>NW_004443971.1:15898229-15922241 GCF_000243295.1 Trichechus manatus latirostris
GACCAGTGGAGTATCTTAGATGGCTGCTCACAGGCTTTTAAGACCCCAGACACTACTCACCAAGGTAGAATGTAGAGCATTGTTTTTATAAGCTGTGTCATGCCAATTGAGCTAGATGTTCCCCTATGGGGCAGTTTTACTGTGCCATGTAGGGTCCCTATGAGTAGGAGTCAACTCAATGGCACTCAAAGTGGGAGCTTCCTACCTTTCAGAATTGCTGGGAAGATTAAATAATAATAATTCATGTATGGTTTTTAGCACAGTATCTGCAAATAGCAAGCTCTCAACAAATGCGTGTTATTGTTATCATTAAACTTTGTGTTCTTTAGTTTACTCATTCCTAAAACTGATGGAATGCTATGACTCTCACTGAGTTCTTGTGAGGCATAAATGAGGAAGCATATATAAAGTGCTTACTGCAGTGCTTGGCATATAGAAAGTGTTTAATAAATGTTAGTTATACCTTCTCACTTATTGACTGTCTCGTTATCCAACATTTCGCATTTACAACAATAGTAAAAAATCTACTATCCAACTATTTTGCGCGTTAACAACCTACATCTGGCAGTAACAAATGCCAAGGTGCAAGGCAAGAGTAACGCTGGCTGAGATAGTTAAGATTCTGTGTCAGCTTGGCTGGGCCATGATTCTCAGTGGTTTGGCAATTATGTAATGATGTAATTTAGCAGTTATGTAATGATGTAATTTGGCAGTTGTGTAATGATGTAGTCATCCTCCATTTAGTAATCTGTTGTGGTCATCCTCCATTTTCATATAACATCGATTTCACATAATGACCTGGTCTTTGAAACCTAAAAATGTTGATAAGTGAGGAGAGTATGTACTATGATTTTTTTATGTTTATCATTAGTAATACTAGGCTATATTGAATTATTAGGCATAATGATTTGTCCCATGTAATTTTTTTGGTTCACATTCATCTCAGTAAATTTTTTTTTGTGCTTTAGGGTGATCGGGTGATTCTTGGAGGAGATCATTATTTTAGATTTAATCATCCAGTAGAAGTCCAGAAAGGGAAAAGACCATCCTGTAGAGATACTCTTATAAGTGAGGGTCCAAAAGACTTTGAGTTTGCAAAAAATGAGTTGCTCATAGCCCAGAGATCACAGTAAGTATCATTGTTGCTATGAAATAGTATGTAGATGGGCAAGGTCAATAAGACAAGTTAATCACATTGTACTAGTTTCCAGTAGTCAACTCTTTGGGTGCTGGTTTATAGTAATCAAATCTCTTTTCTTGATACAATGGATGCCTTAAGTAATGGTCAGTCTGGTAGGTCCTTTGTCTCAATTTTTGCCTCTGTCCTTTCGTTACTTCTTTTAGTAATAGTTCCCAAAAAAACCCAAACCCATTGCTGTTGAGTTGATTCTGACTCATAGCGACCCTAGAGGACAGAGTAGAACTGTCCCATAGGGTTTCCAAGGTAGTAATCTTTACAGAAGCAGACTGCCACATCTTTCTGCTGCAGAGTGGCTGGTGGGTTCAAACCGCAAACCTTTCAGTTAGCAGCTGAGTGCTTAACCACTACGCCACCAGGTGATGAATGCCTACTAAATAGTAGAAGCAATCAAACATCGTTCCCTGTCAAATTAACCAGGACGTTTCTTATAGTGCTGCTGACTGTAAGAGTAACAGTACGAATCAATTCTTGATCATCAGTGTATGCCTCATTCATCATTTAGCAAACATTTATTGAGTGTCTATTATGTGTCTGTCATAGTACTAGGTGCTGGGGAATAATCGAAATGTCATTCCTGCTTCAGAGGAATTTGTAGTCTCACAGACTTGACAGACAGTTGTGACACAGTGCTACGCTAGAGTACCCTGACAGAGTCCTATAGTGTGTGGTGTGGAAGATCACGGGGAAACACTTGGTGCAGACCACGGATCGGTGAAGGCTTCCAGAGAAGAGAAGATGCCCCTTTGGAACAGAATCCCAAAAGACTATAAGAAGTTAGCCAGGAGAAGACTAGGGGAGTGTCTTAGTTATCTAATGCTGCTATGACAGAACTACCACAAGTGGGTGGCTTTAATGAACAGAAATGTATTTTCTCATAGTTTAAGAGGCTAGAAGTTCAAATTCAGGGCATTGGTTCTAGAGGAAGATTTTCTTTGTCTGTTGGCCCTGGAGACGTCCTTTTTTCTTTTCATCTTTTGTTCCCCAGTTCCTTAGTAATCTCCACATGGCATCTATCTTCTCCCATCTGTCTGTGCTTCTTCGCTTCTGTGCCTCATCTGCTCCTTTTATACCTCAAAAGTGATTGACTTAAGATACACCCTACACTGATAATAGCCTCATTAATGTAACAACGAAAACTGTATTCCCCAACGGGATTATATCCACAGGTGTCGTTGTCAGTTGCTGTCGAGTTGATTCCAACTCATGGCGACCCCCATGTGTGCAAACTAGAGTTGCTCCATAGGGTTTTCAAGGCTGTGACCTTTTGGAAACAGATTGCCAGGCCTGTCTTCCCAGGCGCCTCTGGGTAGGTTCAAACTGCCAACCTTTCACCTAGCAGTCCAACACTTAAGTATTTGCACCACCCAGCAACCTATCCCTGGTGTAGGGGTTAGGATTTACAATGTGTGTTTTTTGAGGACACAGTTCAATCTGTAACAGGGAGTATATCTTTGTTTTTCCTTCTTCTTTTTCCCAGTTTTAGCTTATGCAATATTGTAGGATTTCTGGCTTAGATAGTATCCTTGTAAAGTATAAATAAATAAAATGCTAAAGAGTTTGGACTTCATCTTAAAGGGCATGGGAATAATTAAGGAATTTAAAGGAGACAGGCATGATCTAAATCATAATTTTAGAAAGATCACCATGACCCAAGTCTGGAGAATGGATTAGATGTAGAGTAGGTTAGAGATTGCAAACTCAGTTAAGACACTATAGAAATAAGATAAGTGTTGTGTGATCGGACAGGAGAAATTTGAAGAATATTTAGAAGATAAAATCAACACACACACACAAAGATTACAGAGTTGGAAACCCTATGGGGCAGTTCTACTCTGTCCTGTAGTGTCGCTATGACTCAGAATCGACTCACTGGCAGTGTGTTTGGTTTTTGGTTTTATGTATAAATAGTTCGTAGCTAATAAAAATTTAAGAACAATGTTGAAAGAATGTCAGAAATTACATTTTGAGTTAGATGGAAAGCATTTTAATATTAAAAACTGTTATTGTATATAAAAAATTCTTGGCCATGTATTCTGTAAATATTTTGCCCTTTTATAGACTTGAAGCAGAAATAGAAGAGGCACGGTTGAAAGCAAAGGAAGAAATGATGCAAGGAATCCAAATTGCAAAAGAAATGGCTCAGCAAGAGCTTTCTTCCCAAAAAGCTGCATATGAAAGCAAAATAAAAGTGCTGGAAGCAGAACTGGTAAAAGGCAGAATTGGTTTATTCTTTCTGTGATAGTGTACCCCAAATGATGTATTGCTGGCTGGAAAATTATATCGCTGCAAGGGAGCTGGGGGTGTATTAGATTAGAGGGTCAAATCCACAATGAGTTTGGCCTTTAATTTTACTTTAAGAAGCAGGTTGTTAGTAGACAATGGCTACTGGAAGGAGGAGGTAGACAGAGAAGCTTCTGTCCTCTGGACACGAGAGCCATGGCTCTGCCCATGATTTACCAGCAATCTTGCACTCCCAGAAGCCCCTTTTAGTGGGGAGTACTCCAAAAAGGTTTCCTAGTGATATTTGTTTAATCAGTCAGAATAGTGTAGAGAAACTATAGGCAAATATCTCATTAGTAAGTCAATTTCTTGTGCATTGGTTAAAGAAAGGGACTTTTGGTACCATTTTGAAAAATGCTATGCATTTTTTGCCTGAATTGTTTCTTACTGTTGCTCTTTAAAGGAAGAAGAGTCTCAAAGGAAGAAAATGCAGGAAATAAATAACCAAAAGGCTAATCACAAAATTGAGGAATTAGAAAAGGCAAAACAGCATCTTGAACAGGAAATATATGTAAACAAAAAGCGATTAGAAATGGAGACTTTGGCTACAAAACAGGTAATTTCATTTTATAGCTAGTTTGCTCAATTCTGAGAAAAACTGGATTTTGCAAATTTTTATTTATTTATTTATTTTGCTACCTTATGGTATCTTGACAGGAGGTAGCCAAATCCAACTCTCTAGATACGAAGGTATCTTCTTGCCTAAAAGCTTAGATACTGGGTACAGCTCACACAGACATTTTGAAAGGACCAGAGCTCTTCGTTCCGGTTAGGTCCAGTCCCCAGTTTTCGCTTTTTATGCATCCACAACTCTCCTGTGGTCAGTCTTGCCAAATCGTTTAAATAAATGAAATAGTACTGGAGTACAATATGAAGAAATAAGAAAGACATAACTCTTACACTGGGTCACGCCTTGCTGGCAAAATGAAGCATCATCTGCCCACGGGAAGAGCAGCAAGCAGGCTGTTTCCTTAGAGAACTCACAGTACCTCAGCCTCATGCTCATGCACCTAGCTTTGTCAGCTGATTGAGGGTGGGGGCGTCTTTCAGGGACAGAGTCATATTATCCACATTCTCAAGACTGAAGTATAAAACCAAAATTGTCAATATGTTAATACCTTTGATCACTTTACTACCAACCTTTTTGGCCATTTTTTCTTTACTAGTGGTTCTCAGAGTGTGAGCCCTAGACCAGCAGCACCAGTGTCACCTAGGAACCTGTGAGAAATGCAAATTCTCAGGTCCTGACCCAGACCTACTGAATCAGAAACTCCGGGAGTGGGGCCTGGAATCTACTCCCCCACCCCCGTAGTTCTGTTGAATACTAAAGTTTGAGACCCACTCTTTTAATCTCTGCTTTGATCCCTTATGGAGCCTGGTGGCGCAGTGGTTAAGATCTCGGCTGCTAACCAGAAGGTCGACAGTTTGAATCCACCAGGTGCTCCTATGAGATCCTATGGGGCAGTTCTGCTCTGTCCTGTAGGGTCGCTATGAGTCAGAATCGACTCGACGGCAGTGGGTTTGCTTTGGTTTTGGTTTTGATCCCTTATGTCTTAATCTTAAGGTTTAACTCTCAGATAGCAATTTTATTTCTCTTTTTCCCAAATTTGGAGATGGATGGGTGGAAGAGAAATATTCCTGGTAACCCCAAATACCAATCCTATAATGTAGTGATAATACATTTACTAGCCAATTCTAGGATGCAAAGTGGTTAGTGAACCGCCTCAAAGATTTTCTGTAGAAAAACATAGAAATGTATTACTCAATTTTAAGTTAAATCTTAAAAAACAATTATTATCGGTCTATTATGAGGCTTATTTGCATCAAACTAGGCTTTTTTTGTGTCTTTTAAATTTGACTTCTTTATTTAGTCAATAAATATTCTTGAGTTTGGGCTTTCTGAGCATTTTTCCTTTTAAGGTTTTTGTAATTTCCTGTTAATAGGAAGAAAAAGATAAATCTATATTATCAAAAATTCCTCATATTGTAGGAAAAAAATTATTTTATGAAGAAATCTTTTAAATTATTAAAAAAATCTTTTATGCTTAATATAAAGAGAGGTTTAATTATAGTGTTTTACCATTATCAGTTGGATTATAATTTCTTTCTTTGTATATTCTCATGTATGGGTCTATATGAATGAACGTTAATTAGGCTTTGGAAGACCACAGCATCCGCCATGTGAGAATTCTGGAAGCTTTAGAAACTGAAAAGCAAAAAATTGCTAAAGAAGTAGAAATTCTACAGCAGAATCGGGGTAATAGGGATAAAACTTTTACAAGTAAGTATATCATTATTTTAGCTGACATTTTCTAAAGTTGCATATGTTATTTTATATACTATAATTACTAAGATGTTAGAGTTTAGTTGCTTTTGTATATTCAGAATGCTTTATTGTAGATGTTGCTGGATTTAAATAAAATTTTCTGGATTTACATGAATGTACATGATGTTTTTATGGTATTTAGTTTTTAGGATACTTAGTTCCATAAGCAAAATAGTTAATAAAATTCCAAGCATTATTTTTTTAACATGTAACATGTTTTAAAACTGTGATAATTTATTCTAATCCTTATTTTATATCTAGATTGTACTTAATCATTGAGTAGCTTGTGTTCTTTTTCACTTGTTTTTTTTTTTTATTTAATTTCTTCACATTTCTGTGTAGACCACAGCGTGTTTTTAATGTAAACCTTTTTTTCCCATTATGGAAAATTTCACACAATCTATAAAAGTAGAGATTTTAGTACAATAAACTGTTATGTATTTATCATCTAACTTAAACAGTTATCAGTACGTGTTCAATCTTGTTTCAACTTTATCAACCCCCCACCTTCCTGAACTATTTTGAAGCAAATTCCAGACTGTGTATCTTCACTGCATATCTCTGAATTAGTTAAGGATTCTCTTACTCTTTTAAATATAACCATATTATTATTATACCTGAAAATATTAATAATAATTTCTTATACTCATCAGATATTTAATCCATATTGACATCTCCTGAACTGTTTCATAAATATTTTTTTACATTTGTTTTGTTTGTATCTGGGTCCACACATGATCCACACATAACATTTCACCAATATATCTCCTAAGTCTCTTTTAATCTGTAAATTCTCCCTTTTCTCTCCCTTCTCCTCCCCTCCCTTTCCGTTCTGTCCCCTCTCTTCCACTTATAATTTATTTGTTGAAGAACCAGGTCACTTGTCCTGTAGAGTTTCCCAAATTCTGGATTTTTCTGACTGTATCTCCACAGTGTTGCTTAACAGGTTGCTCTGCCCCTGCATTCCCTATAAAGCAGTAGTTGGGTCCACAGGCCTGTCAGATTCAGGTTTAATTTTTTGGCAAGAATGCTTGGTAGTTGAGTTATGTACTTTCTATAACTTCTGTTTTTAAATAACTTTGAAAATATGAATACATTTATGTTTGTTGTAAGAGATAAATATATTGTATTGGTATATCTTTTTATTCCTCTCAGGGCTTAGAACAGTGCCTTGCCATAAATCCTTGATTTTTTATCCATATGAAGGTGCCGTTTATGCTTCCAAAAAAGTGTTTTTTAGTAGCATTCTGGTTATAAGTTTGACTGAACAGTACAGAAATTCTTTGTGATAAAATCTTAACTTCATATATTAGGAAAAATGAAATTGTGAACTAGTTTTCCTTTTTCTATTTTTATTTTTGGCAAAATAAATATGTATTTAATTTTCAAGCAAAATGAAAAAGGCGGTAGTTCTGTATAAGTAAGTCTGTAGTATACTTGATTATTTTAAAGAAATTAGGAAATAATGAAAAAAGAAATTAGAAAAAAAGAAAATTTTAAAAGAAATTAGAAGGAAAAGCATTGTCTTTGATGTTTTCTTTCTTACAAAATCCTTATCCTCTCAATATCATCTTTGGTTTTCGTCCATTTCACCACAGGTGAAAAGCCTCATTTTATATAAAGAAAGTTTTATTTCACCAATGAGGGTTGAAGACAAGTTACTCAGATATCACCCTTTTCCTTCTGCAACATAGAATTAAAACCATTCACTTAAAATTAATAATTTTTTTCAGCAGTTGTTTCTGTCTAGTGAAGTATGTTCATGCTCATGTATGTATTTTGAATCTTCTCTGTATCAGTTCAGCCAAATTGGAGGTCTATGAAGCTCTCCATGATGATTCAGGAAGCCAATGCCATCAGCAACAAATTAAGAAAATATTATGTTTTTGGCAGGTGCGTAATTAATGATCTTAATTGTAAAGTAATTCTGTGTTTTAAACTAGTTGACCTTCATATGAATTTTTTAAAAAAAAATTTAGTTTCAGTATAGTACCTGTCGGAGAAAGAACTGGTGTCAACTTCTAGTGAAACTTCAGGCTCCTCCTTCAGAGCTTACTCTGGAATGAAAGAGGCTTTCAACAATTAATATACTAGTGTGCCCTGTAAACAAAATGATTTTATATGTTTTAAAAATTTAGTAATTTTCTTGCTGAATTGAAAATTTGTTTATCTGTATTTTACTTTTTTAAAGGAATATATAATAAATTACTAGATTTTTTTAATTAAAAAAATTGTGTGTAATAAGGTATTTTTATGTAGTGTGTACTAAGCATGATTGTTGTTGTTGTTGTTAGTTGCCACTGGGTTGATTCTGACTCATGGCAACCCCACGGGTGCAGAGTACAACTGCTCCATAGGGTTTTCCAGGCAATGACCTTTCAGAAGCAGATCACCAGGGCTGCCTCCTAAGGTGCCTTGGGATGGGTTCAGACTTCTAACCTTTCAGCTCGTGGGCGAGCGTCTACCTGTTTGTGCCCACCAGGGACTCCTTAGCATGATTATGACTATTCTAAAAATGCTCAACTCTGGATTCAGTCAGTGGATTGAATTTTTATCGAAGTTATTCTAATCAAGAAAATTCTTACTATAAATGAATATGTATGTTTTAGGATGAGCTTTTTTTTTTCGTTTTCTTTCAGACATGATGTGTCAGATAAAGGAAGTTCTGAAACTTCTGTTCAGATTCAGGTTCGTAACCTGCAACTAGGGATCTCAACTTTCTGGAGTCTGGAAAAGTTTGAATCTAAGCTTGCTGCAATGAAAGAACTTTATGAGGTCTGGAATTTTAGTAAAATCTCCATGATCTTTTAAAATAAAAAATATGAAAGTGACATATTCTTTTTTTTTTTTTTAAGTTTTTTAACCAAGAATTTCTTTCTTTTTTTGTTTATTGTAGTTTAAATGAAGTTTACATTTCAAGTTAGTCTCCCATACAAAAATTTATACATACATTGTTATGTGACCCTAATTGCTCTCCCTATACTGTGACAGCACACTCCTCCTTTCCACCCCTGATTCCCACCAGCTACTAACCCTCTCTGCCTTCCCATCTCACCTACGGACAGAAGCTGCCCGTTTAGTTTCTTGTATCTACTTGAGCTAAGAGGCACACTCCTCACGAGTATCACTTTATGTCCCACAGTCCAGTCCAATCCCTGTCTGAAGAGTTGGCCTCAGAAATTGTTTTAGTTCTGGGCTGATAGAGAATCCAGGGGCCATGCTTTCCGGGGTTCCTCCAGTCTCAATCAGACCATTAAGTCTGGTCTTCTTACTAGAATTTGAGTTCTGCACCCCACCTTTCTTCTGCTCCATCAGGGACTCTGTTGTGTTCCCTGTCAGTGCGGTCATTGGTGGTAGCCGGGCACCATCTAGTTCTTCTGATCTCAGGCTGATGAAGTCTCTGGTTTATGTGGCCCTTTCTGTCTCTTGGGCTACTAGTTTCCTTGTGTCTTTGGTGTTCTTTGTTCTCCTTTACTCCAGGTGGGTTGGGACAAATTGATGTATCTTAGATGGCCGCTTGCTAGCTTTTAAGACCCCAGATGCCACTTACCAAAGTGGCATGCAGAACATTTTCTTAATAAACTTTGTTATGCCAATTGACCTAGACGTCTCCTGAAAGCATGGTCCCCAGACCCCTACCCCTGCAACTCTGTCCCTCCAACTGTTTGATTGTATTCAGGAAACTTCTTGGCTTTGGTTTAGTCCAGTTGTGCTGACTTCCCCTGTAGCGAGTGCTGTGAAAGTGATATAATCTTATTAAAAAAATTTGGAAAATAAAAGAAAGGGCAATCCATCACGTTACCTAAACCAATCAATATTAACAATTATGTATGTTTGCTTTAATTTTGCATGTAAATAGGGTTTTATTGATTTGTTTTAACATAGTTATAACTGTAATCAAGAAATTTAGAGCTGAATCTATTTGATTATACATTTTTTTAAAAGATACATTTAAGCTTAAGGTAAGAAATCCCATAAAGTAGTTTGCATCGTTTGAAATTAACTTCCTATGCCTAATAATGTGTATTTATACTTTTGTACATATTTTGCATATTTACATTTCCCTCTTGCCATTCTTTTTTTATTTGCTGTTTTTAATGGTCACAACTAAAAATATCTATGTGCATATTAGTTTTTAATATTTTATTTCCTTGTGTAATATTTTCTAAAATGGTACCAAAATATATGAGCTTGTTATTACATTTTGATGCTCACTGACAAATTGCCTGCCAGAAATATTGCCCATTTACCAATGTTAAATGAGCTTGCTTTAATATGCATTTTAATTACTAGTAAATCTGAGGATTTAACTCTTTCTTTGTCGAGAAAATATGTGTTCATGTCCTTTGAATTTTTTGGCAAGTGAAATCTAGGTAGTAATCTGTTTTTTAAAGTTCTTAATAAGCCTTTATTTTATATTATTCATATCCATTTCCCCCCCCGATTATATTGGCTTTTTTTTGTGGTTTCATTTTGTCATACAGGAATTTCACATTTGATGTATTTGACTCTGACTACTTAATCCAGAGATCTTTTTACTGACACACCGTCCAATCCTCTGCATTTTCCTTTAACTTTTGTCTAATTTTTGAGTCAGGTGGGATTTATTGTGGTGTTTTGTGAAAGGTATGAATATAAGTTAATTTTTCTCCATATTAATATGAAGCTATTGCTAAAACATTTATTAAATAGTAAATCATTTCTCATTTCTTCCCTTGCTACTTTTTTGTCAAATAGCTCACCTTTAAATAATGTGACTAAATATGTAATTATATTCTACACTACTTAAATAATAACAGTAATGAAAATATTCGTAAAAACTTACAGGATGCTACCAAATTATAGGAGCCTTCGTGGTGTAGTGGTTAAGCATTTGGCTGCTAACTGAAGAGTCGACGGTTCCAACCCACCAACTGCTTCTGAGAGAAAGATGTGGCAGTCTGCTTCCGTAAAGATTTACAGCCTTGGAAACCCTATGGAGCAGTTCTACCCTGTCCTGTAGGGTCACTATGAGTCGGAATCCACTTGGCACACAACCACCACCACCACCAAATTAAAACCTTAATGCTTACATTGTTTTAATAAGAAAAAAAGAAAATGAATTAAATATTTAACTCAAAAAGCAAATGAAGGCATTATTAAATATGGTAAAAGCAATAATTAATGAATTAGAAATTAACAAATTCAAGCTCTGGTTTTCTGAAAAGATGTGATTTTAGGAATGAGAAATGGTATTTAAATAAAGACATAGAAAACAAATTTTAAATTATACTATACATAAGATTTTATGTTAATAAATTTGACAGTTTTCCAGAAAGAAAAGACTTTGTAGAAAAGGAAAACTGAAAAGTGGCTTAAGGATAGATGAATAATAATGAGATAAATTGAAAAGTTTGTCAACAAGCTAGCTTAAAAATAAAAAAAGTGCTGGTCTCAATCGGGTTTATAGATAAATCTTCCAAACCTCCAAGGACCAGATAAACCGTATTCCATTTAAACTATTCCAGACCATAGCAAAAGACTGAAAGTGTTCCAGTTTATGTTATGATGCTAGAATAACTGACTAAAAACAAATATAAATCCCCACAAAAGCAGAAAAGATGACTTAGAAGATAATTGCAAACTGATCTCACTATGAACACAACTGCAGAAGTCCCGAATGGAATATTAGTAAATCAAACCCAACCATATATTGAAAGAGTAATTATACCATGACCAAGTAGTGTTTATTCTAGAAATGCAAGGTATAATCATAACAGAAAATCCAAAAAGACTGAAAGGAAGCATACCAGAGCACTGACAGTATTTATTTATCTCTAAATCACACGTTTGTGGGTGGTTTTAATTTTCTTCTTTGTGTTTATATGTATTAATAATCTCTAAATTTTCTGCAATGAATGTGTGTTGCATATGTAGTCAGAACAACAAGACACAGTACTGTACTCATTTGATTATTCTTGCCTTGACATACAAGTGGGTGCATTACCAGTGTTACTACCTTACTTCCTACTTTCAACTGTTCACTGCAATAGTGTCTACTTATTTTTCCATATAATTATAATATCTCCAAATCAAGCTCTATATAGTATTTTTCTAGAACTTTAATTGGCATTGCTTTAAATATTTAAATTAGAGATAATTATGATCAATATAGTCAATCAGGAAATGATTGTATCTTAACATTTTATTTCAGGTTATTTCTCTCCTGAGGATTTTATCATTTTGTTTTCAGTATGTTTCCTAAATCCCAAGTTTATTATTTCTGAATTACTTAATGAATTTTGTTGCTTATATTAGCAAATCTCTTTTTCTTTTCTTTTTTTTCCTTTTGTTGTTGTTGAGAATTTACACAGTGGAACATACACCAATTCAACAGTTTCTGCACGTACAATTCAGTGACATCGATAACACTCTTCGAGTTGTACAACCATTCTCACCCTCCTTTTCTGAGTTGTTCTTCCTCCATTAACATAAATTCACTGTCCCCTAAGGTTTCTGTCTAATCTTTCGAGTTGCTGTTGTTAATCTGATGCCACGTAAATAGTTCTTAAAAAAACATAATGTTCAAGGAAGACATTTTTTACTAGTTAAGATGAACTATTACTGGTTTTAAGAAGACTTCAGGGGATATTTTTGGTTTGAGATTTAAAGATTATCTCAGGGCAGTAGTTTCAGGGGTTCATCCAACCTTCATGGCACCAGGATGTCTGGAGTCTATGAGATTTGAAATTCTGTTCTGCATTTTCTGCCTTTTAATCAGGATTCTTCTATGGAATCTTTGATCAAAATGTTTGTAATGGTAGCTGGATGCCACCCAGTTCTTCTGGTCTCATGGCAAAGGAGACAGTTGTTAATGGAGGTAATTAGCCTCACATTCCATATCCTCCTCCTATTCCTGACTCTCTTTCTTCGTTTGTTCCAGGTGAATAGAGACCAATTGTTGGGCCTTGGATCCCTTTTAATATTATAAGTCCTAGTGTCATATGATTAATTTTTTATTTTTTCAGGGATGCAATTGATTTTTATTTTATCAAGTAATCTCTAATTTTATGTTTTAAACGTAACCAAGTATTAAACTTTTTTTTTCTTAGTTGCTAAACATTTTTTAACCCATAATCATTCTGTTTTTCTTAGAGTAATGGTAGTAGCAGGGGTGAAGATGTCTTTTGTGATCCTGATGATGAATGGGAACCTGACATTACAAATGCACCAGTTTCTTCATTTTCTAGAAGGAGGTAAAGATGTTTTTGCTATTGATTTTTATATTGTGGGTATTCATATGTATCATTTCCTTATTTTAAAAGAACTATCTATTGTCATGATGAATATGTCTGTGAAGGGAACCCAGAAATGTCAGAGGAATAGTATGTTACTGATCAAATTACAGCGTTTAGGGCATTAAATTGTTTGTCAGTCAGAGGAGGAACAAAAATGTTCAGTATATCATCATATAAGTCTTAAAAGCAACTTAGAATAGCATAAGTCTAATTTCCTATAAAAATGAACAGTATTTATTATTTTTAAACTACCCCTTCTAAAGAACTTGGCATATTCTATGGTATTTTATCCTAAGTTATAGAATTTTAAATACAGTCAGAGTTAGATGAGTACCACAAAAGAATAAATCATGATGATAGAGAACTTCTAACTATGACAAATGTTGCTTATTAACTAAAAACATAAAAGACTTCCACAGTGAATAGATGCTTTTCAAGGAAAAACTAGTTTGGCTTAGACCTTAGACACTTAGATTATAGAGAGGCAAAAATGATATGATGGAAAGACCTTGGTCTTTGGAACCAATTTAGCCCCTTAGTTTGGTTTTTAAACAAATACTTCTTTGATGACTACTCTCTGCCATATCTTGATGATACAAAGCTGAGTGAAAAATACTCCCCATCCTCAAGGCCCAGGAATTGAGAAAACTAGAGTCAAGAGCAGTTGATACAGACCTGAACTAAGACTGGGCAGAAGAACTGGGGGTCGGTGTCACCCGGTGCGGTAACTCATGGTGTCACACACTTCCCCCCCTGCCCCCCGCTGGACCTCCTCCCATAACAGACCATACGGAATCCTTAGTAATGTTTTCTGTACTAATGTTACTCATAAATCAAAATTCACAAACACTAATTACCACAATATTATAGCTAAAACACTAGAGAATTTGACAAAATCAGTGACTATAAAAACACTAGCAGCAATGAAAACAACAGCGTATGCTTGTAGGGCATTTAGATGAAACCGCATGAACTGAAACATCGTTGTAAATGGGTCATAGTGACAGCTCTGATCGGAGCACATTAAAAGATTCAAAAAATAAATTAGCATAGTTTTAGCTTTGTAGGTATATTGATACATGTAAGCTGGGCTTACAAAAAATGTTTTTGTTGTTATAACTAACCACAGGGATTTTTTTTTTTTAATTTTTATTTTATTTATTTATTTATTTGTTTTTTCTCTCTCTTTTTTTTTTTTTGTACTTCAGGTGAAGGCTTACAGAACAAATAGTTTCTCATGAAACAGTAGTACACATATTGTTTTATGACATTGGTTAACAACCCCACAACATATCAACCCTCTAATTTCTCAACCTTTTCTTTTGGTGAAAATACACATAGCCAAAGATACACCATTTCAAAATTTTCTACATGCACAGTTCAGTGACATTGACTATGCTCTTCCAGTTGTGCTGTTATTCTCACTTAAGATGAAGGCTTACAGAACAAAATAGTTTCTCATTTAACAGTTACTACAAATGTTGCCCTATGACAATGGTTAACAATCTCACAACACATCAACAATATCCTTACTCAACCTTGGGTTCCCTAACACCAGCTTCCTTATCCCCTTCTGCCTTCTGGCCCTTGTCACTGGACTACTGTACCTCATTAGTCTCATTTGGTTTTACGGGGCCATCCACTCCCAGGCTGAACAGTGAACCTTGGAGATAACTTCACCACTGAGCTGAAAGGGTGTCTGGGGGCCATACTCTCGGGGTTTCTCCAGTCTCATTTAGGCCAGTAAATCTGGTCTTTTTTTTGTGAGTTAGAATTATGTTCTACATCCTTCTCCAGCTCTGTCCAGAACCACCACAGGCATATTTTTATAAAAAACAATAAATTTCTGCTGAAACATGGCACAGAAATTTTATAGACAGTCATTTTGGTGTCACCCCCTCTGACAGTATCACCCAATGCGGTCCACACCCTCCGCATCCTCCTGGTGATGCTACTGGAGGAGAATCAGGTTTTTTACATATTTAAAAGGCAGAATCAACAGGACATGGTGACTGGTTGTGGGATTCAGGGAGAGGAAGGGCTCAAGGATGACTCCTGGTTTTAACTTGGTTGACTGACTAGAGGAAAGGGATGTTCCTTGAGATGGAGGTTAAGATGAGTTTCTTTTTGAACATGATGAATATGAGGTGCCCAGGTGACATCCAGGTACATATTCCGGTCTAGAACTTTGAAGGGTGACTTGGGAATTTTCAGGGTATAAGTGTCAATGGCATTAGTACATCAACAGAAGCATCATCAGTATCAAAAACATCTATCAAGTGTTTGCTAAGCATTATCTCATTTAGTCCTTACCACATACCTATAAAGTAAGTGCTGTCATTACCGCATTTTATAGATGAAGAAACGGAGGACTTAAAGAGGTTAAGTAACTTGTCCAAAGTCATAGAGGAAGATCTAGTGCTCAAATCCAGGCTTGAGTGACTCCAAATCTGTTTTTATTAACTACCCTCCTGTATTGCCTCTCTTTTGCCTTTGAAAGAAGAGCATCTTTCTGTTCAAATTAATTTCTTTTTTTTTAAAGCTTCATCACCTTCAGCTGCAGCTTCAGAATCCATTTGGATTTCCATACCTTTTTATGTCTGTCTTTGTTTTTGACCATGCTTATTTTTAACCCATTTATAAAATCTCCTCAAAGAGATAGAAGTACTTCATAGCAACCTTTTCCTCTGTTACTGCTGCTTTATTTGCTACATGCTAACTGCTACACTACAGTAAGAAATAGCAAAGCATAACATGCATTATCCACAAAGAAATATAAAGCACATCCGTTAAACAGATCCTGAGCTCCTTGAGTGCAGGGAACTTATCTGTATCCCTTGCTGTAGTACAGTGAAAAAACTACAGCCTCCCATATCAGAGTCCTGAGTTCTTATCTATGCTCAGTGTGGTCATGGCAAGTGAGATTTGTATCTCTAGTCTTCAGTTTTCTCATCTGTAAAATGGAGACTGTAATATGTACCTACACGGCAGGTTTTATCATGAAGATTAACTAGGTAGGTGTTCAATAAATGGCAGCTCTTATTATTTGCTGCTTAATATGTATTAAATAAAGTTTAAATCTTGGAATACAGAGAGGATATGATTTCTGGTCTAATACCAATAAACCCACGGTGATATCTTTAGGTGATTTGTCTTGAGAACTTCAAATAAAGTTAGTCTCTGGCACTAAAATGAGCTAAACATGATCTTGGGTGGAACTGGATGGATAAGGTTTGGGCTACTTAAGCCAATGTAAGGTAACATAAGCCTCCTCAAAATGAAAACCAGACCTATAAATTCATCAAATTTCTTTAGATTTTAGAATTATTGGTTTCTTATCCTTTTTATTGCAAACAGATAGAAACTTTGTGTACTTAGAATAGTGGATAACAATATGAACATTAGTAATTAATGAGCATTAAAATTCTAGCCTATTGAATGTTGTTGATTGACATCTTATATCCCCCTGACTTTTAGGGAATCAACAGAGGTTTAAAATGTTACTGAAAAAAATCAAAACGTCTTTTAATATTTTCTAAGATTTTTAAGTGGCATGTTTTCATTTGGCAGAGATGTTTTGAGAACCTCTGTAATTTAAAAGTATCATATTTGAAAAAAAAAAGTGAATTGCTCTTGGGGGCTAAGACCTTGTGTATGAAGTTTTAGCCTTGTGAGAATGTTTATGACAGAATTGCAGACTGTGAGAATGTCAGCATGTAATGGAAACGCTGACAGACTCTTCATTATAGAACTGCTCCTAGGCAGTCATATGCCACAGTTGTTCTGCAATAAAGTAGACTGATTTGGCTGCCTATGAATTTTGCTATGTAATGTTGACAGTTAAAAGTAAATTTTTGCCTGAGGTTAAGTAAAAACTCTTTGAAAGGAATGTGACAGCATTTTCTTTGTTTGGGTTTAAACACTAACTATGATAATGCTGAAAGGATAACGGTTTTCATAGTTCAGAGTTACTGTAATAATGTACCATTCCTTTCACCCCTAAGTAGAAAAACTGTAACCTTTGAGAACTGATATTTCCTTTCCTAATTATCAGAGCCCTGGTGGCGCAGTGGTTAAGAGCTACGGCTGCTAACCAGAAGGTCGGTAGTTCGCGTCCACCATCTGCTCCTTGGAAACCCTATGGGGCAGTTCTACTCTGTCCTATAGGGTTGCTATGAGTAGGAATCAACTCAACAGCAATGGGTTTGGTTTTTGGTTTTTCCCTATTATCAGTCATATTTCTGTGCTTTTCTTATAGGAGTTCATGGGAAACATTTATGTTGGAAACATTTAGGCTGCTACTGATAGGATGCTTTTGTTTAACAATCTTTTCAACAAACAGTATTTTTCTTTGAGTGGCAACCAGCAGTAGAGAGGTCTGTTAGGAAAAAGACTTCAAAGGGTCCACTAGATTTTCATCTAGGTCATTGCTTGAGTAGTTTCATTGACATAATGGGGGCTGGAGTTGGAGTTTAGAAAATTGATAGAAGAATGACATTATGGAAGTAGGCTGCTTTTTTAAGTAACAGAAGGAGTAGGCTGCTTTTTTTGAGAAGCAGTTAGGAAGAAAGTAGTAGCTAGACAGCCAGTCATGCCCACAGGAGGGATTTGAGTGTTTTGATAGACTGAGGAAACGAGGCAGCAAAAAGAGATTGAAGATGGAATCATTTCCTCTTTTGTGCTCCTGCTACACTTCACAGGTATTACGCTTTTTACACTATGTAGCAAGTATTTACTTAGATGTTTATTTCCCTAGATCACTCCCCTGTTTAAAATGTTTCCCAGGATAATTTGCTCAGGAGAAAATGCAAGCTTCCTAAGTGGCATACAAAGTCAACCTTAAGCTGGCCCCTGCTCCCCTCCCAGCCCCTCCCTTGCCACTCTCTCTCATAGGCTAGACTGCAGGCTTCCTGAGCCTCCTTTGGTTCTTTGCATGTGCAGTACTTTCTTAATCACAGTCTTCCCTCACCCAGGTCCTTGTGTCTGCAGCACTATTGCCTGCCTCCCAAGCCTGCCTCTCCATTTGGCCAACTCCTACTTATCCTTCAGGGTCTCTGTTCCTGACTTTCTGGGCTGGGTTAAGTTCTTCAGGGTGTCCCATAGCACTCTATGTTCTCATAATACTCACCACTTTACTGTAATTATTGGCCTCGTGTCTCTCATTTCCTCTGGACTGTAAGCCCAGATTGCCCAGAGACCATGTTTGCAGCGTTCACCAAGGTCTCCAGAGCCTGTAAATAGTAGTGCTCAATAAATATTTATTCTATTTAATTAATTAACGATGTGTTTAGAACAGTACCTGTAAATAGTAAAATTCTTACTCAGTGAACCAAATGAATTTAGCCCTTGATGAAAATGTTTGCATGGCAAACATACATGCACGCCCATTTTCTTTAGAGAATCTTAGAACAAATATTCTTAATAGTATTATCCCATGTGGTATATAACTACCAATTTTATGGTTTATCTCTTTCTAGGAGCAGGAGTTTGATGAAGAATAGAAGAATTTCTGATTGTTTACATGACATACAAGTCCACCCAATTCAGAATTTGCATTCTTCACATTCGTCAGGTATTTTTTTCATCAAATCTGTTTGCACAGTAAGAAAAGCATCAAGGTTCTACACCTGCCCTTACTACTACCTTGTTTTGTCACCTGTATACATCATTTCATCTCCTAGAAGTTTCACTTTCCTCTATAAAAGGAGGGGGATAGACAGGATGGCCCCTTCCTCTTCTAACATTCTGTGCTGTATGATTTATCTCAAAGCCTGTTAGTAGAATGGCTAAGTCAAATGTGGAGGGCTTGTATATTGTTCAGAAATATATAACAATATTATTTTCTTATAACTGAAGAAAAGCAAAGTGCTGAAGATTGTTATATACTACTGTTGTGTGGGGAGGAGAAAAACGATGCATGCGTATATGTCTGGGAATGAATAAGGTGTCTTGAGAATTACACCATAACCTGAATGTGATGGTTGCCCATGGGGGTGTCGGAGAGGGACACGAGATAGAAAGGAAGGTTTCCTTTTCACTCCATACCCCTTGTTTTTTTTAAAATTTTATATAGTATGCATATGTCATCTATTCAAAAATAACTTTAATTGGAAAAAAATGTTTAAAAAGAAAAAGTCATGAGAATGATTCCTCTGAATAGTTATTTTGTACCAATATTGATTATAATGTTAATTTGCCTTCAGAATGGGGGATACACTGTAAATTTATATGTGTAACTATTTGTAATAATTAAAATTACTGTGTAGTAACAGTGGGCTACTATGCAGCAATAAAAAAGAATGAACTACTGATTCGTACAATAACCTGTATGAATCCCAAAAACATTCTGTTGAATGGAAAAAGCCAGACACAAAAGAGTACGTATCGTATGATTCCATTTATATGAAGTTCAAGAATAGGTGACAGAATCCAGGATCATTCAGAATAGAACAGTGGTCACCTCTGCTAGGGGTAGTGACTGGGAAGGGTCAAGAGGGAACTTGGATGGGATGGTGGAAAGGTTGGGGTTACGCTGGAGTATACATATATTAGTAAAGAGCATGCTGTACACTTAAGATTGATTTGCACACTTTCGTTGTTGTTGTTAGGTGCTGTTGAGTCGATTCCGACTCATAGCGACCCTGTGTACAGCACAAGGAAACACTGTCCAATCCTGCTTCATCCTCACAACCATTGCTATGTGTGAGCCCATTGTTGCAGCCACTGTGTCAATCCATCTTGTTAAGGGTCTTCCGCTGACCCTCTGCTCTACTGCATATAAATTATATATGCACACTTTACTGCATGTAAATTATACATCAGCAAACAAAGTTTTTAAATTATTATGTAACATAATAATCTACATGAGAAATGTACTAATGGAGTATGAGTAGCAATAAAAGAAATTATATTTCAACTTGACTTTAAATTAAAGAGATTAGGGTTTCTTTTTGTTTAATCATAAAATTATCTTTTAGGAAAATAATTATTATCTGTACTACTTATTTAATCTAAGGTAGATCAAAATATGCTGTAGGTTTTTTTTTTTTTTTGTTAGCCAGCAGAATAATAGGTGATATATTGTGGTAACAACATATTTATTCAGCATTATTTGAGAGTAAGATGTTTTACAGAAGTAACTTTTCCAAATAATTGAAGCTGTTTCTTCAAGGGCTGTTTTTAGAAATTAAGGTAATATATTAAGGGGAGGACAGAGGTAGGAGAAGTCTTTGCTTGTTTGCAGTCTTTGAAAAGGAAAATGGAAACACACATGTAGTATGAGCCTGTCTGGGCACTGTGAGGTGGTAGAAAGAGGATGAGGCCTTTTGGGGTGAGGGGCTGCATCTAGCACTTTCCAGCTTTGGGAAATTGAGCAAGTGTCCTAACTTCTCATTTTAAGGGTCATATTTTTAAACTAGATTTTTGCAAGTCTTTTTAAAATGTTAATGTTGAATTTTGCAATGCATTGGTACAATTCATTATCTTAAACAGACTATATAGTTAACAATTCTTGATGACTATAACATAGTCATCATCCTAATAATGATATTGATTCATTATTACCCCATAGCAATATTGCTTTGAGGTTTGTGGCTTTTTTGTTTTTCTCTTCCCAAATTAAGTTATCTTTGTTCCAGCCTCTTAATATTCCCACCCTTTGCCTTTATTCTACCTTCATTTAGTTTGCTGCTTCTAATTGGCTATGGAATGGACCAGAAACCTAATCTTGTATGTTAAATGAGAATGGTTGTACCTATGTGTCACCACTCCAGGGTAAGGTTATTTCCAGAGGCTCTGAATGAGTTCTTTCAAGCTTTTCCATTTATTTGGTTTGGACAGTGCTTAGGAAGTTAAGTTTTCTGAAAGTCCATCTCCCAGAGATGTGATATGGTAACTGTAGGTATTCAGTTAGGTTTTCCCTATTTTGATTGTAGTATACCTAAAAAAGGAACTATTATAGAGGTACTGGGTCATTCCATTTAATATAGCTTATTGCCTGCTTTTCCAGTTTTATTTTGACTGCCATTGTTTTCACCAATTCAGTTTATTAGATGTTAGGGAAGATTGGTTTCTACCAATAAGTAAATAAAGGAGATTAAAGCAATAGTTATGTGGGATTTTTGGATTCTCTGTTATCTGTATTGCAAGTGAGGAACTACTAAACCTATGGATTGTTGCTGTTGAGAGCTTCATTGATCCCTGCATGGGACTGTGTTTTCACTTTGGCATATAGAAATAAGGATGTATTGAAATCAGAATGACCTACTTTGATTTATTGACCAATGGTTCTATAATATGCTTGCCTTAATGCATTGTTTGAAGGAGAGTATTGTGCCTGAAAACTAGGCCTAAGATGACTGTTTTCTGTTGATATAGGCTTAATGGAGAAATCAAGTACCATTTACTCAAATTCAGCAGAATCATTTCTTCCTGGAATTTGCAAAGAATTGATTGGTTCATCATTAGATTTTCTTGGACAGAGTTATGATGAAGAAAAAACGATAGCAGACAGTCTAATTAATAACTTTCTTAAAATTTATAATGGCATATTTGCCATTTCCAAAGCTCATGAAGAACAAGACGAAGAAAGTCATGATAACTGTAAGTAGCCTCCCTGCTTTTATTAACTCACATGATTATTTTCTGCATATTGTATTTTGATTTGAATGACTATTTGTGACATCAGGCATGAATTTTTTGTACTGTATTAAAATGTTTTAATGGTGTTCATATATGAGTTCTTTTATTTGGAGATTATTTCTTCCAATAATTTTCCTTTTTCTTTCAAAGTATTCTCTTCCGATCGAGCAACCCAGTCACTTACTATCCAGATAGCATGTGCTTTTGGGCAGCTTGTGGTGCTAATCCAACACTGGCTGAATGATTTTCTCCCTTGTACAAGCACAGCAAGACTTGAAGATGAATTGAGACAAGAAGTTAAGAAACTGGGAGGCTATTTGCAGTTATTTTTGCAGGTAAATTGATTTGCTTGTAATCATTTGAAGAATTCATTTATTCAGTAAGTATTTATTGACTTCCTACTGTCCACCTCTTCCCCACATCATCTGTATTAGATATATAGGATTTTCAGAAGTCCTTCCTGCTTTAAAGTCCTGAGATTGTGGGTATCTACAATTAATTTATTGAACCAAGACTTACATGGCTTTCTGTGTACCAAACACTAGAAGTTCTAAGTGATTTATAAGTATTAACTCCTTGCATCCTCATATACAACCAAGAAGTGGGTACTGTTACTATTACCACTTTACAGATGGGAAAATGGAGGCAAAGCCTGTCCAAGGTTATAAAACTAGTAAGTAGTAGAGTTGGGATTTGAAACCAAGCAGTCTTGGGCCCAGAATCCATGCTCTTTACCAATGTACCATGCTGGCCCTCAATTAAGCTATTGGGAAGAGGCAAAGCTTTACTCTGGTCATGGATGGGGTTTCACCTCATGCTGACATCAAGGCAAAGAAAGTAATTTTATTTTCCTCATATGTATCAGATGGAATTAGGTTTGGCTGTAGGTAAGAAGTAAGGTAAAAGCTTATTTTCCTCTCATGTAAAATCTGAACGTAGGCATGGTGGCTGTACGTACGAAGTCCTCGGGATCCAGCCTTCTTCCAGTGCTGCCCTCTGGCATAACTAACGCCTTCATGTCCACCGCAGTGGTAGAGCTCCCTCTGAATTCAGTCCAGCAGGATTAAGGGAAGATTCTGGAAATCACCATATAACACTTCTATTTATATATCATTGGCCAGAACTGCATCACGTGGCCATGTATAACTGCAAATATTTTGGGGAAATGTAGTTTTTATTCTAGGCATCTATGTACCAAACTAAATCATCAAGGGTTCTATTCCTATGGCAGAAGCGGGGGGGGATTGATAAAATACCTGATAGTCTCCGCTATTCTCTCTAAGAATTATTTGAGAACATTCTATTTTGTAGTAGAGTTTTGTTGTACCAAATACTTCCTGAAATAAGTGGGCTCTTTACTAACTGGAATTTGGAAATCTTTATTTGGTTGACTGATCTAACTACTCAAATTAAATCAGATGTTGATTTTCAATGCTCTTCTCCCCTGGGACATCTTTCTGGGTCTCTCCAAGACTTAGTTTGGTACCTGTCTTACTTGCTTCTATAAACACCTCGTACTTGACTCATTATGCCTTTTAATATACCATATTATATACACTTGTATTCCTGGATGGTAAGCTTTGGGAAGGTGGGGCTGTGTGTGTGTCTTTTTTCACAAGGACTCATCATATGATAGATAATTAGTTGGGTACTTATATTATTGAATAAATTATAAATTCACATTGGATGAAGGACCGCTTTATTTTATTTTTTTGGCTTTAACAAAGAGAAGTTTATTCTCTCATGGTTCAGTAGGCAACAAGTCCAAATTCAGGGTGTCAGCTACAGGGAAAGGCTTTGTCTTCTCTGTCGGCTGTGGAAGAAGGTCCTTGTCATCAGTCTTCCATTGTGCTGGGAGCATCTCAGCACAGGAACGTCAGATCCAAAGGACGTGCTCTGCTCCCAGCACTGCTTTCTTGATGGTGTGAGGTTCCCATGTGTCTCTGCTCGCTTCTCTCTTTTATATCTCAAAAGAGATTTGATTAAGATGCTATCTAATCTTTTTGTTTTTTTTACATGATTCTTTTTTTTTTATTGTAGTTTAAATGAAGCTTATATTTCAAGTTAGTCTCCCATACAAAAATTTATACATACATTGTTATGTGACCCTAACTGCTTTCCCCATACAGTGACAGCACACTCATCCTTTCGACCCCTGATTCCCCATGTCCATTCAACCAGCTCCTAACCCTCTCTGCCTTCCCATCTCACCTCCGGACAGAAGCTGCCTGTTTAGTCTCTTGTATCTACTTGAGCTAAGAGGCACACTCCTCACGAGTATCACTTTA
>NW_004443971.1:15923617-15924777 GCF_000243295.1 Trichechus manatus latirostris
ATTAGACGCTGATCGGATTTGTCATAACCAAAAATTTTTTCCCAGTCTGTAGGTTGTCTTTTTACTCTTTTGGTGAAGTGTTTTGATGAGCATAAGTGCTTGATTTTTAGGAGCTCCCAGTTGTCTAGTCTTTCTTCTGGTGCTAGTGCATTGTTACTTATGGTTCGTATTGTGTTTATACCATGTATTAGGGCTCCTAGCATTGACCCTATTTTTTCTTCTGTGATCTTTATCATTTTCGATTTTATATTTGAGTCTTTGATCCATTTTGAGTTAGTTTTTGTGCATGGTGTGAAGTATGGGTCTCGTTTCAGTTTTTTGAAGATAGATATCTAGTTATGCTAGCAGTATTTGGTAAAGAGACTGTCTTTTCCCCAATTAACGGATCTTGGGCCTTTGGCAAATATCAGCTGCTCATAGGTGGATGAATTTATGTCTGGATTCTCAATTCTGTTCCACTGGTCTATGTATCTGTTGTTGTACCGGTACCAGGCTGTTTTGATTACCGTGGCAGTATAATAGGTTCTAAAATCAGGTAGTGTGAGGCCGCCCACTTTATTCTTCTTCTTGAGTAATGCTGTCATGGATTGAATTGTGTCCCCCAAAAAATTTATGTAGCAACTTGGCTAGGTCATGATTCCCAGTGTTGTATAATTGTGTAATCTGATGTGATTTCCTTATGTGTTGTAAACTCTATCACTGTCTTGAGATTATATGTGATCTCCTTATGTGTTGTAAATTCTATCACTGTGATGAGGTTATACTGATGAGGTTGACAAGATTAGGTAGTGTCTTAATGCAATCTCTTTTGAGATATAAAAGAGAAAAGCAAGCAGAGATACATGGGAACCTCATACCACCAAGAAAGCAATGCCGGGAGCAAAGCATGTCCTTTGGACCTGAGGTTCCTGCACAGAGAAGCTCCCAGACCAAAGGAAGATTGATGACACGGACCTTCCTCCAGAGCCAACAGAGAAAGCATTCCCCTGGAGCTGATGCCCTGAATTTGGACTTGTAGCCTACTGGACTATGAGAGAATAAATTTCTCTTTGTTAAAACCATCCACTTGTGATATTTCTGTTTGAGCAGCACTAGATGACTAAGACAAATGCTTTACTTATTTGGGGCCGCTTCCCTTTCCATGTGAAGTTGGTGATTTG
>NW_004443971.1:15927327-15935592 GCF_000243295.1 Trichechus manatus latirostris
GAGTTTAGTGCTGTCATTTTGATGTCTTTTTGTGTGTGTTGTTCATAGTTTCTTTGTTCCATTTAATTTTCTGTGCCGAGCATGTTTCTTTATGTATTTCCTTTTCATCTTTTTCATTGTTGTTGATTTTCTGTTTGCTGAGTCTTTACATTTTTCTTGTTTTTTATTTTGATGTGTAGGATTATTAGTTTCCTTTGTGGGTACCTTAATATTTACCCTTAGTTTTCTAAGTTTATACCAGTCTTTTATTTCTTTATATCGACTTGACTTCCTCTCCATATGAAAAATCTATGTCTGTATTTTTTAAGTCCCTCTTTTTTGTTTTAATGTTGTCATCTTTTACATATTGACATCTGTTTCCCTATTTTCAGTGTTTTACCTTTGATTTACTTTTGTGACCTCCGTGAGTTGATATCTGGTTTCTCTGTTCTGTGTCCTAGTCTTGGATTGTTATCTGATGTTACTGATTTTCTAACCAGAGGACTCCCTCTAGTATTTCTTGTAATTTTGGTTTGGTTTTTGCAAATTCCTTAAACTTCTGTTTATCTGGAAATACCGTAATTTCACCATCATATTTGAGAGACAGTTTCACTGGGTATGTAATTCTTGGCTGGCAGTCTTTTTCCTTCAAGGCTTTATATATGTCACCCCATTGCCTTCTTGCCTGCGTGGTTTCTGCTGAGTAGTCCGAGCTTATTCTTATTGACTCTCCTTTGTAGATGACTTTTCGTTTATCCCTAGCACTCTTAAAATTCTCTGTCTTTGGTTTTGGCAAGTTTGGTTGTGATATGTCTTGGTGACTTTCTTCTGGGATCTATCTTGTGTGGTGTTCGATGAGCATCTTGGATAGATATCTTGTCATCTTTCATGATATCAAGGAAGTTTTCTGCCAACATATCTTCAATAATTCTCTCTGTATTTTCTGTTATTCCTCCCTGTTCTGGTACTGCAGTCATTCGTAGGTCATTCCTCTTGATATAGTCCCACATAATTCTTAGGGTTTCTTCATTTTTTAAAATGCTTTTATCTGATTTTTCCTCAAATAAGTTGGTGTCAAGTGCTTTATCTTCAATCTCACTAATTCTGACTTCCATTGCCTCAATTCTGATCCTATGACTTTCTAATGAGTTGTCTAATTCTGAAATTTTATTGTTAACCTTCTGGATTTCTGTTTGCTGTCTCTCTATGGATTCTTGCAGCCTGTTAAATTTGTCATTGTGCTCTTCTCTAATCTCTTTAATTTCATCCATTACGTGTTCTGCATTTTGCTTAATTTCCTTCCTAATTTCTTGAAGGGTTCTGTATATTAATCTTTTGTATTCTGCCTCCAGTAATTCTAAGAAATTGTCCTCCTCTGGAAAATTTCTAGATTCTTTATTTTGGGAGTTTGCTGAAGCCATCATGGATTGCCTGTTTATGTGATTTGATATTGACTGTTGTCTCTGAGCCATCAATAAGTTATAATATTTATTTTATGTTTGCTTACTGTGTTCTAGCTTCTTGTTTTGTTTCAGTATGCCCAAATAGGCTGCTCATATGAGCTAGCTTGATTATTGGCACCTTTGAAGCTCTACTGTCCTGTCACCAGGTGGTTGGATCTGTTACTAGGTATGTGAGCTCAGGAGTCCACCCACTCCTCCTGTATGGACTCAGCTCAGGTGCCCAGGTCGATAGCCACCAAGTGTGTGGTGTAGGCTCTCACCTACAGTCCTAGATAGCCATGGGTGATTGGTGTAGGCACATGTATCTGGCTGCAGCAGGGGGACACACTCTGAGCAAGGCACAGGGCTGACAGCCGCCCACGAGTGTCCAGGACGAAGGCATGTCCCTGTTCCCTAGACTGTGTAGGTGGGTAGGTTTTACAGCTGGACTATGAGCACCCAGTGCTGTTGGCTGTAAGGACTAGGGGGCACCTCTTATTCTTGGGCCCCTATTTCAGGTGGCTAGGTGGTGTGGGTGGAGCCACCAGTCCTCAGGCCCCTGATGTGTGTAGATGAAGACCCTGCTTAATGGGCAGAGCAGTGTCAAATGTCACAAACCTGCCACTTCACAGCTGAAACAGTTGAAGTTAGACTGCAGGTATATAACCTGTCGTACTGAGGTAATAAGGGCCTATGCTGTTGAAATGGCCCCACACAAGTCTCTGCAGGTGGAGAGGCACTCAAAGTCCGTGGATCCCTTATGTCTGTGCCTAGGCAAAAGATCTATACCTACCCTGGGTTCCTGGCTTAGGGGAGCTGGCAGTTTATTTTTTCCCCCGTTAATTTGTTCACTCCCCTATGCCAGGAGAATGGCTCAGGGCTTGTGACGGCTGCTATTTCCGGCCCAGCAGACTCGGCAATTGCTGAAGCCGGTCCGGGACCCAGTGCAGAGCAGGGAGCAGGGAGGTAAATGGGAGAGAGGTTTTTCCCTAAGGGGGGTGTTTTTGATCCTCGCAGTAGGCTGTACACAAGTACTTATCTTTTCCTGATCGAGGGCTGCTTCTCACTGGTTCTGGGTGGGCAAGTAGACTCTCTGGAGCTGGGTCTGTCCTGGTGCAGAAAATGCACCTCTCAAGTACCGGTGCTTGCTTGCCTCACCGCTCACCCATGAGCTGATTAGGCCTGAAGAGCTCAGGCTCTCGTCGGGTCAGGTCTGGCAACTCCTTGCTGCTTCCGAACCGTCTCTCCCTCCCCCTGCCACTCAGTCCGGTTCCTCAACTTTGTGTTAGATGTTCAGGGCTCCTATATTGTCATATGTAATTGATTCACTTGTTTTTTCACGTCTTTGTTGTAAGAGGGTCCACCAGAAACGTCTGACTACTCCGCCTTCTTGGCCCCACCTCCTGATGGATTGCTTTAGATGTAGGTGATGAGAAAATAGAATGACTGCAAGATGTAAGGGTGAACTGTGAGTGAGGTAATAGATGAAGTAGATGCTCTGATAGCAATAGAGCCATGAATATGAAAGAGGAGGTAGGCTTGGCCACAGAGCAAAGCTGGAAAGCCAAAAAATTGAGGGTCTGACTTAGGCTCCAGCCTAGAGAAGAGAGTTAGTTGAAGGATGATCTGTGGTAGAAACAAATGAGTGAGGTATGCTAAGCTTGGCTATCCCATTTTAAAGGCAGTACCATTACCAGTTGCTATTGAGTCAATTCTGACTCATGACAGCCCCATGTATGTCAGAGTGGAACTGTGCCTCACAGGGCTCTCAATGTCTGATTTTTCAGAAGTAGGTCTCCAGGCCTTTCTTCTGGGGCCCCTCTGGGTAGACTCAAACCTCCCAGCTTTTCAATCAGCAGCTAAGTGCATTAACGGATTGTACCACCCAGATACTTGGAGGCAGTATAGAGTTTGTTTTATGTATTTTGGAGCCCTGTTGTTGGGTATGTAAATATTCATTATAGTTATGTCCTCCTGGTGTACTGACCCTTTAATCATTATATAGTGCCCTTCCTTATCCTTTGTGGTGGATTTTACTTTAAAGTCTGTTTTGTCAGAGATTAATATTGCCAGTCCTGCTCTTTTTTGAATGTTGTTTGCTTGATATATTTTTTTCCATCCTTTGAGTTTTAGCCTGTTTGTGTCTTTAAGTCTAAGGTGCGTCTCTTGTAGGCAGCATATAGATGGATCATGCTTTTTTATCCAATCTGCCACTCTCCGTCTCTTTATTGTGCATTAAGTCCGTTTACATTCAGCGTAATTATTGATAGGTATGAGTTTAGTGCTGTCATCCTGATATCTCTTTTTGTGTGTTAGTCACAGTTTCTTTGTTCTCCTCAATGTCCTATGCTGAGTCATTTTTCTTTATGTAGTTTTTTTTCATCTTTTCCTTTGTTGTAGATTTTGTGTTTGCTGGGTCTTTATGTTTTTCTACTTTTTTATTTTGATTTGTAGGATTGTTAGATTCCTTTGTGGTTACCTTAATATTTACCCCTATTTTTCAAAGTTTATACCAGTCTTTTATTACTTTGTATTGCCTTAACTTCCCCTTTGAGGCAGTATAGAAACCATGAAAGTAAAACTACTAGATTCAGAGTTTGGAAAACCAATGTTTGAACCCATGGTAAATTAGTTCTCACCTGCAAAATAAAAAACAGCAATACCTACCTGGCAGGGTTGCTGTGAGGATCAGATGAGTTAATGTTTGTCATGGATTGAATTGTGTCCCCCCAGAAAATGTGTGTATCAATTTGGCTGGGCCATGATTCCCAGTATTGTATGATTTTCTTATATGTTGTAAATCCTGCCTCTATGATATTAATGAGGGAGGATGGGCGGCAGTTATGTTAGTGAGGCAGGACTCAATCTACAAGATTGGATTGTGTCTTGGGGAAGTCTCTTTTGAGATATAAAAGAGAGAAGTAAGCAGAAACCAGGGTACCTCATACCACCAAGAAAGCAGTGCCAGGAGCAGAGCACATCCTTTGGACCCGGGGTCCCTGCACAGAGAAGCTCCTATTCTAGGGGAAGATGGATGAGAAGGCCGACAGAGAGAGAAAGCCTTCCCCTGGAGCTGATGCCCTGAATTTGAACTTTTAGCCTCCTTTACTGTGAGGAAATAAATTTCTCTTTGTTAAAGCCATCCACTTGTGGTATTTCTGTTATAGCAGCAGTAGATGAATAAGACAGTGTTTAAACAAAATACCTATTAGAATAACTTGTATGTAGTTTCTTTCCCTCTTTCCATCTGGTAAGAACACTTTTCATTTCATTTTGGAGTTTCTACCAATGGCCCTATGAGAGATGTTTTATATAGGAGTCAAGGATGGAGAGACGAGACTTGGAGGTAAAGTTAGGCTGCACTCAGGAGATACTTACATAGTTAAGCTGAATTTAGTAATTACGCTTTCTCCATAAGTATGATTTGGCAATCTTTACCTTATAGCAATACAATTAGCATATTCCAGAAAGCAGGCCAAGAGAAGTATTCTAAAGAAACACAAAGTGGTCAGTCAGGTAACAGAAAGAAGAAAAGCTCAAGAGACATTCCCCAGGCTTCTTGGGTATACGCCAGTGTACATGTAGGAAGCCTTTTGTTTGAAGAGGTTTTTTTCCCCCTCCTCTTTCCCTTCCTTTCCTTATCCACTTATAAAATGAAAATATCTTTACGAACCATCTCTCAAATAGGTATTAGGATAGGAAAATCTTAAAGGCAAAAGAGCCGCCGTATCATTTTGTTATTTTCTTTTGATATTCATTTGTCAATTCTGTGTTTTATCTAGTCAGTTGCATGCTTGCCTGATGTCTCGGATTAGTGTGTAAGACCTTTGAGGGTAGAGCCTGTCATTCGTTCTGTTAACCGTCAGTAGCTATAGAGCATGTTTTCTGCTTCTGACTGAGACTTATGAGGTGTGGTCACTATGAAGGAAGGCAGAATTTATTTTCTTCAGATTGTGTTTCAGTCTTTGCCTTAGTACCCTTGTAATCTCGTATATCTGATATACTGGTTCATTTTTATTTTATAGGGATGTTGTTCGGATATTTCATCAATGGTAAAAGAGGCTCAAAAGGAAGTGATTCAAATTGTACAGCAGGCTGTGAAGTATGTGGGACAATTAGCAGTTCTGAAAGGGAGCAAGCTACATTTTCTGGAAAACAATACCAACAAGGCTGTCAGTCTTCAGGTAATTTAGCAACATTTTTGAAAGATTTCATCTGAGGGAACAGTAGAGGTTTCTGATAATAGTCATAATCACTTGACAAGTACTTTCTATTCTTCAAAACAGCTTGTACTTTTAATAGTTGGAGAGTAAGATTTAAAACTGTTTCCATCTAAGTTGGTCAAATGTACCAGATGATTTTAGAAACCTCCCTTTAACCAAGGAGGTTAAAAATGGATAATAGCAATCTGCTACAGAGCGTTTGCTTAGCCAATCAGCACAAGAAGAACTCAGTAATTCTAGAAAATTAGTGCTTGCTGGCTTTGAGTATTCATGTTATTGAAAACATAATATTATATAAGAATATTTGTGTGTAACTGTTCTATCCACAGTGTCCTGCCTAAGATAGTAAACATTCTTTACAACATGCTATATTTGAAATAAGGAGTCCTGGTGGTGCAGTGGTTAAGTGTTAGGCTGCTAATTGAAAGACTGACGGTTTGAACCCACCAGCCGCTCAGTGGGAGATAGGTGTGGCAGTCTGCTTCCGTAAAGATTACAGCCTTGGAAACCCTATGGGGCATTTCTACTCTGTCCTACAGGGTCACTATGGGTCGGAATCAACTCAGTGACAATGGGTTTGGTTTTTTCATATGTGGAATACTAAAGTGCAGACTTGTTAATTTCTTTCCTCATAGACTGTTAGTTCTTATTCTAGCTGTATGTAAATTTAATGAACTTGAAATGTATGTGTCTCTAAAATAAACAGAAATTATAACTTAATTATTTGATAATTTTTTAAAAATGTAAAACCAGAATTTGCCTATTAATGCTTAAAATTTTTTTCTAGGAGGATTTTATGGATGCTATTTGTGATGGTGTAGACTTAGGAATGAAGATTCTATTAGATTCTGGACTGGAAAAAACAAAAAAACTTCAGCCTGAACTCTTAAGGCTGTGTGCACAAAATGAGGTAAGATGAAGAAAAGAATGTTCTGTATAGTACCACTTAGTATATAAGGTTGATTTATAAAGAACAATTTAACTCCCAAACAATAGTCTAACTTAATCAGTAAAGAATGTCTGCCTTGAGTATTGTGCTACTTTAAAGAATTATTTATATGGGATCAAGTTGACAACAGCAACTTGAAAGATTAGATAGGAATCTTAGAGGGCAGTGAATTTATGTTAATAGGGAAGGAACAACTCAGAAGAGGAGGGTGAGAATGGTTGCACAACTAGAATATAATCAGTGTCACTCAATAGTACATGAAGAAACTGTTGGATTGGTGTATGTTTTGCTGTATACGTTTTCACAGCAACAAAAAATAAAATAATTTTTTTGTGTGTGTTTCAAGTGAAGGTTTACAGTTCAAGTTAGTTTCTCATACAAAAAATTTATGCATACATTGTTATGTGAGCCTGGTTGCTCTCCCTGTTCTGTGACAGCACACTCCTCCTTTCCACCCCAGATTTCCCATGTCCATTCAACTAGCTCCTGACCCTCTCTGCCTTCTCATCTCTCCTGTAAACAGGAGCTGCCCATTTAATCTCATGTATCTACTTGAGCTAAGAAGCACACTCTTCACGAGTATCATTTTCTTTCTTACAGTCCAGTCTAATCTTTGTCTGAAGAGTTGGCTTCAGGAATGGTTTCAGTTCTGGGCTAACAGAGAGTCTGGGGGCCATGTCTTCCAGGGTCCCTCCAGTCTCAGTCAGACCATTAAGTCTGGTCTTTTTACTAGAATTTGAGTTCTGCACCCCAGTTTTCTCCTGCTCCGTCAGGGAGTCTCTGTTGTGTTCCCTGTCAGGGCAGTCATTGGTGGTGGCCAGGCACCATCTAGTTCTTCTGGTCTCAGGCTGATGGAGTCTCTGGTTTATGTGGCCTGTTTGTCACCTGGGCTAATATTTTCCTTGTGTCTTTGGTATTCTTCATTCTGCTTTGCTCCAGGTGAGTTGGGACCAATTGATGCATCTTAGATGGCCACTTGCTCGCTTTTAAGATGCCAGACGCCACTTACCAAAGTGGGATGCAGAACATTTTCTTAATAAACTTTGTTATGCCAATTGACCTAGATATCCCCTGAAAGCATGGTCCCCAGACCCCTGCCACTGTTACTCTGTCCTTTGAAGTGTTTGGTTGTATTCAGGAAACTTCTTAGCTTTTGGTTTAGTCCAGTTGTGCTGACTTGTCCTGTAGTGTCTGGTGTCCTTCCCTTCACCTAAGATAATTCTTGTCTACTATCTAGTTAGTGAATACCCCTCTCCCACCCTCCCCACCCTTGTAACTATCAAAGAATGTTTTCTTCTGTGTTTAAACCTTTTCTTGAGTTCTTATAATAACGGTCTTATATTTGTCCTTTTGCGGCTGACTAATTTCACTCAGCATGCCTTACAGATTCATCCATCTTATGAGATGTTTCACAGATTCTTTATCTTTGCGAAGTATTCCATTATGTGAATGTACCGTAATTTGTTTATCCATTCGTCCATTGATGGACACCTAGGTTGTTTCCATGTTTTTGCTATCGTGAACAGTGCTGCAATGAACGTGGGTGTGCATGTATCTATTTGTGTGATGGCTCTTATTTCTCTAGGATATATTCCGAGGAGCGGGATAGCTGGATCGTATGATACTTCTATTTCTAGCTTTTTAAGGAAGTGCCAAATCGATTTCCAAAGTG
>NW_004443971.1:15936803-16003473 GCF_000243295.1 Trichechus manatus latirostris
AATTCTGCTCTAATTTTTATTATTTGCTTTCTTCTGGTGACTGAGGGCTTCTTTTTCTGCTCTTTCTATTTGTTTGAGTTGTAGGGTTAATGTTTTGATTTTGGCCCTTTCTTTTTGGATGTGTGCATTTATTGCTGTAAATTGACCTCTGAGCACTGCTTTTGCTGTGTCCCAAGGGTTCTGGTATAATGTGTTTTCATTCTCATTTGATTCTGTGAATGTCTTTATTCCATCCTTAATTTTTTTTTATAACCTGGTAGTTTTTGAGCAAGGTGTTATTCAGTTTCCAGGTTTTTTATTTTTTTCTTGCTTTTTCTATTATTGATTTCTACTTTTATGGCTTTATGGTCAGATGATGCTTTGTAATATTTTGATGGCTTGGATTCTGCTAAGGCTTGCTTTATGGCCTAATATGTGGTCTGTTCTGGATAATGTTCTATGTGCATTGGAAAAGAAAGTATACTTGGCTGCTGTTGGGTGGAGTGTTCGGTATATGTCCATGAGATCAAGTTGGTTGATTGTGGCATTTAGATCTTCCGTGTCTTTATTTAGCTTCTTTCTGGATGTTCTGTCCTTCACCGAAAGTGGTGTGTTGAAGTCTCCTACTATTCTTGCGGAGCTGACTGCCTCTCTTCTCAATGCTGTTAGTTTGTTTTATGTATTTTGGAGCCCTGTCATTGGGTGCGTAAATATTTATCGTAGTTATATCCTCCTGGTGTATTCACCTGTTAATCATTATATAGTGTCCTTCCTTATCTTTTGTGGTGGATTTTACTTCAAAGTCTATTTTGTCGGAGATTAATATCGCCACTCCTGCTCTTTTTTGAGAGTTGTTTGCTTGATAGAGTTTTTCCATCCTTTGAGGTTTAGTTTTGTTTGTGTCTTTATGTCTAAGGTGTGTCTCTCGTAGGCAGCATATAGACGGATCATGTTTTTTTTAATCCAATCTGCCACTCTCTGTCTCTTTATTGGTGCATTTAGTCCATTTACATTCAGCGTAATTATTACTAGGTATGAGTTTAGTGCTGTCATTTTGATGTCTTTTTTGTGTGTTGTTCACTGTTTCTTTGGTCCACTTAATTTTCTGTGCTGAGTCATTTTTCTTTATGTATTTTCTTTTCATCTTTTTCATTGTTGTTGATTTTGTTTTTAGTGAATCTTTATGTTTTTCTTGTTTTTTTTTATTTTGATGTGTAGGATTGTTAGCTTCCTTTGTGGTTACCTTAATTTTTACCCCCTTTTTTCTAAGTTTAAACCACTCTGTTATTTCTTTATATTGCCTTGTCTTCCTCTCCGTATGAAAGATCTATGACTACATTTTTCAGTCTCTCTTTTTTGTTTTAATGTTGTCATCTTTTACATATTGACATCTCTGTTTCCCTATTTTCAGTGTTTTAACTTTGATTTATTTTTGTGTCTTCCCTACCTGGGTTGATATCTGGTTGCTCTGTCCTGTTTTCTAGTCTTGGGTTGTTATCTGATATTATTGATTTTCTGACCAGAGGACTTCCTTTAGTATTTCTTGTAATTTTGGTTTGGTTTTTGCAGATTCCCTAAACTTCTGTTTATCTGAAATGTCCTAATTTCACCATCATATTTGAGACACAGTTTTACTGGATATATAATTCTTGGCTGGGTAATTTTTTTCCTTCAAGCCTTTATATATGTCATCCCATTGCCTTCTTGCCTGCATGGCTTCTGCTGAGTAGTCTGAGCTTATTCTTATTGACTATTCTTTGTAGATGACTTTTCATTTGTCCCTAGCCACTCTTAAAATTCTCTCTTTATCTTTGGTTTTGGCAAATTTGATTATAATATGTCTTTGTGACTTTCTTTTGGGATCTACCTTGTGTGGTGTTCGATGAGCATCTTGGATAGATATCTTGTCATCTTTCAAGATATCAGGGAAGTTTTCTGCCAACAAATCTTCTACAGTTCTTTTTGTATTTTCTGTTATCCCCCCCTGTTCTGGTACTCCAGTCACTCGTTGGTTATTCCTCTTGACAAAGTCCTACGTAATTCTTAGGGTTTCTTCATTTTTTAAAATTCTTTTATCTGGTTTTTCCTCAAATAAGTTGGTGTCAGGTACTTTATCTTCAGTCTCACTATTCTGACTTCCTTCCATTGCCTCGATTCTGCTCCTGTGACTTTCTATTGAGTTGTCTAATTCTGAAATTTTATTGTTAATCTTCTGGATTTCTGTTTGCTGTCTCTCTATGGATTCTTGCAGCCTGTTAAATTTGTCATTATGCTTTTCTCTAATCTTCTTAAGTTCCTCTATTGCTTTGTCTGTGTGTTCCTTGGCTTGTTATGCATTTTGCCTGATCTCCTTCCTGATCTCTTGAAAAGTTCTGTATATTAATCTTTTGCATTCTACCTCCAGCAATTCCAAGAAGTTCTCTTCCTCTGGAAGATTTCTTGATTCTTTGTTTTGGGAGCTTGCTGAAGCCATCATGGTCTGCCTCTCTATGTGATTTGATATTGACTGTTGTTTCCCAGCCTTCAATAAGTTACTATATTTATTTATTTTATGTTTGCTTACTGTGTCCTAGCTTCTTGTTTTGTTTTGATATGCCCAAATAGGCTGCTCATGTGAGCTCGTTTGGTCATTGGCACCTTTGAAGCTCTAACGTCCTGTCACCAGGTGGTTAGATCTGTTACTAGGTATGTGAGCCCAGGAGTCCCTTTACTTTTCTAGTATTGATTCAGCTCAGGTGTTCAGGTAGTCGGTCAACAAGTCTGTGATGCAGGCTCTCACCTGCAGTCTTAGATAGGCAGGGGTGATTGGAATAGGCACAGGTATGTCTCTGCAGTAGGTGGTCACACTCTGAGCAAGGCAGGGGGGCTGACAGCTGCCCCTGAGTGTCTGGGAGGAAAATGTGTCCCTGTTCCCTAGAGCACATAGGTGCATGACTTTTGCATCCAGACTATGGGCACCCAATGCTGTTGGCTGTAAGGACTGGGAGACACCACTTATTTTTGGACCCCTGTTGTAGGTGGCTAGGTGGTGTGGGTGGAGCCACCAGTCCTCAGGCCCCTAATGTGGGTAGGTGAGGACCTAGCTTAATGGGCAGAGCTGTGTCAAATGTCACGAACTGGCCACTCCACCATATAGCTGATACAGTTGAAGTTAGGCTTCAGGTATATATCCTGTTGTACTGTGCTAATGAAGGCCTACATTGTTGAAATGGGCCCACACATGTCTATGCAGGCATGAAAGGCATTCAGAGTCTGTGGACCCCTTATACCTGTGCCTAAGCAAAGGAGCTATGACTACCCTAAGGTCCCGGCTTAGGGGAGCTGGCAGATTACTTTTTCCAGTTTGTTAATTTGTTCCCTCTCCAAGGCTGGGAGAATGGCTCAAGGCAAGTGAAAGGTCCTACTTCCGGCTTAGGGGATGCAGCAATCACTGAAGCTGGCCTGGGACCTGGTGCAGAGTGGGGAGGGAACAGGTAAATAGAGACAAGTTTTTCCCAAGGAGATGTTTTTTGATCCATGCAGTAGGTTAGACGCATGTACTTATCTTTTGCCGCTTTTCACTGGTTCTGGAAGCTTGAGTAGACTCTCTGCCACTTGGTCTCTCCCAATGTGGAAAACACGTCCCAAGCACCCCTGCTTGCCTCACCACGCACCCAAACTGATCCAGCCTGCAGGTGCCGGTTCCTGCCGGATTAGGTCTGGCAACTCCTCGCTGCTTCTGAATCGTGTCTCCCTCCTCCTGCTGCTCAGTCCGATTCCTCAACTTTGCCTTTGATGGTCAGGGCTCCTAGATTGTCGTATATAATTGATTCACTTGTTTTTTTGTGTCTTGTTGTAAGAGGGACCACAGGAAGCGTCTGACTACTCCGTTTTCTTGGCCCTACCTCCTAAAATAAATTATTGAAGGAAAAACAAAACATTGTTTAACTCAGTAAATTAGAACTCTATAAACTTACATATTTTGTATAGAATTATTTTGTACTCTGGAAGATGAGGCTGATGATATCATGATGTCATGGTGACGTGGTCCCAAGTTATCCTTTAGTTAACTGCAGCTTCTGTTATTAACATATGCTAAATCCTATCATAGTGAGAATTCAGTCTGGATAAACTCCTAAGCAGAGTGGAATGTGGCAGTGACACCTAGTGTTCACTTTGGTTGTTGTTTTCTTACCTTATCTTTGTTTAGGTCTCTACTTTTCCAGCTAGGAATGGAAACTAACAGTTACTGATCTCAAATCTTCAACTGAATTACGTTGCCAGGGTGTTTATATCAATTACTTCGTATCAGAATATAGAACCGACGAAGGTTTAAATGACTTTCTAAAATATGCCTCCTTCCCTACTCCCCTGGCTAACTAATATTAAAGCACAAAAACAATGCTGTCTTAGAGGTGGGTCGTGACACTAAAACCTGTGTTTAAAACCTGACTTTATCACTTTACTGCTGTCATTTAGCAAGTCAGTGTTCTGACTCTGTTTCTTCACCTGTCACGTGTAATAATACTATGTCATAAGTCCTTTTGAGCTATTTATTGAATAATTTCTCTGGACAGTTACTGGATTAGACACTTTACATAAAACAGTGGTAGACCTCATAACTTTGCAAGGTAGGAATTACAGTTATTTCCATGAGTTCCCCGGAATTGGAGTATCTTGCCCAGTCACACAACTATAAAGCCAGGATTTTTTGTTCTGCCTGTCTGACTCCAAAACTCATCAAGTTACATGAATGTGTTTTGTAAATCATTGCTCATGCATTAATTTTTTTGTTTCTTAAGCATAATAGTAAGTGAAGTGAGTTATTAGGAAGATAAAAGGTCAGATCTTGTAACAGTGAATTTCAGAGTCTTTTCAGTTCTAGAATTTTGTTGTTAAAGCCATCTCTGCCCATCCCCATTTCGCTTGCTGGAGTCAAGGCATCTAGGGGCAGAGCTTTAATCCAAATGGCATCAGAGACCTTTAGCTTCCTGAGATCATTTCCAGCAGGAAGTCTACTCATTTAAGTATGTATTGATTGATCTAAGAAAGTAGATGTGGGGACTGTTGGCTTCCATCCCTCTGAGTATTTGTTTCCAGGAAGACATGGAGTAAGCTAGATCTTTTTTTTTTTCTTTTCTTTTTAGGAAAACCTTGACATTAATATACTTATTACAGTTATCTTACAAAAACCAAACCTGTTGCCCTCGAGTCAGTTCCAACTCATAGTGACCCTATAGAACAGAATAGAACTGCCCCATAGGGCTTCCAAGGAGCAGCTGGTGGATTTGAACTGCCAACCTTTGGTTAGCAGCCAAGCTCTTAACCACTGTGCCACCCGGGCTCCGCAGTTACCTTAGCTAAGGAGAAACTCTCCATGTAAGCCAATGGGGTTCTCCATCCTTTCCCCTGACTATTGGGTTACATAGATTCATCTCTGCCCAGGAAAATTCTACCCCATAACTGGGGAAGACACTGAACATTAAGTTGCTCTCCTACTTCTGTATTTCCTTGAGCAATTTACCTGACCCTCAGTTGTTCCATTTTAAAAACGGGGATGATCATGCATCATAAAATTGTTCTGAAGATTATATGAGATTAAGAAACAATGTGTATGAAGATGCTAAACATAGTGTCTGGCAAATCTTAAGTCACTCCACTTGCTTACACACATTCTCTTTTTCTCCATGTGTGTGTCTGCCTCTCCCACTTTGTGTTTTTTTTTTTAAAAAAAACATGAAAACATTTTAAAGGAGTTTATACTTTCACTAAGACAAGATCATTGGATCCAGTCCTGTTCCAATAGACATGAGGTTGATTTGGGCTCGTTTATAACACATCATTAGAGCAGGGACACATTGAAGTATTAGAGCTCATACAAACCACTGCTGACATCTCAGACTTGGTTTTGCTCATCAGCAGCATTATTTATCACTAAAACACTTTTTCTGTCATCAGTTGCAATACAGAATTTCTGCTGTTTAGTGCACAAGGGCATAGAAGAAGTTAATGGAAAATGGAAATGAAATAATGTATGTGATTATGCTTCATAAGCTGTAAAGCAGTGTGCTAATGTTAGCTTTATTGTTTTCAGGAAATTAACAGAAAAGGGGTCAGGCTTATCTTGTATACAACTTATCTACCTGTATCTTCATGTAGCCCTCTACCTCCTTCCTCTCATTTTCTTCCTACAGTATGTCATAGCTATATTTTGTTGCTCATGGTGGGTTGCTAGCTTATAATATTTTTCTTTTTTTTACCAGATGAAAAAAAAAATTTTTTAATTGTACTTTAGATAAAGGTTTATAGAACAAAGTAGCTTCTCATTAAACAATTAATACACATATTGTTTTGTGACAGTGGTTTACAAAACCCACGACATGTCAGCACTCTCCCTTCTTGACTTTGTGTTCCCTGTTACCAGCTTTCCTGTCCCTTCTGGCCTTCTAGTCCTTGCCCATGGAGTGGTGTTCCCCTTTAGTCTCGTTTTGTTTCATGGGCCTATCAAATCTTTGGCTGAAGGGTGAACTTCATTACTGAGCTAAAAGGGTGTCTGGGGGCCATTCTCTAGTCTTTGTCAGGCCAGTAAGTCTGGTCATATTTTGTGAGTTAGAATTTTGTTATACATTTTTCTCTAGCTCTGTCCGGGACGCTCTATAGTGATCCCTGTCAGAGCAGTCAGTGGTTGTAGCAGGGCACCATCCAGTTGTGCTAGACTCAGTCTGGTGGAGGCTGTGGTCCATTAGTCCTTTGGACTAATCTTTCCTTTATGTCTTTGGTTTTCTTCATTCTGCTTTGCTCCCAAAGGGGTGAGACCAGTGCAGTATCTTAGATGGCTGCTCACAAGCTTTTAAGACCCCAGATGCTACTCACCAAAGTAGAAAGTAGAACATTTTCTTTATAAACCATGTTATGCCAATTGAGATAGATGTTCCCTGAGACCATGGTCCCCACAGCCCTCAGCCCAGTAATTCTGTCCCTCAGAGAGTTTGGATGTGTCTATGAAGCTTTCATGACCTTGCCTTGGACAAGTTGTGCTGGCTTCCACAGTGTTGTATACTGTCTTACCCTTCACAAAAGTTACCACTTGTCTATTGTCTATTTAGTATTCCCCCCAACTCCTTCCATCCCTTGTAACCAACGAAGATTGTTTCTTTTTGTGTGTAAACTTTTTCATGAGTGTTTACAGTAGAGATCTCATACAATATTTGTCCTTTTGTGATTTGACTTATTTCACTCAGCATAATGCCCTCCAGATTCATCCATGTTGTGAGATGCTTCATAGATTCATCATTGTTCTTTATTGTTATGTAGTATTTCATTGTGTGTATGTGCCATAGATTGTTTATCCATTCATCTGTTGACAGGCTTCTAGGTTGTTTCAATCTTTTTGCTATTCTGAACAATGCTGTGATGAACATGGGTGTGCATATGTCTATTCATGTGATGGCTCTTATTTCTCTAGGATACATTCCGAGTAGTGGGATTGCTGGATCATATGGTATTTCTATTTCTAGCTTTCTAAGGAAGCACCATATCATTTTCCAAAATGGTTGTACCATTTCACATTCCCACCAGCAGTGCATAAGAGTTCGAATCTCCCCACAGCCTCTCCAGCATTTGTTATTTTCTGTTTTTTTGATTTATGCCAGTAATGCCGGGGTGAGATGGTATCTCATTGTGGTTTTGATGTGTGTTTCTCTAGTGATCACAAGCATTTCCTTGTGTCTATTAGCCAATTGAATGTCTTCTTTGGTGAAGTGTCTGTCTTGTCATTTCCTTTGCCCATTTTTTAATTGGATTATTTGTCTTTTTGCTGTAGAAGTGCTGGATTTTCCTGTAGATTTTAGAGATTAGACCCTTGTCGGATTTGTCATAACCCAAAATTTTTTCCGAGTCTGTAGGTTCTCATTTTACTCTTTTGGTGAAGTACTTTGATGAGCATAACATAAGTGTTTAATTTTTAGAAGATCCCAGTTATCTAGCTTATCTTCTGGAGTTTATGTGTTGTTAGTTATGGTTTGTATCCTCTTAATGCCATGTATTAGGGCGTCTATCATTGACCCCATTTTTTCTTCTATGATCCTTATAGTTTTTGGTTTTATATTTAGGTCTTTGATCCATTTTGAATTAGTTATTGTTTATGGTGTGAGGTATGAGTCCTGTTTCATTTTTTTGCAGATGGACATCCAATTTTACCAGCATCAGTTGTTAAAAATACTGTTTTTCCTCATTTGATGGACTCTGGGCCCTTGCTGAAGATCAAGTGACCGTAGATGGATGGATTTACATCTGGGTCTCAATTCCGGGGCCTCTTCCCTTTCCATATGTAGTTAATTGTTAGTTTTTCCATCTCTTTTCAAGCATACTGTTGGTATTTGGATCAGGATTGCATTGTATTTGTAGATTGCTTTGGGTAGAATTGACATTTTCACAATGTTGAGTCTACCTATCCATGAGCGTGGTATGTGTTTCCATTTATGTAGGTCTCTTGGTTTCTTTTAGTAGTGTTTTGTAGTTTTCTTTGTATAAGTCTTTTACATCACTGGTTAGATTTATTCCTAAGTATTTTTTTTTAAGGAGCTATTATAAATGGTATTGTTTTCCTGATTCCTTTTCATCATTGTCTTTATTGGTGTATTGGAATCCAACTAATTTGTGTATGTTTGTCTTATATTCTGCTACTCCGCTGCATCTTTCTGTTAGTTCCAGTAGTTTCCTCGTGGAGTCTTTTGGGTTTTCAATGTATATATCTTATTATCTGTAAGTAGGGTCAGTTTTACTTTTTCATTACCAATTTGATGCCCTTTATTTCTTTTTCTTGCCTTATTGCTCTAGCTAGGACTTCCGGCACGATGTTAAATAGGAGTGGTGATAAAGGGCATCCTTGTCTTGTTCCTGTTCTCAAGGGGAATGTTTTTAGCCTCTCTCCACTAAGAATGAGGTTGGCTGTTTGTTTTGTATAGATGCCCTTTATTATGTTGAGGAATTTCCATTCTATACCTATTTTTTGAGAGTTTTTATCAGGAATGGGTGTTAGACTTTGTCAGATGCCTTTTCTGCATCGCTTAAGATGATCATGTGATTCTTGTATTTTATTTATGTGGTGAATTATGTTGATTGATTTTCTAATGTTGAACCATCCTTGCATATCTGGTATGAATCCCACTTGTTCATGGTGTATTGTTTTGTTGTTGCTGTTGTTTTTGATATGATACTGAATTCAGAAATATCCTTTCCGTTTCTATGTTTTGAAATAGTTTGAGTAATACTGATGTAAGCTCTTCTCTGAATGTTTGGTAGAATTTGCTGGTGAAGCCATCTGGGCCAGGGTTTTTTTTGTTGTTGTTGTTGTTAGGAGTTTTTTTAATTACCTTTTCAATCTCTTCTCTTGTTAGGGGTCTGTTCAGATTTCCAACATCAGTTTGTATTAGTTTGGGTAGGTGGTGTGTTTCTAGAAATTTATCCATTTCCTCCAGGTGTTCAAATTTGTTGGAGTATAGTTTTTCGTAGTACTCTGTTACGATCCTTTTTATTTCAGTTGGATCTATTGTAATGTCCCCCATTTCATTTCTTATTTGGGTTATTTGCATCCTCTCCTGTTTTTCTTTTGTCACTTTGTCCAGTGATTTGTTGATTTTGTTGATCATTTCAAAGAACCAACTTTTGGTTTTGTTGATTCTTTCTGTTGTTTTTCTATTCTCTATTTCATTTATTTCTGCTCTAATCTTTATTATTTCCTTTCTTCTAGTGACTGTGGGCTTCTTTTTTCTCTTTTCTTTCTGTTTGTTTGAGATGTGTAGCTAATGTTTTGATTTTGTCCATTTCTTCTTTTTTGATGTGTGCATCTATTGTTATAAATTGACCTGTGAGGACTGCCTTTGCTGTCTCCTAAAGGTTTTGGAATGATGTGTTTTTATCCTCATTTGATTCTATGAATTTTTTTGATTCCATCTTTGATTTCTTCTATTACCCAGTGGTTTTTAAGCAGGGTGTTATTCAGTTTCCATGTATTTGATTTTTTTCCTTGCTCTTCATGATTTAATTTCTACTTTGATGACATTGTGATCAGAGAAGATACTTTGTATTATCTCAATGTTTTGGATTTTGTTGAGGCTTGCTTTGTGGCCTAAGAAATGGTCTATTCTGGAGAATGTTCCGTGTGGGTTGGAAAAGAATGTGTACTTTGCAGCTGCTGGGTGAAGTGAACGCATATGTCTATGAGTTCAAATTGGCTGATTGTGTTCTTTAGATCTTCTATATCTCTGTTGAGTTTCTTTCTAGATGTTCTGTCCTTTACTAAGACTGATGTATTGAAGTCTTCTACTCTTATTGTGGAACTGTCAGTTTCTCTTTTCAGTGCTGTTAGAGTTTGTTTTATGTATTTTGGAGCCCTGTCATTGGGTGCATAGATATTTATTACAGTTATGTCTTCATGATGGATTGTCCCTTTAATCATTATATAATGCCCTTCTTTGTCTTTTACGATGGATTTTGTTTTAAAGTCTGTTTTATCTGAGATTAGTATTGCCACTTCTCTTTTTTGGTGGTTGTTTGCTTGATATATTTTTTTCCATCCTTTGATTTTTTAATTAATTTGTCTTTGTTTCTAAGGTGTGTCTTTTGTAGACAGAGTCTTGATAGATCCTGTTTTTTTATCCTTTCTGTCACTGTCTGTCTATGGGTGCATTTAGGCCAGTTACATTCAGTGTAATTATTGATAGGTGTGAGCTTATTGCTGTCATTTTATAGTGCTTTTTTTTGTGGTTCAGACGTTTTCTTTGTTCCTCTTACTCTCCTCTGCTGAATTCTTTTTGTTTGTGGATTTTTTTTTCATTTCTTTTGTTTTGTAGATTTTTTGTTTACTGAGACTTTGTTTTTCTTCTTTATTTTGATGAGTAGTTTTGTTAACTTTCTTTGTGGTTACCTTGAAATTTACCCTTATCTTCCTAAGTTTGAACCAGTCTTTTATTACTTGGTATCGCCTTGCCTTCCTCTCCATTTGAAAGTCTATACCTACACTGTTTATTTCCTCTTTTATTTTTCTAACATTGTCATCTTTCACAGATTAACCTTTCTGGTTCCCTGTTGTAAATCTTTTAATTGTGATTAATCTTTGAGAGTTCATTACCTAGGTTGGTATCTGGCTGATGCAGTCTTGCATCCTAGATTCAGGCTGTTGTCTGTTCTCTAACTGAAGGACTCCCTTTAATAATTCTTGTAAGTTTAGTTTGCTTTTTACATATTCCCTTAATTTCTGTTTATCTGGAAATGCCCTAATTTCACCATCATATTTGAGTGAGAGTTTTGCAGGATATATTATTCTTGATTGGCAATTTTTTTCTTGCAAGGTTTTATATATGTTATTGCATTGCCTTCTTGCCTGCATGATTTCTGCCAAGTAATCAGAGTGTAGTCTTACTGTTTCCCCTCTGTATGAGACTTTTCATTTTTCTTGAGCTGCTCTCAGGATTCTTTGATTTTAGTCTTTGGTTTTAGTGAGTGTGATTATATGCCTTGGTAATTTTCTTTTGGGGTCTATCCTATATGGGTTCGTTGAACTTCTTGGATGGTCAGCTTTTCATCTTTCATGATATTAAGGAAGTTTTCTGTCAGTAATTCTTTAATGATCATCTCTGTGTTTTCTGTTTTGTCCCCCTGTTCTGGAACTCCAATCACTTGCAGATTTTTGCTTTTGATTGTATCCCACATCATTCTCAGGGTTTCTTCATTTTTCTTCATTCTTGATTCTGATTTTTCCGCAAACAAAATGGTATCCCAGTATTTGTCTTCTGTTTCGCTGATCCTGTCTTCCATTGTTTCAAACCTGCTCCTCAGACCTGCTGTGACACTGTCCATTTCTGAAATCTTGTTGTTTATCTTTTGAATTTCTAATTGCTGTTTTTGTATGATTTCTAGTTGTGAATTTATTTTGACATTTTGTTCCTGTATTATTTTCTTGAATTCTTCCATAGTTTTGTCTGTCTTTTCCATGATTTTGTCTGTCTTTTGCTTGATTTTGTCTATTCTTTCCTCATTTTTGTCTGCTTTTTCCTTCAACTCTTGGATAGTTCTGAATATTAGAGATTTGAATTCCCTATCAGGTAGTTCCAGTGCATTTCGTTCTACTGGAAAGTCATCGGTTGTTTTATTTTGCACACCAACTGGAACCATCCTGTCCTTTTTTTTTTAATGTTTTGATATTGTCTACTGTCTTCGGGACATTCAGTAGTTGTTTTCTTTGTTTATTGATTGTAGATTTGTTTGTTTTGTCTTGATTTTTTGTTTTATTTGGTTATGTCCAAGTAGGTGGGCTGGGCGTTCTTTGTTGTTTGCTCGTCCGTGAGCATGATACCTTGTCCAGTGGGCAGGGCCCGTCACTCAGCTGTGGTGCAGCAGGGCAGTCATGTGGAAGGGGAGGGGCTGGGGTGGGTCATTTGTGGCATGTACTGGGGCTGGGGTTCAGTGCAAGGCAGGTTCTGGTAGACCATGCCTGTGCTGCCGGGGATGCAATGCTTAGTGCACAGTGCAGATGGAGGGAGGGAGGAGGTTGTAATGTGTGGAGCTAAGTGGGTGTGGGAATGAAGAGAAAGAAGAGAGAGAGACAGAGCATAAAAAAAAAAAGTGTTGAGGGAGCCTGCCTTGGAGTGGCACAACCCGAGGAAGCTGTGTGCTGGTGGCTTTCTAGTCAGTTGGTGAGACACAGCCCGTCAAGAAGGGATAGATACGGCACATGCAGCTAGGTGGGCAGGAGAAAGGAAAGGAAGGAAGGGAAAGAGAGATAAGAAACTAGATTAAAAAAAGAGAAAGGCACGTGCGGATAGGTGGTTGGGAGAAAGCAATGGAAGGAATGTAGAGAGAGACAAGAAATTGAGAAAAAAAAAGATGCCAGGTACTTGGGAGGAAGGAAGGAAGAAAGGTACAGAGACAAGAAACTGAGAAAAAAAAAAGTAAAGGAAAAAAAGTTCCCTAAGGGAGCCCACTGGAAGCGGGTCTCCAGCCAAGGGGCACTAAAAAGCCCATCAAGGAAGAGCAGAGATGGCACATGGTGCCAGGTGTTCAGGAGAAGGGTAAGGAAGGAAGGTAGAGGGAGACAAGAAATCAAGAAAAGAAAAGAAGAGAGAAAGAAAAAAAAAATGCCCCAAAGGAGCCCACTGGTGTGGTGGCACGGACCAGGGAAGTGGCTCCCCAGCTATGAGGCACTGCACAGCCCGTCTAGAAGGAGCGGTGATGACACATGGTGCCAGGTGTTCAGGAGAAAAGAAGGGAAGGATGGTAGAGAGTGACAAGAAATCGAGAAAAGAAAAAAAAGTCCCTAAGGGAGCCCACTGGCTTGGTGGTGCGGACCGGGGAAGTGGCTCCCAAGCCACACAGCACTATGCAGCCTGTCTAGAAGGGGCAGAGATGGCATACAGTGCCAGCTGTTCAGGAGACAGGAAAAGAAGGAAAGTAGAGACAAGAAACCAAGAAATGAAGAAAAACAAAAAGGGAAAAAGAAAAAGAAAAAAAAAATGCCTCCAGGGATCCCACCAGCATGGCAGTGCCAACAGCCTGTCAAGAAGGAGTGAAGATGGCATATGGAGCCAGGTGTTCCTGAAAAGGAAGGGAAGGATGTGAGAGAGAAAGAAGAAACCAAAAGAAGCCAAGAAAAGTAACAGCAAAAAAAAAATATGGCACTGAAGGAGCCTGCTGGTGTGGGTTGGGCAAATCCAAGCCTCATGGAGCCAGCGCCTCCCCAGCTGGGCGACTGTAGCCCACCAGGAAGCGGCGGTGGCCAAGCAGGGGGAAGAAAGGTAGGGGTGGGAAAGTGTATCGCTGCTCTGTCTCCTGCTGGGAGCTCTGTGAAGCTACCTTCACGTACTCCTTGTCCACCAATCTCGGTGTCTGAGGAGTCCAAGATGGCAAATCCATGCTGCGTTAACTGATAGGGGACCTCTAATCTGTATCTTTCCTCTCTCTCTGTCTCTGTCAGTTTTTTATTCCATTCAGTACTTGGTTGAGTTCTTTATCTCTTCATTTGACACTTAGGGTTCCAGGTTTGTCTCTGTTTTACTTAGTTTTTTGGGTCTTTGCTGTGGAGGGACAGCATGATACTTCTGTCTATAATTCTATAGTCTATAGTCTCTGCCCTCTAGCTTATGATATTTTTCTTAAGAGTCTACAGAAAGAAAACAAAAATATCCAAAGAATAGAAAATAGGCTCAAACATAAGGAATTGGGGTTATAATTTTAAAGCTGGAGTTAGGGAAAAAAAAAATTTTGGATATTTGTTTATTACCACCTAGAGGAAATTTGCATTAGGCCTAGGGAAGAGCTCTGTGAGTGGGTAAGGTCAGCTAAATACTTAAACAGAATCCCCTGGCAGACATTAAGCAAGAAAGCACCTTAGGGGGCAGCCTTGAGCAGTATAAAAGTAAAGCCTTAGAAGTTAGGCAGCGGGTCTTACCTTGGTTCTGAGTCTTAGTAGCCAGGACCTGGAACCAGGTACCAAACTGCCCAGAATATATTCCCTTATTTGTAAATTGAGGACGATAGCATATGCAGTTATTGAGAATCAGATAATAAAATGTACGTAAATTTTCTGAGGAATAATATTTGTTTGATAAATTAGTTACCCCACCCCCTTCCAAGGGAAGTTTTGGAAATTTCATCCCTATAAATATTTCATTCCTATACATATTTAGGGGCCCTGGTGGCACAGAGTTCGGCTGCTAACCAAAAAGGTAGGCGGTTCGAATCTACCAGCCACACTCCTTGGAAACCCTATGGGGCAGTTCTACTCTGTCCTATAGGGTCGCTATGAGTTGGAATTGACTTGACAGCAACAGGTTTGTTTTTTTGTTTGTTTTGTTTTAGGAGCCCTGGTGGCACAGTGGTTAAGATTTCAGCTGCTAACCAAAAAGGTTGGCGGTTCGAATCCAGCAGCTGCTCTTTGGAAACCCTATGGGACAGTTCTACTCTGTCCTATAGGTTGCTAGTAGTAGGAATCAACTCAATGGCAATGGGTTTGGTTTTTTGTTTTATACATATTTAAACATAAGTCAAATCCTTTTATAATAGCAAACATTGGAGAGTATATTTAATGTAGACATCAATGTGTAATTTATTTTGAAAGAAATTCCACTTACATGATTTTAGTACTCTCTAAGCTGTTTAATTACAGTCCCAGAGCTACAACTCCAGTCTTCTGACTTCTACATTAGAACACTTTTTCCTGTCTGAGCCCATACAGTTCTAGGATTTTTATACATATAAATAATTGTTTATATAATAAAATAATGTTCCCTATAGGTTACCAAACAGATGAAAGCTAATGCCATGGGACTGATTGAATCTCTTGAAAATGCCTTTACTGAATGGAAAACGGTAATAGAAGCTTTAAATGGTCTTTAGGTTTAATTTTGTTTAGTGTATTTTATGTCAGTTTTTATCCTTAGCCAGAGACTCCCTTGTGTATTTTTAATTGAAATGTGTACAGTAGCTCTCTAGCTATTTCCTCTTGGATGTTACAACTCATCTTAAAGTAAATGGATAAAGGATTGTATAGAAACTGATGAATGTATTTTATCTGTTTCTTAACTGCTACTGGTTTGGTGACTGTCAGCTTGGGCTTGGATAGTCATTACAGGCCAAAAAATAAATTGTGTTTAATAGTCAGTGTGCTCAAAGATCTTAAAATACATGTGAATTAGACACGTTATTTTATTCCCATGTCACAGGAGATAGAAAAATGTAGACTAAGTATATAATCAATGTATTAAATAGGAAAGTAATTTCTGTGGCTTACATATTTTTTTATTTAAATAAATGAGAGACATTATGAAGATGAACGCTTAAAAATTAAATAAATTTATCTTTTATGATGTTGGATAGTAAATGATACTGTTGATTTATTTCATGTCATATGATGATAGGACTTTGATTTAAAATTAATTGAAAATTCTTATTTCTTTTGAAAAACAGTAATTATTAATGTATTTTGGTTTCGCTTATAGAAATAAAGTTAAGCACTAATAATAAAATTTAAACTCACTCTCTTTCTTAAAGATAAGATTCTGGCCATATTAAATCATATTGACTAAGCCTTATTGCCATATAGCCTGCTATGCAATTGAAATAATATTGACTTTATTTATACAGAAAAGTTTCAAAACTCAAGTACGAGAAGAAAATTCTGGATACCAAGCTCCGAAGAAGATGGTTAATCTTCCCCCAGAATTCTTGAAGTTAAAACATTGCTTAGAGCAAACTATTCAAATTATTATTTCTGCATTGAGAGGTATATACTCCAAATGGAATTTGTAGTTAACCAGAATTTTATATTTTAAGGAAACTAGACATTATTCTTTGTCATTTCTAGTCTAAGTGGTTAACTAGAGCCTAACTAATGTATCTTCATTGATATTAATTCCCAACATAGGAACTTGAATAATTGAATTCCATATATTTTATATGGGTTTTATTTATATGTATATAAATAGATCCTGAACAATCAGGTACTTATCTAGCAATAAGCACTTTAACTGAATAGTCTTAAGTAGATTGGAATTGTCTTGATAGGATCACTTTGACTTAATAAGGTATCTAGTCATATAGCAGTAATACCGGATACAAACTGAAAGGGTTAAGTAACTTTTTCTTCTTCCTCTTGCACAGGATTCCACAGTGATGTAAATCTTCTCAAGAATTGCGTTGAAAGTATTTGTAGCTTGGCTGGTGATTTTCATGATTACTTCAGTGTACCCTCTGCTTCTGTCAACAGCTATGAGAATAGAATACCTCACGTTGGCCACAGGGAACTCGAATCTCTAGCCAAGTCACTCCTCCTATGTTTCGAATCAGAAGAAAGACCTGATTTGTTGAAACCCTGGGAAACTTGTAATCAAAGTACCAGAGAAGAACAACAATCTAAATCAAGTAGGACTGAATCTGGTAGGAAAAAAGGTGTACCGAAGCGGGTCTATGAACTCCATGGCTCGTCTCCAGCAGTGACCTCGGAGAAATACACATCCAGTAGGATTCAGTGGGTTTGAATACCGACAAGTAGGTGCTTAATGGCCGTCCATGAAAGAGAAAAAACACTTGAAAGGCAGTTTTCTTTATGCAGGAGAATATAAAAAGCAAGAAATCAGCTTAAATATTTCAAAGAAGTTCATATACGTTGGTGGCCTTACACTGGGTATAGACACTATGAGCATTATGGAATCCCGATTTGAAAATGCCTGAATATGCACTCAGAAGTTTCTCAGCAGGCAATTTTAAACAGGATGTTAACCAAATTGGAACATTGTGGCAACGGAATGAAATTAGGAATTCAAAAACCAAGTGAATGGTCATTTCTCTGTTTTTTCATTGCCTTGAATTTTAAATGTTTATCTTTAACATTGATATGTTATCTCTGGTTGGTTCGTTAGTCTGTTTGTAAGTAGTTATTTTCTCCTGAGTGGAAACCTCATCAGTCAGTTCAGTTTGTGCCTATGCCTTCTCTCCTCTGCAAACAGCCAGGATGAGATTTATGGTGGAATTGCTAATACAAGTTTAACTAAGGCAACTTTTTCTTGCTTTGTTAAATCTAAAACTTTTCTTAAAGGAGCAACTGGCTGCCATTTTGAATAGTTTATTTAAGGGTGTAGTTTCCTCTTTCTTTCCAGATTATAAGCAGCTACCAAAATATGATTGCTGACATAGTAGTTCACCATGTTATCTATGTTCCATAATGAGGGTCATGTGAATATAATTTAAAACCAATTAAATATTGCCCAAATCACACTCAATTGCTGGATGGGCTCAGGAGATCAGAGGCTGGGCCTTGATACTGCTTGTTTTGTTAAAGGTGTCATGGAAGGCTTTGGAAGATGATTTGATAAAGATTCAGAATCCTTATTGTGTTTCATGGTTAGGGGAAAAAAAAAAACCTTTATCTGCAATCAGATAATAAAGATAATATGATTCTATTTTGTGGGATCTTACATTAAGGCCATAGCTTGACGTTTTTGACCTGTTCAAGAATCTGTATAATTTGAAAAGATACTTAATGATCCTGCTTTGGTGATGCAGCATTTCCTGATACTGAGCAGTTCTTGGACAATAATTCTTTTAAATAACCTGAGCTTTTCCTTGGCCTTTTCACTTGCAGATACCACTTGCACATTTGGCTTGCTTAGTGGACATTGGCTATTAGTACTATGACTAAATTTGATGATTTCTTTGTTAGGGAGAGATTGTAAATAAATACTGGTCATCGTAGCCAGAACAATGTTGAGGAACCATGTGTCCTGTTTCCAGGTGCTTGAAAATGGTGCAATTCAGCAGGTTTGCTTTAATTTTTTTTTTCCTTTTATTTTTGGCATTTGAGCTTGTATTCCTTCTGGAGTTCTATATGTATTTTCAATAATCAATGTGCCAAGTGGCACTTTTGCTATCAGGTTTATGAAATGTAGTTGTACATAATAAGGATTTTTCCTAAAGGTGGCACTTCTTTCAAGAACTTCTTAAAGTATCAGTGTAATAGTTTCCATCTGAGTGTTCAGTATTTAACTATTACCTTCTCCTTTCTAAACTCATGACTTCATTGGCCAGAAACTTTTTCATGTCTTTGTAAAATTTTGTGTATATATATTTATACTCTTAATTGTTATACAGTATTTGAATGAATGGCGAAAAACATATTTGCTGTCAGAATCATGCGTACTAATAATGTTGAAAAGAGAATGCCTTTAATAAATGTGGTCAGCTTCAGGATTGTCTCTTGGTCTAAAGTTTTTTATTTTTCTGGTTTACTTCATTTACTTTATTCCTAATTCAAAATTGCTTTAAAAGCTCTGGCTTGATAATAGCTATCCTAGTGTTGCAAATCAAATAAAAGATTATAAAATAGTAAGCAAATATAACCCTGGTGGCGCAGTGGTTAAGCACGTGGCTGCTAACCGAAAGGTTGGCAGTTCCAACCCACCAGCAGCTCCATGGGAGAAAGATATGGTAGCCTGCTTCTATAAAGATTACAGCCTTGGAAACCCTATGGGGAAGTTCTACTCTGTCCTACAGGGATAGATTACGTTGCCCCAAATCAAGAGCTTTTGAAAGCTCCCACTTGTTGGACCCCAGTTGTTCATAACATTGTACTTTCTTGATGCAAAAGACCTCTGTTAAAAATAATAAAAACTAAAAGAAATTGAAACATAAGGTTTATTCTGAGCAATTATTCTATATGCATATAAGGAGAGCATTCTGATTCCAGAAAAAAGCAAATGGCTCAAAGTAAGCTAGTTACAATGAGGCTTAGAGAAAAGGAGGAAGAAGAATAGAGGATCAACCATTAGCTAACCTTAACGTGATTGACTGAACCCTTCCATCCTCCCTTTACTGAGATCAACTGATACCAGGTTACTTCTGACCTGGCTGCTAATAATTTTGGCCATCCACCCACCTGCAGCCATGAGACTTTTTGAGATTTAAATTAGCAGAGCCTAAAGACAAGGATGCCCTTTATCACCACTCCTATTTAACATTGTGCTGAAAGTCTTAGCTAGAGCAATAAGGCAAGAAAGAGAAATAAAGGGCATCCAAATTGGTAAGGAAGAAGTAAAACTATCCCTATTTGTGGATGATATGATACTATACACAGAGAACCCAAAAGACTCCATGAGAAAACTACTGAAACTAATAGGTTCAGCAGAGTAGCAGGATATAAGACAAACATACAAAAATCAGTTGGATTCCTATACAGCAATAAAGAGAACTACAAAAACGAAATCAGGAAAGCAATATAATTTATAATAGCCCCTAAAAAAATACATAGGAATAAATCAAACCAGGGACATAAAAAGACCTACACAAAGAAAACTACAAAACGTTACTGCAAGAAACCAAAAGAGATCTATATAAATCGAAAAACATACCATGCTCATGGGTAGGTAGACTCAACACTGTGAAAATGTCAATTCTATCCAATGCAATCTACAAATATAATGCAATCCCAATCCAGATATCAAAGGCACTCTTTAATGAGATGGACAAACTAATCATTATATGGAAAGGGACGAGACCTCCGATAAGTAAAGCACTATTGAAGAAGAAGAATAAAGTAGGAGACCTCGAACTACCTGACCTCAGAACCTAGTATACAGCTATGATAGTCAAAACAGGCTGGTACTGGTACAACCACAGACACATTGATCAGTGGAGCAGAATCGAGAACCCAGATGTAAATCCATCCACCTGTGGATAGCTGATCTTTCAAAAAGACCCAAAGTCCATTAAATGGGGAAAAGACAGTCTTTTTAACAAATGGTGCTGGCAAAACTGGAAGTCCATCTGTAAAAAAATGAAACAGGACCCATACTTCACACCATACCCAAAAACTAACTCAAAATGAATCAAAGACCTAAATATAAAACCCAAAACTAAAAAGATAACAGAAGAAAAAATAGGGTCAATGCTAAAGGCCCTAATACACGGCATAAATAGCATATAAACCATAACTAACAATACACAAACCCCAGAAGATAAGCTAAATAACTGGAATCTTCTAAAAATTAAACACACTCATCAAAAGACTTCACCGAAAGAGTGAAAAGAGAATTTACAGACTGGGAAGAAGTTTTCGGCTATGACATTTCCAACAAAAGTCTAATCTCTAAAATAAATAGGAAAATCTAACACTTGTACAACAAAAAGACAAATAATCCAATTACAAATAGGCAAAGGATTTGAACAGACACTTCATCAGAGAAGACATTCAAGCGGCTAACAGACACATGAGGAAATGCTTGTGATCACTGGCCGTTGTTGTTAGGTGCTGTCAAGTCAGTTCTGACTCATAGCGACCCTATGGACCACAGAACAAAACACTGCCCAGTCCTGCACCATGCTCACAATCTTTGTTATGCTTGAACCTATTGTTGCAGCCACTGTGTCAATCCATCTCATTGCGGGTCTTCCTCTTTTTCGCTGACAATGTACTTTACCAAGCATGATGTCCTTCTCCAGTGACTGATCCCTCCTGACAACATGTCCAAAGTATGTAAGATGTAGTCTCACCATCCTTGCTTCTAAGGAGCATTCTGGTTGTACTTCTTCCAAGACACGCTAGCCATTAGAGAAATGCAAATCAAAACTACAATGAGATACCATCTCACCCTGAGATCACATGATAGAATTTTTCAAGACCAACAACTTCTTCATTGCAAATACCTTTTTTCAGCAACATAAATGGCAACTACGCGTGTGGACCTCACCAGATGGAATACACAGAAATCAAATTGACTAAATCTGTGGAAAGAAACTATGGAAAAGCTCAATATCATCAGTCAGAACGAGGCCTGGGGCCGACTGCTGAACAGACCTGCAATTGCTCTTATGCAAGTTCAAGTTGAAGCTGAAGAAAATTAGAACTAGTCCATGAGAGCAAAAATACGACCTTGATTATATCCCACCTGAATTTAGAAACGATCTCAAGAACAGATTTGACACATTGAGCACTAATGACAGAAGACCAGACAAGTTGTGGAATGACATAAAGGACATCATACATGAAGAAAGCAAGAGGTCATTAAAAAGATAGGAAAGAAAGACCAAAATGAATAGGTAAATGATATTGAATCAAAATGAAACTTGCTCTTGAACATCGAGTAGCTAAAGCAAAAGGAAGAAATGATGAAGTAAAAGAGCTGAACAGAATATTTCAAAGGCCAGCTCAGAAGACAAAATAAAGTATTATAATGAAATGTGCAAAGACCTGGAGTTAGAAAACCAAAAGGGAAGAACATGCTCAGCATTTCTCAAGCTGAAGGAACTGAAGAAAAATTCAAGCTTCGAGCTGCAATGTTGAAGGATTCTACAGGAAAAAAGATTGAATTACACAGGAAGCATCAAAAGAAGATGGAAGGAATACACAGAGTCACTCTACCAAAAATAATTGGTCAATGTTCGACCATTTCAGGAGGTAGCATATGATCAAGAACCGATGGTACTGAAGGAAGAAGTCCAAGCTGCACTGAAGGCATTGGTGAAAAACAAGGCTCCAGGAATTGACAGAATAATCAGTTGAGACGTTTCAACAAATGGATGCAGCACTGGAGGTGCTACTTGTCCCTGCTGAGAAATTTGGAAGACAGCTACCTGGCCAACTGACTGGAAGAGATCCATATTCGTGCCCATTCCAAAGAAAGGTGACTGAATGCAGGAATTATCGAACAATATCATTAATATCACACACAAGTAAAACTTTGCTGAAGATAATTCAAGAATGGTTGCGGCAGTATCTAGACAGGGAACTGCCAGAAATTCAAGACGGATTTAGAAGAGGACATGGAAGGAGGGATATCATTACTGATGTCAGATGGATCTTGGCTGAAAGCAGGGAAAACCAGAATGATGTTTACCTGTGTTTTTTATTGACTATGCAAAGGCATTTGACTGTCTGAATTATAACAAATTATGGATGACACCGCGAAGAATGGGAATTCCAAAACTCTTAATTGTGCTCATGCAGAACCTGTACGTAGAAAAAGACGCAGTCGTTTGAACAGAAAAAGGGGATACTGCGTGATTTAAAGTCAGGAAAGTGTGCTTCAGGGTTGTACCTTTTCACCATACTTATTCTATTTGTATGCTGAGCAAGTAATCTGAGAAGCTAGACTATATGAAGAAGAATGTGGCAATCAGGATTGGAAGAAGATTCATTAACAACCTGCGATATGCAAATGACACTGCTTGCTTGCTGAAAGGGAAGAGGACTTGAAGCACTTGCTGATGAATATCAAAGACTATAGCCTTCAGTATGGATTACACCTAAACATAAAGCATGAAATCCGTAAAGAGGTTACAACCTAAGAAACCCTATGGGGGCAGTTCTACTCTGTTCTATAGATCCATTATGAGTTGAAATTTACTTGATGGCACACAGCAACACCATCTGAAGATAGAGTCCTAGCTGTGGGGATTAAATGAGACAATAAGTTATAGCCCTTAGCACAGGATACCTGATGGATGATAACCCAAGAAATGCTAGCCATTGTTATTAATGAATTAATGATTAATTAATTTCATCTACATGAGCATTTTTAACTAGTATTTATAAGCTAATACTCCCAAAATTATATTTCTTTCTCTTGAACTCCCTTATGTCACTTGTCTACCTCGTTATATTACCAAAAAACCAAAAGCCAACCCTTTGCTGTCAAGTTGATAACAGCTCATGGTGACTGCAGGTGTTTCAGAGTAGAACTGTGCTCCATGGGGTTTTCTATGGCTGTAATCTTATGGAAGAAGATCACCAGGTCTTTGTTTTGAGGTGCCACTGGGTGGGTTCAAACTACCAACCTGCAGAGTACAAATCATTTGGGCCACCCAGGGGCCTTGGTTGTACTACCAAAAAAAATTAAAAAAATAAGAAAAACCCAAGCCCGCTGCTGTTGCGTTGATTCTGACTCATAGCGACCCTATAGGACAGAGTAGAACTGCCTCATAGGGTTTCCAAGGAGTGGCTGGTGGATTTGAACTGCCGACATTTTAGTTAGCCTGAGCTCTTAACCACTTCACACCTTAAATTCAAATGTATCTAAAAAGTTAACTGGTACCCTTCAGTCTTTAATTCTTCCTGTATTCCCTACCACATTGCTTACACTGTTGCCTTATTGAGTACTTAAGGTGTGCTTAGTGCTTTGCAAGCCTGATCTTATTTAATGTTCACAATATGTCCCCAATAACAAATAATGTATCATTATTTCCACCATTTCACAGATAATCAAAATTAAGGCTCAGAAATGTTAAGTAACTTGCACAAGGTCACACAGCTGGAGGAGGGACAAGGACTAGAATTCTGGTTTGTTGAACACCAGAGCCTGCATTCTTTGCCTTGTACCATTACAGTTCACCATTTGTACTTATGTTTTAAGTCTGGCTCTTACACCCTGACCCCATCTCAATAATGTCTTGGAACGAAGAGTATAGTTTTGTAGAATCTTAAAATAATACAAGAGTGTAGTACTAGTTTGAAATGTTTGCCTGTATAGAAATCTCTCCTTTCTCATTTCCACATTCTCCCTAATCACTTAGGATGTCACATCCCTGGTTTATCCTAAGGCTAAGGGATTGAGAAATAGAAAGAATGTGTCTCCATTGCCAAGTTCACATCAGCTTAGAATATGTGGCCAGAAACTTGCCAAAAGCTTAAGCACTCAGGTGACATCCACACAGATTGGATTATGGGAAATTCCATCTGAAATAAAATAAAATCATTAGCCTTCAAGGGCAATTTAAAGCAGAACAACCCAAGTTCCTAAAAACCCGTGTGCAAATCAGCAAGGAATTTCTGGGTATTTGCAGAGTAATCATTTCGATAGAGTCTTATCAAGAAGAGTGAATATTCTCTGGATCGTCTGCTTCTTAATCTTTCTGCAACATTAAATGTTTTAATTATGCCTACCTCCCCCTCAGAACTCTTTCCTGGCCTCCATTCCCTCAGCACTATTCTGGTCCCTTCCTGCTTTTACCCTGCCCTGCCTGTTGCTGGGTCTTTCTTTTCCAGTCCCTTAACTCTGGGCAGTGCCAAGGTTCAGGGCTTGGTCTGCCACCATTTTTATCTACACACTCTCCCGCAGGATCTCAAGCATTTTCCTGTGTGGGGATCTGACATTCCAGGTTCTCTTCTCCACCTTTCTCCTCAACATATTTTCCTTCTGTAGACTTCAGATAACATTTTACTCCTTCTACAACCGTCCTTTTCCAAACCATGACCCAACTCAATGTCCCCCTGACTGATCTTGTGCATTCTGGCCACCATGGTTTGGTTAACATGAGAAATAGCATCTCTCCTCCTCTCCACCTTACCTAGTCCCATCCATCCTTCAGACCTCTTTAGTGAAAGCCTTTCAGTCAAATATTAATCCAATGACTGTGATGTGGCAGGCAGGCCACAAGACACTGAGAATACAATGGCAGAGAAGACAGCCCAGGATCTCCTCCCACGGAGCTCACGTTCCAGTGGATAGACAGTCAAGTCAATGACAACCACAACACGTAGTGACTGGTGCATGGGTGCATCTAACCTAGCTCCATGTGATGTGTAAGCTCAGACCTGGAAATGAGGGGAAGTTATCCAGGTGAGGAGGTGGGAAGTTGAACATCTCAGGCAGAGACAACAGCAAAGGTCCAGAGGAGAGACACAGCCTGGTGCACTGCCAGTGGGGCTGGGGCTGATGGAATAGGGGGCAGGTGGGGAGACTGAGGTGGGAGATGTCCTCAGGGGCTCCATCAGGGAGAGTCTTGTAAGCCAAATGAAGGAGTTTGGCCATTGAAGGGTTTTAAGTTAGGAAAGTGACTTCAAATTTGGATTCTAGAAGGATGGAGAATGGATTGGGGATGGGGAAACTGGTTAGGAGGTGATCTCTAGGTGGTGTGAACTAAGGATGTGGTAGTTTGAATGGAGAAGTATATGGATCCCAGAAAGATTTAGGAGGAAAAATGAACAAGACTTGATAACTTGGTGATAGGAGGACTGAGAAAATAGAGGAAAAAGAATGTGGCCCAGGTATTTAGCTTGAGCAGTTGGGTAGGTGCTTGTACAATTTACTGAGATGGAAAATACCAGAGAAGAGGGGGGCGGGTAAGGAAACGTACTAACCTGAACTTTAGATTTGCTCATCTGAGGGATCTTGGCACCCAAGTTATGGTACCTAATAAGACGTTGAAAATACGTGTCTACATGTGAGAGGGTGCTATTTTACAGGTCTGTTATATTTGTGCTCTGTGTTGTATCTTTCTGTTTGCTGTGCAGGTCTTGTTACTGAAATACATAAATAAGTTGTCTGAGGGGAGATTGTGGAGTCATCTAACTCTTATTATAGTGGCTTTATAAATTAAGGATAAGCTCTCTCCTCTGTTTTATAGAACACTAAACAAAATATTTAGAGAATTTGAACTATTTGTGCAAGATCTCACAGGGAAGAAAAATTAAAATGAGGCCTCAACTCTAGGTTTGTAAATCCCAAATACCACACTTCTTTCTAAATCTTTGTAGATAGAGTGGTGGAGGAAAGAAGAGAGGGATGAATGATGAATGGGGGGATGGGTGGGTAGATGAATGGATGGATTGGTGGATGGATGGGTGGTTAGAGGGATGGGTGGATGGATGGATGGGTGGTTAGAGGGATGAGTGGATGGATGGATGGATGTGTGGGTGGGTAGATAGATGGATAATAACAAGAGCTCACATTTGTTGAGCACTTTAGTATGTGGCAGCTACTAAACTAAGTAATGTCCACACAGCTGCTCACTTAATCATTGAACAACTCTATGAGGGAGATATTACTGTTATTCTTACAAGCCAGTTGAAGAAACTGAGGCTTGGGGTGGTTGAATAGTCTTCCTAGGGTTACAGTATTAAGAAATGGACCCTAGACTAGGATTCAGATCTTTTTGAGAATTTTGAGCCTCTATGCTAATTAATGCAGGATCCTGGAAGTGTACACGCCACTCCCAGACTCAAATCCTCCCTGGTTTCATTTGAATCTATAATTAGTCAGCAAGCATTTTTTGGGAAGACTACAGGTGGGCAGGACTAAATCAGTGTAACTAGACTCCCTACAAGAAGCCCCTTCCTTTCTTTGCCCCTCTGAATAGCCATCCTGAAACCCTGTATGTGCTTATCACGCACTTTAAAGCATTTGTGTTCTAAATGTCATCTTATTTTTCTCTGTCCCAGGTATGACATACTACCTGTTATACTCAGTTTTCTTCAAATAAACTTTTTAATTGAAACGTAACCAGATATAAAATGCACAAATTGTGTCCTGGAAGAATTTTCACTGCGTGACCACATCAATGTAGCCACTACCTGGGTAAAGAAAGAGAATGTCTCAAACCCCTAGAAGCCATCCTCACACTTGCCCCGTCACTGCCTCCTAAAGGTGGCCCCTAACCCTAACCCTAACCATTGTCATTTGTGCCTGTTTTTGAGCTGTATATAAATGGAATCATACCTATGAATTTTTTTGCATCTAGCTTCTTTTGCTCAGCGTATTTGTGAGATTTATGATTTGGTGTATAAAGTAGTCCATTCATTTTCATTGCTGTATAATATTCCACTGTGTGACTATATTGTAATTTATTTATCTACCTGTGGATAAACTATATTATTGACCACCTTCCTGTATCCACACCCTTTGCCATGTAACTTTGCAGAGCCTTCCCACGGTGGGCAGGGTATCATTCCCTGCCCTGGCTTTGGCCGTGTGACTTGCTTTGGCTAAGACGATATTAGCAGATACGGCTCAGTCTTGAAAAAGCGCTCTGGAGATTGAGCTTGCTAGCTCTTGTGTCTCTGCCATTGCCATGAGACAAACATGTGTGGGATGGCCTGCCAGTCCTGGGAGGAGGATGAGAGACATGTGAAGCAGAGCCTTCTACGTTCCCTCCCACCCAGAGCCCAGCCTAGATCAGCTGGCCCCCAGCTGACCACAGAATCATGACCTAAAAGATTCAGTTGCTTTTGAATGTATGCCATGGAAATTATGATGGCCATAGTTAATTGACACCCCATTCTATGGGCGATGGATATTTACATTATTCCCGGTTTTTGGTTATTACAAGGTAGTTATAAGTAATTACAAATGAACATTCTTTTTAAAAAATTTTTTTACTGTGGTAAAATACATATCATGTAAAATTTGCCATTTTAGCCATTTTTAAGTGTACATTTTGGTGGCATGAATTACATTTGAAATGAAAATTCTTATACAAGTCTTTTGATGCACATATCTACAGCTTCCCACATTGTTCAGTATTTAAAAAATTAATATAACAGATGTCCTTATTCAATTTCCCTTAGCAATTTTATTATGAAACATATCATATACACCAAAGTGAAAGTAACATCTGTGTGTTTTTGTTTTCATCCAAGACTCTAGAGAGATTTATAATAATTGCAAAAAAAAAAAAAAAATCCCAAGGCAAAAGTGGGTAATAACTAGCTCTGTAACCATGTGCAGCTGCTGACTTCCCTGCAAACCTGGGGCCTTGTGAGGCCAGTGGGAACATGGCCTGGTGGAATCCACGCTGTGCTTCTCTTTGCTTCAACAAGCTAACCTGAACCCACGTTGAACTTACTTTCTCCCAGTTGGTGCCTTTGTTTGGAGCATACATCACCAGCATGCCTCCCCCAGACAACCATTTCAGCTATACATCATCCAGGTGAGCTGGGGCTTTCCTAACGTATTGCTCTTATACATCAACAAAGTGAGCTGCGGCTCCAGCAATATATTAGTGTAATATCAGGGTGAGGAATATTGATAGAGCAAAACTGGTCAATCTGTGAATTGTGGATATCTAGGAGTTTGGGTCAAGAGAGCAATGCAGATCTCAGGTTGGACTGATGTGACTATGAATGGTATTTTATGATATAAAGTTTACTTCTGATTTAGAAAGTAATTTAACGTGGGTGACAGCTGAGGTTCGGGTTAAGAGAGGTTGGTGTCGTAGGATCTGTAACTCTTGGAAGGTGTATTTCAGGAATAAATTACTCTTCTTGATACTTTGATCTCATTTTGTGATATGTCATTGGCGGCACGAGAAAATTGGACTGGAGGAAAGTTTTGCACATAAAGCAAAATGGGTGCACTCTGCGGCTCGCCAGGTAAATAAATAGGAGAGGAGTGTGGCCTCCGGAAGCCTCAGTTGCCAACTGTTTCCGCTGGTTGGAGCTGCATTCTCAGAGGAGCTCGCTCTTGACCTAACGTTTATGTAACAAAGCAGCAGTTGTCATGCTTAAATTGTTAGCAGTTCCTGCAAGACTTTGGAGATCAGAATAACTGTAGTGTTTAGGCAGAGGAACAATACTAGTTGCCGTGGAATTGATTCTGACTCATGGAGACCTCATGTATGCTGGAATACAACTGTGCTCCACAGGGTTTTTCAATGGTTGATTTTTTTTTTTTTGGCTTTAAAGAATAGAAATTTATTGCCTTACAGTTTTGAAGGTTAGAAGTCCAAATCAGAGCATTAACTCTAAAGAAATGCCCTACCTTTGTCAGTAGCCTGGACAATCCTTGACATTCGTTTGCTTATAAACAGTTCATCACATGGTCTCTTCCACACGTGTGTCTCTCTCTGCCTGTATAAAACACCACTCAGAAGGTATTAGATTTAGGATCCACTCTACTCCAGTATAACCTCATTAGCATAACAAAAGAAGATTCTCTCCCCTCCCCAAACAGGATCATGTTCACAGGACTAAGAGTTATGAGTTCAATACATCTCTTTAGGGGACATAATTTAATCCATAACACCATACATGTAATTTTATGTGATAATATAAATGATGTCATCCAAGTAAGTATTTCTTTTATATCTGTTATTATTACAAACTCCCAAGATGAAGAATATTTGGCAATGTGCCTAAAGACAGATATATGAAGTACATGGGCCAAAACTGAACATCACAGTCAAGGATCTGGTGCATAGAATAGGCAAAATATTTAAGTAACAATTTTTACACATGGGAAACTTTGTCCTGTTGTGGTGTCCAACATATTTCAAGTAGCATGTAATGACAACTAACAAAGAAAATATGTTTGTATTAGTCATGTTAAGTATGATTAATTATAAAAACAAGTTCAACATCTCAGTGACATAATACAATCAGAGATTTTTCTTGCTGAAAAAGGAGTCTAATGGCAGTTGGTCTTCGGGGGTAAGTTACTTATAGCCATTCAGGGATCAATGCTCCTCCCTTACGTGCCTTTTCCAGAACCCTGGAATTATCTACTAGATCCCCTACATCTCTCCAGTTACATAAGGAAAGAGAGAATTTGGGAGATTATGTGAGGAATTTTTTGCATCTAAAACAAGTCTAAAGTGAGTGTCCATCACTTCTTCTGAGAGAGCACTGGTCATAACTCAGTCACGTGTCTCCAGATAACAGCAGAAAGCCTTCAAAATGTTGTCTAGCAAAGTGTCACGGGAGAAGAGAACACAGCTATTGTCCAGAAACTGACCAGTGTCTTCAATCACCTCTATGCCTGTTATTCCTGTTATTTTATTGTTAGGTGCCACTCAGCTCATGGGATAGACTCAAGGTTGTACTTTGGCTTTGTGGACTTGTTTTAATTTCCTTCTGCTTCAACTTGGACTTGCATATGTGAAATTGATGGTCTGTTCCACAGTCTGACTGATGACATTGAGCTTCTCTATCATTTCTTTCCACAGATGTAGTCAATTTAACTCCTGTGTATTCCATCTGGTGAGGCCCATGTAGGTAGTCACCATTTCTGTTGTTGAAAAAAGGAATTTCTGATGAATAGGTCATTGGTGTCGCAAAATTCTATCATGCAATCTCCGGCATCATTTCTGTCATTAAGGCCATATTTCCCAACTACTGATCATTCTTCTTTGTTTCCAACTTTAGCTTTCCAATCACCAGTAAGTATCATGTATCTTGATTACATGTTTGATTGATTTCAGACTGCAGAAGTTGGTAAAGATCTTCAATTACTTCATCTTTGGCATTGGTGATTGGTGCCTCTATGCCTTTTGAGACTGAAGCAGCTCGGCTTCTTGTGTCCCTTGTCTCTTCAGCTTCTGCTTCCTATATAGCCTCTCGGCCCTCGGGGCTCACGCCCCCATCTGCCCTGCTGGGGCAAGTGTTCCAAAGCTCAGTAGCTCCACTGGTATAAGTGCCCGGAGGCACCCCATTCCGCCAGGAAGCCTCCTGCACACAGGCACTCAGCTCCCTTGCTCCCTGGGTCGGCAAGCCTAGCTCCACCGATAAGTGCCCGGAGGCACCCCACTCGGCCAGGAAGCCTCTGTGGCACAGGCACTCAGCTCCCTCGCTCCGTGGGTCGGCTCCAGTGCTGTCTTCCACTGGCCTCCTGGTTCTGCTGCTGTAGGTTCTCTGCTGCTGCTGGTCCTCTGTCACTGCTGCACGTCTATCCATTCACAGTTTTAAAACCGCTTCCACATTTTAGGTGTCTGTTAGAGCAGCACCCCACTCTCTCGGTACCAAATTCTTAGTCATCTAGTGCCGCCACAACAGAAATACCACAAGTGGACGGCTTCAACGAAGAGAAATCCATTTCCCCACAGTCAAAGTAGGCCAAAAGTCCAAATCCAGGGCGTCAGCTCCAGGGGAAGCCTCCCTCCCTCTCTGTTGGCCTTCTCATCAATGTTCCCCTGGACTAGGAGCCTCCCGGCGCAGGGACCCCAGTCCAAAGGACGCGCTCTGCTCCAGTCACTGCTCTCTTGATGGCACAAGGTCCCCCTCTCAATGGTTGATTTTTTTGGAAGTAGATTGCCAGGCCTTTCTTCCAGGATGCCTCTGGGTGGACTTGAACCTCCAACCTTCAGGTTGGCAGCCAACAGTGTTAAAGGGAGAGGAACAAAGGCACAGAAAATGCAAGGACTAGACTCCAATAAGTGATTTGAATAAATTAAGGCCCTAATTAAGGCATCCCTAGCGCCCCTTGTTGCTCAGAAGAGAAGAGGATCTGTCCTGTCTCATACAGACACACCAGATATGGTATGGTATGATATTCTCAAAAGCTCTTCACAACTTTATTAAATATAACAATAATAACAGCCACTACTATTATCAGCATTTTAAAGATGAGAAAAGTGAAGCACAGAAAGGTTGAGTGTCACACGGCTGGTAAACGATGCAGGTGGGATAAATCCAGGCATTCTGGTCTTGATCACCAAGAGCAGAGAGTCTGAAACCTGGCTGCACAGCGCCATCACATGGGCAGATTTTTCAAAAATACCAAAACCATGACTGCTAGAGATTTTTATTTAATTGGTCTGGGGTGGGGATGGTACATAGATGTGTTTTTAAAGCTTCCTAAATATCTCTAATGTGCAGGTAAAGGTGAGAAACATTCAATATCTGTCAGTGAATGGTGCTTATTATTTTTTAATGTATTTATTTTTGTTGTTGAGAATATACACAGCAAAACATACCCCAATTCAACAGTTTCTACATGTGCAATTCCGTGACACTCTCCGTTTCCAAATTGGTCCTCCTCCATTAACATAAATTCACTTCCCCCTAAGGTTCCTATCTAATCTTTTGAGTTGCTGTTGTCAATTTGATCCCTTATAGGTCGTTCTTAAAAGAGCACAATGCTCAAGGCTGATTTTTTTTTACTAATTAAGCTAAATTATTGTTTGGTTTTAAGAAGACTTCATGGGATATTTTTGGTTTAAGGTTTAAGGTTACGGTATTTATTTTTATTATGATATTTTAATGTAAATGGACCAAAAAGGGCAGAATTCACTTTCAATTAGCAGTAGAAGAGCAAATCATTCAGCAAGCCCTTGGCTAAAGAGGAAGGAGCCCTAGTGGTGCAGTGGTTAAGTGCTCGGCTGCTAACCAAAAGATGGGCAGTTTGAACCCACCAGCTGCTCCGTGGAAGAAAGATGTGGCAGACTACTTCTGAAAAGAGTACAGCCTTGGAAACCCTACAGGGCAGTTCTACTCTGTCCTGTGGGGAATCGACTCCATGGCAAGTGGGTTTTGTTTTTTGTTTGGCTAAAGAGGTACCGGAGCCCTGGTGGCACAGTGGTTAAGAGCTATGGCTGCTAACCAAACGGTTGGCAGTTCAAATCCACCAGCTGCTCCTTGGAAACCCTATGGGGCAGTTCTGCTCTATCCTATAGGGTGACTATGAGTCGGAATCGACTCAACGGCAATGAGTAACAGAGGTGCCACCTGGGAAATAGGCCATTCATTGGCTCAGTGATGCCACCTGTAGGAAAAGAAGAGAACTGCAGTGGTTCTTGTAAAATCACTTAGCATAATCACATATTGCCTATGTTAAGACCCCAGCATGACAGTGGCCAAACATAGCCTAATACAGTTCATGGGCCTCTTTTTAAAGTAGAAAGGATTCTCTTACTTTTAAACCTAATAACAATTTTAGAAAGATTTTAAAAAAATTACTCCTTACCTCAAAGGCACTGGGTATTTTGTTTCAACTGAAATGCTGTTCATGGGCCATACCAATCATAACAATCAGAGCTTGTGTTCTGTCATATCAAGCAGCTGAGACGGACCAAGTGCCCTTTGTGTGAGGGCTCCCTTCCCTCTGGTATGCCCACCCCGCCCCCGTGCAGGGATTTTAGTGCTGCTTCTGTTCCAGTTCTCCCTGGCTGAGGCCTCAACTTTGCGTTGCCGGCCGGGATGGAAAATGGCACAAATCCAACTTATTGGCACATCCATTTCACATTTGCGATGAAAATTAGGAAACATGGTCATTTTTCCCATTCTTTTATCTGCAGAATGCAGATAAAAATTGTTGTTGTTAGTTGCCATTGAGTTGCTTCTGACTCCTGGCAATCCCACGTGTGTCAGAGTAGAACTCCTCTATAGGGTTTTCAAGGCTGTGACTTTTGGGAGCAAATCACCAAGTCTGTCTTCTGAGGCACCTCTGGGTGGGTTCAAACCACCAATGTTTCAGCTAGTAGTCCTCAAGTACTTAACTATTTGAGCAACCCAGGGACTCCTAAGATAAAAATAAACATCCTAACAATGCAAATTCTTTCGAATAATTTATTAATTCTTCTAATGTATTGTAAGGAGCCCTGGTGGTGCAGTGGTTAAGTGCTCCTGCTAACCAAAAGTTCAGTGATTAGAACCCACCAGCCGCTCCTTGGGAGAAAGATGTGTTGGTCTGCTTTTGTAAAGATTACAGTCTTGGAAACCCTATGGGGGCAGTTCTACTCTGTCCCATCGGGTAACTATGAGTCGGAATTGACTCGATGGCAGTGGGTTTTGGAAATGTAGTATAAACATGTGGAATCACTTGAAACTGACCATTAATTAAATTGTTCAGAACTAATACAGACTGTGTGTCTTTTGTGGGGTATGGATACAACACTGAGCAGAAAATTTGTTTATTTTATTTTATTTTTGTTGTTCTTATTGAGAATATACACAACAGAACATACCCCAATTCAACAATTTCTACATGTAGAATTCAGTGACACTGATTACATTCTTCAAGTTGTGTGACCATTCTCATCCTCCTTTTCCGAGTTGTTCCTCCCCAATTAACATAAACTCACTGCCCCCTAAGTTTCCAATCTAATCTGTTGAGTGGCTGTTGTCAGTTGGATCCCGTATAGATAGATCCTGAAGGAGCACAATGAACACTGAGCAGCTCTTGATTTCAGCTCAAAGTTTTGACCCTACTCACATCTAAATGGTAAGTGGGACTACAAAATACATATGTATAATTTTGAGGGCTTCAACTGATACACTCTTTGAAATGTAACTGAATAAATCTAAAATGTCTATGAAATCTTCATTTCCTAACAGCTGAAAGACAAGCAAGTAAATGTATGTCAGATGGTGATAAAGTGTTATAGAGAAAAATCAAGTAGATGAAAGGGGCTAGAGAGTGCTGGGTAGTAAGAATGGGGGTTGCTATTTTATGCAGGGTGGTCAAGGAAGACCTCACTGATATGGTGATGTCTGAGCCGAGAAGTACAAGAAATGATGGAGCTAGTTGTGCAGGTACCTTAGTGGAGAGCATTTGAGACAGAGGAAACAGCAAGCACAAGGCCCTGGGCAGCAGGGAGTCCTGTGGTACTAAAGGGAGGTGGGTAAGGGAGTGGCAGGAGAGGAGTGTTTGATTAGTAAGGAGGGGCGGAGCATGTAGGGCTGTGTGGACGTTTGTAATGACTTTGGAATTTAACTCTGAGTGGAGAATCACTGGAGGGACTGCATGATGTGATGGAAGTTTTGAAAAGTTCACTCTCTCAGCTGTATGGAGAACAGATTGTTAGTGGGTAAGGACAGAAGTAAGAAGATCACTTACGAGGTTATTGAAATAATCTGGGGCAGAGATGATAGCGGCTTGGACCAGGGCAATGGTGGTGGAGGTGAACAGTAGCCTGGTTCTAGATCTGTTTTGGCAGACTGTAAACACTCAATAAACATCTGTTGAATACATTAGTGAAATAAAATACTATGAGCAAAAGTCAGCAGAAAATCAAACCCCCAAACACTGCAGATATTGGAATTATTGAATACAGAGTATGAAAAGTAGGCTTAAAAGAAAATAAGATATTGAAAATGACGTAACATATGCCAAAACTATCACAAAATACCATAAACATAAATAGTTAAAATTGGTTAACAAACAATCGAATATAATATCTGGAAAAGTCAAAATGCAGGTAAATAGCTGATTAGATAATGCCGAAAAGACAACTAGGGATGACAGATTTGAAAAAATGACACAGAATGCACTACAGATGAACAATGTTTGAAAATAGGAAAGAAAATTGAAGCGCCACAGAGGAGAGCGTGAGAAAGTCCAATATACATCTAAAATAGTGTTTCTCACCGTTGGCATTTTGGACTGAACAGTTACTTAGTGTGGGGGTCTAACCTGTACATTTTATGATGTTTAGCATCATCCCTGTCCTCTTCAAACTCTGTGCCAGTGGCCCCCCTACCCAAGTCAGGGTAATGAAAAACGTCTCCAGACATTGCCAAGTGTTCCCGGGAGCCAAAATTGTCACCCCCTGCAATTGAGAACCTTATCTTCGGAGATAATTGGGAGAATGAGGGAGAGGCAACATTGAAAGAAATCATGGCTGAGCGTTTTCCAGCTTCTTCTACACCTCAATTTCAGGAATCCCAATAAGTACCAAATAGTAACTTAAAAGGTTAGAGAGGGAGCTTAGGGGGCGGTGAGTTTATGCCAACAGAGGAAAAACAATTCAGAAAAGGAGGGTGAGAATGGCGACACAACTTGAAGAATAGAATCAGTGTCACGAATTATACGTGTAGAAATTGTTGAATTGGTGTATGTTCTACTGTATATATTCTGAACAACAACAAAAATAAATTATTAAAAAAGAAAATCACCTGACTAGCTGTCATGGATTGAATTATGTCCCCCCCAAAAATGTGAGTATCAATTTGGCTGGGCCATGATTCCCAGAATTGTGTGGTTGGCCTCCATTTTGTGATTGTAATTTTACGTTAAAGAGGATTAGGGTGGGATCGTAACACCACCCTTACCCAGGTCACATCCTTGATCCAAGGTAAAGGGAGTTTCCCTGGGGTGTGGCCTGCACTACCTTTTCTCTCCCAAGAGATAAAAGGAAAGGGAAGCAAGCACAGAGTTGGGGACCTCATACCATCAAGAAAGCAGTGCCGGGAGCAGAGCGCGTTCTTTGGACCGCGGTTCCTGCGCAAAGAAGCTCCTAGTCCGGGGGAACACCAAACAGAAGAAGGCCAACAGAGAGAAAAAGCCTTCCCCTGGAGCTGACGCCCTGAATTTGGACTTAGCCTACTTTGACTGTGAGGAAATAAACTTCTCTTCTTTAAAACCATCCACTTGTGGTACTTCTGTTAGAGCAGCAGTAGATGACTAAGACACTAGCCAAAGGAATATTTTGCCCATCAGGTAATACTTTGTTTGTTTAAATAGGTCTGATTATTTTAGATGTTTTATTCGCTACCTTGATGTTATGATTCATTTGCCATCAGTAAAACAGAACAAAAAGTCCACACATGGATACATTTCAATGAAACAGTAGAACACCAGAAGAAAGATCTTAAAAACAGACAGAATAAGTTCAATTGTTTAAAAAGAAAAGACAGGTAATAACTCTCTGTCAAGTATGTACCTAAAAAGTTTCTGGCTAAGGGCAAATGGGGGAAGCGCCTGATGGGGGGATCAGGGGACGATAAGACTGACGATCTCTGGAATATTCCAGGGTACTAACAAGCACACCTACTTGAGTATAAGGACACCCCCACCCCCCGCTCTGCTCAGAAAGAATACTCACAAGCATGTGCCCAGAGACTTCTCCGAAAATAATTTGAGGTCAATTTCAATCCTTAGATAAATGGATGGCTGAGGACCCACAATGGTAAAGCACAGAGCAAAGTTGCTAAGCAGGCAAAATTTGTAAAGCATCCTAAATTGTTACATAAAAACACACAAAAAACTCTGCAAAGCCTCAGAGAATGCTGACATCACACACGTTCAAGCGATCTCAATAAGAGGCCATTTTGCCCCCTCTCCCTACTCCCAGGCCGTAGAGACATTTGGCAATGTCTGGAGACATGTTTAATTGTCATGAATGGGGAAGGGAGAGACTGCTACTGATATCTAGTGGGTAGAGGCCAGAGACACTGCTAAATATCCTACAGTGCACAGTACAGCCCCCCACAGCAAAGAATTATCGAGCCCAAAATGTCAGTAGTGCCAGGGTCGAGTAGGGGTTGCGAATAGAAGCTTTGGCATTAGATCAAAACCAAAAACCAAACCTACTGCTGTCGAGTCGATTCTGGCTCACAGCGACCCCATAGGGTTTCCAAGGCTGTAAATCTCTATGGAGGCAGACTGCCACATCTTTCTCCCAAGGAGCTGCTGGTGGTTTTGAACCACTGACCTTTCCTTTAGCAGTCCAGTGCTTTAACCAGGCATTAGATACTTGGTATGAATCCCAACTTTACTATTTACTGGCTGTGTGACCTTGGGCGTGTCATTTGACCTCTCAAGCCTCAGATTGCTCGTGTATAAAATTAGAATAACAATAGTATCTACTATTGTTGGGGTTGTTTTGAGAATTAAATGTCATAACACAGGAAAAGTGTGTATCACAATGCCTGGAATAGAGGGCTTATAAAGGTTAGCCACTATTGTTATTATTAGCTACAGAATGTACATCCAGGGAACTGAGTGAGGTGACCTTCTATGCGGGATCATTAAGCATAAAAAAGTTAAAAGTTGAAGAAAATATTCCAAAAATTAATTTGGATTCTTAACTCTGGCAGCTAGCAGCAGAAAACCCATCATTGTTGAGTCGATTTTGACTCATAGCAACCCTATAGGACAGAGTAGAACTGCCCCATATGGTTTCCAAGGAGTGCCTGGTGGATTCGAACTGCCGACCTTTTGGTTAGCAGCCATAGCTCAGCAGGGCAGCTGGTTTATCTAGCTCTCTCCTAGTCTGTGGCCTTATCACAAACTGCACCCTCCTAGCTGTGGTCATTGGCATAGAAAAGAACTTACATATTGGGAACCTGTTTTAATTCTTCTGGAATACAGATTTCTGGAGACAATGGAGTTGGGGTAACCCACTCAGAACATTACCCTGAGAACTTCTTTTGAATCTTGATAAAACTGGTTTCCTGAAGTCACCTTTAAGTCAAACAATAGCCCAACAAGTAGCTTAGTAGAGACTGTTTTGCCTTAGGCATTGGGCTCTTTTGAAGAATTGTCTATGTGGAGTCAGTTTCCAGAACAGGGACTCCAAGTCAGACTAGAAGCTGTGTTTTAGGGTAAATTGTTATTATATAAACACACTGTTCTGGCCCCATTTCCATGGCAATGTCGATAAGATGGGGTATTAGAATCTTTGGAAAGTTCTTTCCTCTTTGGAACATTTCTGACTCCCTAGCTAAAATGTTACCCTGGTTTGCAAATCATATATTCAGTTGATTTCTATTATTGGCTTAATATGATTTTTGTTTTAACAGTCTTTTCCTTCTTCATGGCAAGAAGCCACAAATCTAGCTTATCCAAAATTAGTGTAAAATCAGTTAGATCCAAGTTTTGTAAAAAGAGGCCAGGAAGATGAAGATGTAAGGGAACAGGGAAAATAGAATAATGGAAACAGAACAACCAGAATGGAAATAATGAGAATGTTCACACATTGTGAAGAAAGTAACCAATGTCACTGAACAATTTGTGTGGAAATTGTTGAATGGGAACCTAAACTGCTGTGCAAACTTTCACTGAAAACATAATAAAATATTATTAAAAAAAAAAAAAAAGAGGCCAGGCTTAGGGAACTAGAAGACACCCCTGTTTGTCTCCCTGGGGGAATCTTTTCCCGAAATGAGCAGTCATGCACTGAACTCCTCACAGATGACTCTACTCCCCAGAGTCAACGGCTGGAAAACAACAGTAAAAGCCACAAATTATCAGAGCTATTCTTGGCAGAAGGTGCCCTGGTGGCATAATCATTAAAGCACTTGGCTGCTAACCAAGTGGTTGGCAGTTCGAATCCACCAGGGGCTCTGTGGGAGAAAAGACCTAGAGATCTACTTCCATAAAGATTACAGCCTAGGAAACCCTATGGGGCAGTTCTACTCTGTCCTATAGGGTGGCTATGAGTGCGAATCAACTGGACACCACATATCGACAACATTCTTGGTGGATTTTCCCATAAGATGGCCCCTAGAATAAGTGTGACCTAAGAGCAGCCGTGAGCCGGAAGCCCACCTGCCCTGCCTATGGAACATCAGTCGAGGCTGCCATTTGCCAAGTAAGAGACTAGTGACCTTTTACTTGAAATTTCTGGCAAGCTCATGGGTCTATCATTTGGGGCCATCAAGTGTTGTCCTTTTAAAAAGTTTAGAATAGACTATACTCCAATCAGGTGGGACTAAATTCATAGAGTTAATAAAAATAGACATTTTGGCAAGGGTGCTATCTCCACACTTGGAGCAGTTTTACAGGTCTGGGGTCAGGAAATCTTCCCCGGGAGCATTATTCAGTCTAAGCTTATTAAACAACCTTGGAGTTTTAGAAAGCAGTACCAGGGCCCAGCCAGGGAGTAGCTTGGGACTCACAAAGTTTGGGATGACTGACCCTGGGAAAAGTAATCCATGGTGGTGTCAAGAAAGACCTACGTTTCCATGATCATCACATTCACCCTTGGGAAACTGGGCAGATTCTGGGGCGTAAAGGTTACCATGAATTTCTCATTACCTCAAAAGAAAGACTTAGGCATGATAAATCCATGGGAAGAATTGATTATAACTAGGAATTTTTTTATTTTTTACTTTTAGGTAATGAGACTGCATGGAGAGGACTACTCACAAGAGTCCCTTTGGTCAGGGGCACCATTGGCTTAAGGTGATCCCATAGGGAGGGAGCTGGGGAAATAACGGCCCCATCCTCACTCTCCTCTTTCCCTCCAATCTCCTGCTACGGCTCCCCATTGACCAAACCCAGCCAGTCATCTACTGCTGCTATAACAGAAATACCACAAGTAGATGGCTTTAACAAACAGAAATTTATTTTCTCACAGTTTAGGAGGCTAGAAGTCCAAATTCAGAGTGCTGGCTCTAGGGGAAAGTTTTCTCTCTGTTGGCTCTGGAGGAAGGTCCTTGTGTCTTCAGCTTTTGCTTCCTGGTTCCTTAGAGATCTGCATGTGGCTTGGCATCAATCTTCCCCCATCTCTTCTCTGCTGGCTTGTTTAATCTCTTTTATATCTCAAAAGAGATTGACTCAAGATACACCCTACACTAATCCTGCCTCATTAACATAACAAAGACAACCCATTCCCAAATGGTATTATAACCACAGGCATAGAGGTTAAGATTTACAACACATATTTTGGGGGGACACAAGTCAATCCATAACATTCCACCCTTTGGCCCCCCAAAACTCATGTCCTTGCAATACACATTCACTCCATCACATCATCCCAAAAGTCTTAAATCCAAGTCCCAAATCTCATTTTCTGAGTCATCTAAAACAAATATGGGTGCGATGTTAGTTGTATTCCATTCTGGGGCAAAATTCCTCTTCATCTGTGGACTTGTGTAGTCTAGAATACAAGTTATCTGTTTCCAAAGTACAATGGTGGAACAGGCACAAGGTAGACATTTCCATTACAAATTGGAGAAATTGAAGGGAAGAAGGGATAACGACACCCAGCAAGTCCAAAACCCAGCAGAACAACTTTCATTAGCTCTCGAGTCTTGAAAATAATCCTCTGTTCTCCAGGGCCATCTGGGCAATGGCCCCGCCCTCCAGACTCTGGGTGTTGGCCATGCAAGCTCTCTGGATTCTGGGTGGAGGCTCCTCAGCCCTGATCTTCAGCTCTACCTTCTAGGCCCATTGGGACTGCAACTCTGCTCCCTCAGCTTTGGGCAGCCCCATTCTCTTAGTCAATCTGAGTGGCGACTCTACCCCCTTGGCCCCAGCAGGCCTCATTCTTCTGCCCTTTGGGCATGGCAGCCCTGCCCCCCCACCTGCTGGCACACCTTAATGGCAGGCCCATACTCTAGAACTGAGTTGGCGAAGATCCAACTCTGAAACCTAGGAGGCTGTGGCCCCACCCCTTGAGACCCAGGAGACCATGGCCCCACCCTTTCAAATCAAGAAGGCCCTGCTTCCCACGTCCCTTCCAACAGTTCTGCTGAACTCCAAGCTGCTCCAGGGATGGTTCTTTTCTTTTCTTGGAGGACAACAGATGTAGCCCCTTTGGCCTGTTTCTTGCTTGTAGAATTCCAAGAGGCAGGCAGCATTCTCTCCTTTCATTCTTTCTCTGTCCCCTTCAGTTTAATTAAGCTAGTGGGTTTTCTGCTGTGATGGTCGGTTATATGCATCAGTCACAGGCTTAATCTCTTTAACAAAAGTTTGTCCTTGGTGAACATTCTAGAGCATGTATCCTTAGTACAATAAAATTTTCCAAATCTTTAAGTTCTATTTTCATTTTGCACAGTTCATTTTTAAGCCCATCTCTTTCCTCTCACATTTTACTATAAGTGGCAAGGAGAAACCATGTAGCCCCTTCAAGATCTTGCTTAGAAATCTCATCAGCCAGATAACCAAGTTTATCACTTACAAGTTGTGTCTTCCACCAGACATTTGAACATAATTCAGACAAGTTTTTTGCCACTGCATAAAAAGCATCACCCTTCCTCCACTGTCCAATCACATGTTCATCATTTTCTTTTAAAGTTTCACTAGAAGCACATTTAACCTCCACATTTCTAGCAACATCCTATTGCTGGTGCCATATGTATTCTCCAGGATGATAAAGAATTTCTCTATACCTCTCCTTAGTTCCTTCTGAGCCCTCATCAGAATTGTCTTTGATGTCCATAATTCTACCAACAGTCTGTTCAAGGCAATCTAGGCTTTTACTATTAGGCACCTTAAAACTCTTCCAGCCTCTACCTATTACTCAATTCCAAAACTGCTTCCACATTTTAGATAACTCTTAGAGCAGCATCCCACTCTTCACATACCAAATTCTGTCTTAGTTATCTAGTGCTGCTATAACAGAAATATCACAAATGGGTAGCTTAAACAAACAAAAATTTATTTTCCCACATTTTAGGAGGCTAGAAGTCTGAATTCAGGCTTCGGGCTCTGGGGAAGGCTTTCCCTCTGTTAGCTCTGGAGGAAGGAGCCTTTCTCTTTGAGCTTCTGCTCCTGAATGATCTTCATGTGGCTTGGTATCTCTCTTCCCCCATCTCTGCCAGCTTCCTGGAATACAGCAGAGTGGAAGAGGATGTAGTAAAGACCCCAAGAGGCAAATAACCTCACAGGGTTGTTAGGAATGTGGAGGAAATACCCTTTCCCTCACGGCCCCCCCTTGAGTTCCGCTCCTCCCACCAGAGGGGAAATCCAAGAATTAGGAAAGCGGGATTAGGCTTGATGCCTTCCAGTGTGAAATTAATGGGAAGGCGCTTTGTAATGGAACTCGAGGTGGAAAAGGGGACAAATGCTCTTTTAGTTTAATAAAGTCAAAGCCATATTAATGGAGGGACACGATCTTGAAAGCAGACTTGATGAGGGCTATTAATAGGATTACCTTTTACAGTTCCTGAGGGACAATCAAAGAAAAACAAACTGGAAATTTAAAAACTGCAATGAAGAGAAAAGGAACCACGTCAACATCCTTCCTTCCCCTCACCTCCCCTTCTTTTCCCTCCCTTCTTGGGGCCAGAAGCGACTATGCCTCCACTACTCAGCAGAGACAATGGGCAGAGAGAAAGGCAAGGGCTCACCCTCATACTAAAAACAAACAAACAAACCAAACGAATTGCCATCCAGTCTATTCCAACTCATAGCGACCCCTTGTGTGTCAGAGTAGGGCTGTGCCCCATAGGGTTTTCAATGGATGTTACCCTTCAGAAGCAGATTGACAGGACTTTCTTCTGAGCTGAACTGCCAACCTTTATGGTTAGCAGCCAAGTGCTTAACCTTCTGCACCGCCTACGGACTCCACCTGCGTAGTAGAGACAGTGAACTTGCGGGAAACCCTGGGAGAGGCTTGAAACCTGTTAACTTCTAGGAGAACCAAGGTCAGGAGAGGAAGGCAGGAGACAGGAACTGGGGAGAGGAGGGCTGTACATGCATCTGTGGCGTAAGGGAAGGGTCCTTTGGTTGAATGAGGAGGGAGATGATGGGTGTGAAAATCACTTAGCACTGTGCCTGGTACAAAGTTAGAACCTGAAACGCACCTTCGAGTTGATTCCCATGCAGTGAGCACTAAATAAATGTCAGTTGCTTCTACTTCCTTTCTACTGCTCTAAACTCATAAGTGGGTTCTGCCGTGGATGCCTGGCTGCAGCCACAGGACCCTACTCCCTGCTCTCCCCTCGTTGTCATGAAGGAACCTTCTCTTGGAAGACCCTGCTGTATTACAGGTGGGTCCTTGCTAAGCACCGTGCAGCTTCTTGCCAGAGGTGATAGTGGGGGTGGTTGGAGCTTCCAGACCTTCCAGGAACCCCTGCAAGAACAACTGCCATTGTGATCCTGGAAATGGCCCTTGTCACTCCTGGGTACACAGAGGAGTTATGTAGTTGTTGTCAGCTGCCATCAAGTCAGTCCCTGACTCATGGTGACAGGATTTTCACTGGCTGATTTCTGGATGTAGATCACCAGGCCTTTCTTCCTAGTCCGTCTTAGTCTGGAAGCTCCCCTGAAACCCTTTCAGCATCATAGCAACATGCAAGCCTCCACTGACAGGGGCAGTGGCTGCATATGAGGTGCACTGGCTGGGACTCCAACCTGGTTCTCCCGCATGGAAGGCGAGAGTTCTACCACGGAACCACCAATATCCTCACGCAAGGAGCTGTTGTTGTTATTGTTAGGATTCTGACTCATAGTCATAGCAACCCTGTAAGACAGAGTAGAACTACCCCATACGGTTTTCTAGACTGTAATATTTATGTAAGCAGATCACCAGGTCTTTTCTCTCACAGAGCAGATGGTGGGTTCAAACCGCTGACCTTCTAGTTAGCAGCTGAGCACTCAACCATTGCCCACCAGCACTCCTTACACAGACGAGCAGGATTTACAAGTAGGCGGAAGACCTGTGGAAAGTTTTGGCACCTGTGTTTTTAGATTCCATCTCTGGAGTGGTGTCTCTGACTGAAAACAGTTCCAGATGAGACCTGAGGTCAGGGGAGTGCATGCAGTGCTGTCCCAGGGTTATATGGGGTAGCTCTGATCTCACTGACCTTCTTCCAGGGACAGGACTTTCCCTGGAAAACCTTTCTTCTGCCTCACCCCTGCTCTACTTTTATCTGTCTCCCCCTCTCCCTGATCCCTTTGCTCTCTTGTCCTCCCCTGGAATGGAGACAGAGCAGAACTGAGAGGGATCTTAGGGAAGGGGAACACAGAGGGGGAAGAAGCAAGCAGGGCACTCTTCGTTCTGCTCTTCAAGCTCTGGGGCCCAAACATGTTATTTAGTTTGGAGCTGATCCGACCAGGTGCCTTCACATCACTTGGCAGCTTGTCTCTCTGGGTGGGGCAGGCTTCTGTCTGAACCACCGCTGTTGCAGGGCCTCCCTTCCTACCCCGTGGCCTCACTTCATCCTCGAGGGGAGTGACATGCACAGATATGTGAGATTTAGTGCTATCTCCAGAGTCCCTGGGTACAGCCAACAGTTAAGTGCTCAACAACTTACTGAAAGGTTGGCGGTTCAAACCCACCCAGAGGCAACGTGGAAGATGCCTGACGATCTGCTTCCGAAAGGTCACAGCCCTGAAAACCCTATGGAGCAGCTCTACTCTGACACAAGTTGAAATCAACTTGACGGCAACTGGCGGCATTGGTGGTGCTGTCTCCGGCTTCTTCTGGTCCAGGGCATGGGAAGGTAGCAGGGACGCTGACCCTATCAGGCATTTCAAAATGCAGATTTCACTTCTTTGTGATGTGGGCTCAGTTCCACCTCACCTCTGAGGGTCATGGAAGTGATGGTGGGGATGTGGCCCAGATGCTTCAGGCTGGCCTGCAAGAGTGAGGAAGGGCCACCATTCACTGTGGGACAAGGCTGGTGGGCCGGACTGCCCAGCCAGCAGCATGGGAATGGTTGCAACAGCCTGCAGAGAGTACCTCAGTTTCAGGGTCTTTATCAGAATAAAGGAGCCCTGATTGCATAGTGGTTAAGAGCTCAGCTGCTAACCCAAAGGTTGGCAGCTCAAATCCACCAGCCGCTCCTTGGAAACCCTATGGGGCATTTCTACTCTGTCCTATAGGGTCACTGTGAGTTGGAATCAACTTGATGGCAACTGGTTTGCTTTGGTTTGGGTTATCCAAATAAAACATGGCTCATTGACAGGCCAGAGAACACACCTCACTTCACACATAAACCAACAGTGACATGTTAATTTGCTCCTGAAAGGTTTGCAGTCTCCTAAAGGGGTCAGGTTTACAGGGTGGCCCTTCAGCCGCTGCTTTTTTCCCCATCAAGTATGAAAAACCCACTGCTGTCAAGTCAGACTCATAGTGACCCGATAGGACAGAGTAGAACTGTCCCACAGGGTTTCCAAGGCTGTAATGTTTACAGAAGCAGATTGCTACATCTTTCCCCTGCGGAACAGCTGATGGATTCGAACCATCAATCTTTCGGTTGCAGCCGAGTACTGCGCCACCAGGGCTCCTTCTAACAAGTCAAGAAACCTGAAATGCCTGTTGCAAACTCAAAGAACGGCATACCAGGCCCAGGAGAGGGAGAAAGCGGAGACAATGCTGTTCCCAAAAATAACAGTAGAAATTCTTAGCCACTCACACTACATTTGCTAGGTGTGTTTAAAGAGATGATCACACACTCACATAGTGCTGAAAATGGGCCAGATACTGTTCATTACTCTTCACAACAGCCTCCTGAGGTTGGAGCTATTGCTCTTCTCATATTCTACGTGAAGAAGAGGTTAAGTGACTTGTCCAAGGTCACCAGCATCATGTAATGAGCTGCTTTTTTTTTTTTTTTTGTCTGTCCAGCATCCACAACGTTGTTTGGTGAGCTGCTTCTTTCCTACTCAAAGTCATGTGATTCTGGTGGCATGGCCAAATATAATATCTCATCCCTGGCCCCAAGGATGGGAATGTGACCTAGGTTTGACCAGGGAGAGAGAAGAGGGAAAAAACAATAGAGACCTCATGATTTCAACCCACCACCCATCTGTCAGTTTGTCGTACTGTGGTGACTTGTGTGTTGCTATGATGCTGGAAGCTATGCCACTGGTATTTCAAATACCAGCAAGGTCACCCATGGGGGACAGGTTTCAGTGGAGCTTCCAGACCAAGACAGACTAGGAAGAAAGGCCTGGCAATCTAATTCTGAAAATCAGCCAATGAAAGCCTTTTGGATCACAATACAACAGTGTCTAACTTGGCTTTCTTTGGACACGTCACCAGGAGGGATAAATTGCTGGAGGAGGACATCATGTTTGGTGAAGTAGAGGGCTAGCGAGGGCGAGGGAGACTGTCGGTAAAATGGATTGGCACAACAGGAGTAAAGATGGACTCAATCATGCTAGTGATCAGGAGGATGATGCATGACTGGGCAATGATTCGTTCTGTTGTACTTTAGGTTGCCATGAGTCTGAGTCGACTCAATGGCAGATATCTATTTATCTATCTAATGATTTCAATCAAGTTCCTGGATCCATCTGTGCCTGAAGACAAGGTCTGCTTTTTTGGACTTTCCAGTTCCATAAGGCAATTAAGTTTCCATTACCAATAACCCAAAGAGTTCTAACAAACATCTGGGAGGAGAGGAAATGGGGTAAGTTCCTGAAGGGGCTCAACCTAACTGATACGGGTGGTCATTAGACTGGGCAAAGAGTCTAGAAGCTCTGTAACAGAACAGGGTCCAGCTAGGCCCTGTTCCTGTGTGGTTGGGGCACTGCTGTCCACAGCCAGGCTACAGAAGCCCCCAGCATGGGGGCCTGGCAGGCTGGGGGCTCTTCTCTGCACTCTTACACCTGTTATCTGAGCTAGTCAGTCCAGGAAGGAGAGAGCTATGAGCTGGAGCTAGTGTCTCCAGCTGGCCCAAGAAACAGGCATGGTGGCCGGGGTGGGGAGAAAACAAACAAACAAAAAAACCCAAACCTATTGCTATTGAGTCGATTCGAGCTCATAGCAACCCCGTAGGACAGAATAGAGCTGCCCCATAGGGTTTCCAAGGAGAGGCAAGACTACATTGGCATCTTGTCTAAGGAAAGGTATTAGGGTTAGGGAGTGCTCTTTGGGGAAAAGGCAAGGTCCCTTCTGACCTCCAGTGATTCTTTAGTCTCCTGAAGAAACCAGTAACACATACAGTCCTTGCTTTCTCCAGGTCCTGCTTCTAGATTGAAGTGGAGGTGCAGGCGGTCTGAGCTAGGGTGTACAATGGCCCCTAGGCTGATTCACACTTGCACCAATCCTGCCAACTTCCAACAGGCGGCCAACTGATGAGTAGCTAACCAGTTGTTGGGATAAGCACAGCTCAACTTGCCAGGCCCTCGAGTGGACTAGAGAAACATTTGCATTGTCTTTTCTGTTGCAAAATATGCCCTCAACTCTTACTCTTTGGCATCTGCAACAGGGGTGATCGTGTGCCTTGGCCCTTCATCATTGTCCTACAACTGCTGCTATTGGTGCTGGGCACTCTGCAATCAGCTGTCAAGAGGAATGCTTTTCGCTTATTTGCTTTAGATTATTCTAAGATTGTTCTGATATTTGTAAGAACTACTTCCATTGCTGATTTCAGATGGATCCTGGCTGAAAGCAGAGAATACCAGAAATATGTTTACCTGTGTTTTATTGACTACGCAAAGGCATTCGACTGTGTGCATCATAACAAAATGTGGATAACATTGCAAAGAATGGGAATTCCAGAACACTTAATTGTGCTCATGAGGAATCTGTACATAGACCAAGAGGCAGTCATTTGAACAGAACAAGGAGATACTGTGTGGTTTAAAGCCAAGAAGGATGTACATCAGGGTTGTATCCTTTCACCATACTTATTCAGTCTGTATGCTGAGCAAATAATCCAGAAAAGCTGGACTATATGAAGAAGCAGTATCAAGATTGGAGGAAGATGCATTAACAACCTGTGATATGCAGATGACACAACCTTGCTTGCTGAAAGTGAAGAGGACTTGAGCACCTACTGATGAAGATCAAAGACCACAGTCTTCAGTATGGATTACACCTCAACATACAGAAAACAAAAATCCTCACAACTGGACCAATAAGCAACATCATGATAAACGGAGAAAATATTGAAGCTGTTAAGGATTTCATTTTACTCGGACCCACAATCAATGCCTATGGAATCAGCAGTCAAGAAATCAAACAATGCATTGCATTGGGCAAATCTGCTGCAAAAGATCTTTTTCAAGTGTTAAAAAGCAAAGATGTCACTTTAAGGACTAAGGTGCGTGTGACCCAAGCTATGGTGTTTTCAATCGTCTCATATGCATATGAAAGCTGGACAATGAATAAGGAAGACCGGAGAATAATTGATGCCTTTGAATTCGGGTGTTAGCCGAGAATATTGAATATACCATGGACTGCCAGAAGAATGAACAAACCTGTCTTGGAAGAAGTACAGCCAGAATGCTCTGTAGAAGCAAGGATGGCAAAGCTTCATCTCATGTACTTTGGACATGTTATCAGGAGGGACATCATGCATGGTAAAGCAGAGGGTCAGCGAAAAAGAGGAAGACCCTCAACAAGATTGACACAGTGGCTGCAATAATGGGCTCAAGCATAGCAAGGATTGTGAGGATGGTGGAGGACTGGGCAGTGTTTCATTCTATTGTACATGGGGTCTCTATGATTCGGAACTGACCCGACAGCACCTAACAACAATAACAACTCCCACATGCAGTCTCAAACCTCCATCATGTGGCTTTTGCAAATGCATTGCTATCTCGGCATTGAAGAGTTGTTGAAGTTGCTTTATGTTTCGTCCCCAAGGCTGAATACTCAGAAACACCGCAGGGAAATGCATACAAAATGTCAAATTTAATTAAAGTTCATGTTGATATTTCCAAGAAACACTGCCAGTATGTGAAGCTACCATGTTTCTAGTAACACCTAGATGATTTTGGACCTTATTGCTCATGTGATCAGTCAACTGGGCTAGTTATAAACACTGGAATGCTTTCCAAAGGTTCATGCTCTGTTTTACATGTGCTTAGAATTTTCTGTTTATCCTCCTTGCCCCTGAAGTGTACATGCAATTATCAGAAAGTTCAACGGTTTCTAGAACAGTTAAGTTTATGTTTCTGTGGGTTTATTTTATTTATTTTGCGTCATCTTGAGTCACAGAAGGATTTAGAACAAGCACAATAACATTGGTGCAGTTGACTCAGCAGATAGGAAGAAGTTGAAGTATTGAGGGTGACATTCTTTAATCTACCAGCCCCCAAACGTAATCCTGGTCATAACTGTTGGAAAACGCACACATCATGTTGTCAAAGATTTTTTACTCACTAGGTATTTTCTAAATCCTCAGAGCAGGAATTGGTCTCCTTTAAAGTGCCCAGTGATTTATGCAAAGAGACTTGACTCCTGGATGTCCCTCGAGCAATAACCTCGCGGTATTAAAAAAGCATTTGGGGAAGAAGTCTGAGGAAGTCATCTTTGCAGGGATTTTTGGCAGTGAAGAGAAGCCCTTTACTTGAAAGAGCACGATAGGAACTGGAGAACTCCCAAAGTTTCTGTTTACTTTTTCATCTATAAAGCTGACTTCAGAATAGATTTGTGAAGAGAAAAGGCAAGGCGCTAGTTAATTAGGCACAATTTACAGGTAACCGATGCCATTCTGGGTGAAGACCTGGAGAGTCCATCAGTCCCTTCCCCGTCAAACAGCCTCTTGTCTCCACTGGAGTCACCTCACCGCTCCTGAAGGTGTTCTTCAAGAATTCTCACCTCTACCTACCGACATTCAAAAACAGCATCTTCTTGGTTGATGTGTCCTGTTGCCGCGAGATGCTGGCTTTTTGAGAGGTTGTTTCCCATGTGGTATGGTGGGAGGGGTTAGAAAGTTCTCCCTGACCCCAAATGTCTAAGTGGGCTCCCATAGTGCTCCGATTTCCACATTAGTCATGCCTTTGGGTCAAAGTTTAGGTCAGTAGTAGAGATTGCTGCCAGGTGGGGCTCTAAAGTTATTTTATGTAATTTATTTTGAGGATCAAAGATCTTTCTATGTTGTAGAGTTTGGGATACCATGAAATACAACTAAAGGGCAAATAAATAGATGACAAGGTCTGGAAAAAAAATCTAAGCTTTTTTCAATTTTGCCTAATCCCCTCCCTATCCTTCCCTTCCCAAACTTTCTTGCTTTTTGAGGGCAACCCCCACCCACAGCATCTACAACAGGGCCTTCCCCACAGCCAGCACACTCTCCACATTTCTCTGAGCTTTGTGTTTGTTGTTCTTCCTCAAATGGTCTGTTACTAGGGCGTCAGAGAGCAGTTAGAAGTAGAGGAGGCCCTGGGAAGTTGTGCCGGGGGTGTTTGTGAATGCGCAGCTGTTTACTCAGCTAAGATGCCCTGACCTGGGGAGAGTGGTCAGGAGAGGCAGAGAGACTTGGAGCTGAACAAGAAACTGTGGCTTCAGGAAGAGAAAGGCCTCAGCTAACTTGCTGGGAGGTAGTGACTTGTTCTTTCAACACCTGCCTGGCAGATAAGGAAACCCCCTGCTGGGAATGCTGGGTGCCAGGGTTGAGATCTTCACTGTGCCTCATTCTGCCCTCCATGTTATATTTGCGTATGGCTCAGGCAAAGGGAGAAGCAGGTTAAAATCAAACCAGCTGCAGTTGATTCCGACTCATGGCAACCCCACGTGTGCAGAATAGAACCACCCAATAGGTTTTTCATGGCTGTGACCTTTCGGAAGCAGATCGCCAGGTCTTTCTTCCCAGGTGCCTTTGGGTCGGTTCCAACCTTCAACCTTTCAGTTAGCAGTGGAGTGCTTAACCGCTTGCGCCACCCAGGGACCATAGAAGCAGGTTAACCTGTAATCTGTTGCTATCTGGTAAATTTTGACTCTTGGCGACCCCATGTGTTACAGAGCAGAACTGCTCCATAGGGTTTCTTGGCAGAAGCAGATCACCAGCCCTTTATCCTGTGTAGCTGCTGAGTAGGTTCGAACCACAAAACTTTTGGGTAGCAGCTAATTGCTAACCACTTGTACCACCCGGCTCCTTAGAAGTAGGTTACCCATTGCTGTCGAGTTGATTCTGACTCATAGCTCCCCTGTAGGACAGAGTAGAACTACCCCATAGGGTTTCCAAGGCTGTAATCTTCCCGGAAGCAGACTGCCACATCTTTCTCCCTGAGAGTGGCTGGTGGGTTCGAACTATCAACCTATTGGCTAGCAGCTGAACCCTTAACCACTGTGTCACCAGGACTCCTAGAAGCAGGCTGTTGTTGTTGTTAGGTGCCGTCGAGTCAGTTCCGACTCGCAGCTACCCTATGTACAACAGAACGAAACACTGCCCGGTCCTGCGCCATCCTCACAATAGTTGTTATGCTTGAGCCCATTGTTGCAGCCACTGTGTCAATCCATCTTGTTGAAGGTCTTCCTCTTTTTCACAGACCTTCTACTTTACCAGGCATGATGTCCTTCTCCAGGGACTGATCCCTCCTGATAACATGTCCAAAGTATGTGAAATGTAGTCTCGGCATCCTTGCTTCTAAGGAGCATTCTGGTTGTACTTCTTCCAAGACAGATTTGTTTGTTCTTTTGGCACTCCATGGTACATTCAATATTCTTCATCAACACCATAATTCGAAGGCATCAATTCTTCTTTGGTCTTCTGTATTCATTGTCCAGCTTTCACATGCATAGGAGGTGACTGAAAATACTGTGGGTTGGGTCAGGCGCACTTTAGTCTTCAAAGTGACATCCTTGCTTTTCAACACTTTAAAGAGGTCTTTCGATTTCTTGACTGCTGCTTCCATTGGTGTTGACTGTGGATCCAAGTAAAATGAAATCTTGACAACTTCAGTCTTTTCTCCGTTTATCATGATGTTGCTTACTGGTCTAGTTGTGAGGATTTTCATTTTCTTTATATTGAGGTGTAATCCATACTGAAGTCTGTGGTCTTTGATCTTCATCACTAAGTGCTTCAAGTCCTCTTCACTTTCAGCAAGGAAGGTTGTGTCATCTGCATATTGCAGATCGTTAATAAGTCTTCTTCCAATCCTGATATGGCATTCTTCTTCATATAGCCCAGCTTCTTGTATTATTTGCTCATCTTAGAGATTGACTAAGTATGGTGAAAGGATACAATCCTGACACACACCTTTCCTGATTTTAAACCATGCGGTATCCCCTTGTTCTGTTCAAACGACTGCCTCTTGGTCTATGTACAGGTTCCTCATGAGCACAATTAAGTGTCTGGAATTCCCATTCTTCTCAATGTTATCCATAATTCGTTATGCTGCACATAGTCGAATGCCTTTGCATAGTCAATAAAGCACAGGTAAACATCTTTCTGGTATTCTCTCCTTTCAGCCAGGATACATCTGACATCAGCAGTGATATCCCTTATTCTACATCGTCTACTGAAATAGGCTTGAATTCATGGCAGGTCCCTGTCCATATATGCTGCAACTGCTTTTGAATGATCTGTGTGATATTAATGATATTGCTCAATAATTCCTGCATTCGGTCACCTTTCTTTGAAATAGGTACAAATATGGATCTCTTCCAGTCGGTTGACCAGGTAGCTGTTTTCCAAATTTCTTGGCATAGATGAGTGAGCACTTCCAGTGCTGCATCCATTTGTTGAAACATCTCAATTGGTATTCTGTCAATTCCTGGAGCCTTGTTTTTCACCAATGCCTTCAGTGCAGCTTGGACTTCTTCCTTCAGTACCATTGGTTCTTGATCATATGCCACCACCTAAAATGGTTGAATATCGACCAGTTCTTTTGGTACAGTGTCTCTGTGTATTCCTTCTACCTTCTCTTGATGCTTCCTGCATCGTTTAGTATTTTCTCCGTAGAATCCTTCAATATTGCAACTTGACGCTTGATTGTTTTCTTAAGTTCTTTCGGCCTGAGAAACACAGAGCATGTTCTTACCCTTTGGTTTTCTAACTCCAGGTCTTTGCACATTTCATTAATACTTTACTTTGTCTTCTCGGCCTGCCCTTTGAGATCTTCTGTTCAGCTCTTTTACTTCATCATTTCTTTCGTTTGCTTTGGCTACTTGACATTCAAGAGCAAGTTTCAAAGTCTCTTCTGACATCCATTTTGTTTTCTTTCTTTCCTGTCTTTTTAAAGACATCTTGCTTTCTTCATGTATGACGTCCTTGATGTCATTCCACAACTCGTCTGGTCTTTGATCATTAGTGTTTAACGTTCAATAAATCCTTTTTTTCCAACTTTCACATTCAAATCACCAGTAATTATCAAATCTGTTCTTGAGATGGTCTCTAAATTCAGGTGGGATATACTCAAGGTTGTACTTTGGCTCTCATGGACTTGCTCTAATTTTCTTCAGCTTCAACTTGAACTTGCATATGAGCAATTGATGGTCTGTTCCAAAGTTGGCCCCTGGCCTTGTTCTGACAGATAATATTGAGCTTTTCCATCATCTCTTTCTACAGATGTAGCCAATTTGATGCCTGTGTATTCCATCTGGTGGGGTCCATGTGTAGAGTCCTTGTTTGTACTATTTATAAAAGGTATTTGCAATGAAGGAGTCATTGGTATTGCAAAATTCTATCACGCGATTGCCGGCATCGTTTCTATCACCAAGGCCATATTTTCCAACTACAGATCCTTCTTTATTTCCAGCTTTTGCATTTCAATCACCAGTAATTATGAATGCATCTTCATTGCATGTTTGATCAATTTTAGACTGCAGAAGTTGGTAAAAATCTTCAATTTCCTGATCTTTAGCATTAGTTGTTGGTGCATACATTTGAATAATAGTCGTATTAACTAGTCTTCCTTGTAAGCATATGGATATTAACCTATCACTGACAGCATTGTACTTCAGGATAGAGCTTGAAATCTTCTTTTCGACAATGAATGTGACGCCATTCCTGGCACAGTAGATCATATGATTGTCCGCTTCGAATGGCCAATACCAGTCCATTTCAGCTCAATAATGCCTAGGATATCAATCTTTATGTGACCCATTTCATTTTTGACAACTTCTAATTTTCCTAGATTCATACTTCGTACATTCCATGTTCCAATTATTAATGGATGTTTGCAGCTGTTTCTTCTCATTTTGAGTCATGCCACAAGCAAATGAAGGTCCTGAAAACTTGACTCCATCCACATCATTAAGGTCCACTCTACTTTGAGGAGGCACCTCTTCCCCAGTCATATCTTGAGTGCCTTCCAACCTGAAGGGCTCATCTTCCTGCACTATACCAGTGTTCCGCTGCTATTCATAAGGTTTTCATTGGCCAATTATTTTCAGAAGTAGACTGCCAGGTCCTTCTTCCTAGTTTGTCTTAGTCTGGAAGCTCCATTGAAACCTGTCCACCATGGGTGACCCTGCTGGTATTTGAAAGACCGGTGGCATAGCTTCCAGCATCATAGCAACAGGTAAGCCACCATAGTATGACAAACTGACAAATGCGTGGGGAACATTAATCTAAGAAACGGCAAAAGAAAGGGAGTCCGTAACCTGAGCTCTGGTTCCACCTCTGTATCCTTCTGTATGATCCTAGGCAAATCATTTACCTTCCGTTACATGAAACCCCACCTCACAGAGTCCTTATAAGGATAACCTGAGATGAGATTGTAGATGTGCTTTGAGAGGCTACTTTATGAGGTCATGCATACTGGTGCTTCTCAAACTTCCATGTGCACATGAATCACCTGGAGGTCTTGTTAAAGACAGGTTCTCATTCAGCAGGTCTGGGTCAGGGCCTGGGAGTCTGCATTTTTAACAAGCTCCCAGGAGATGCTGAGGCTGTGACAGACCTTGCTGTGAAAAGCCAGGATTATATAAAAGGTTTATCACAGTCTAGACACATAGTAAATGGAAAACCTGGTGGCGTAGTGGTTAAGAGCTATGGCTGCCAGCCAGAAGGTCAGCAGTTCAAACCCACCAGGCGCTCCTTGGAAACCTTATGGGGCAGTTCTACTCTGTCTTCTAGGGTCGCATAGGTTGGAATCAACTTGACGGCAATGGGTTAGGTTAAGTTCTAGGTTAGACATATAGTAAGTGCTTCCGAAGTGGTAGCTATTATTAGTAGTAATATTCCAAATAGCTTTACTCTTATTTTCATCTAGGGAATTGCTTTCAGATTAACCTCTCTTCCTTAGCACTGATCTGGGTGATGGTATATTTTGCAGCCTTGAGAAAAATTTATAGCACGTGAGCTCTTTTTTCTGAAGAACTCCTGGGTGGCCCCTTGAAAGTGAAGATTTTCATGATTATATTTCTAGAAGGTTCTTTTTTTTTTTTTTTTAATCTCTTTCCATTATCTCTACTCTCTGAAAGAGTTAAGATGTATCGTATCTAGTTTTCTGTAAGGCCTGAGGGCTTGGGATAGATCCTACACTTCATACAGAGGAAGCACAAGAGTTCATCATGTTATCTCAGTTATGTAACAAAAGACCTTTTAAGGCAGGAGAAAATGTTAATTTTCTTTAAGATCCTCCCTAGATTCCCATAGTCTAGTCAACTTTTCTCTGGAAGTGGTGGCATCTTCCAGTGTGACATAGAATAATAAATACCTACAGAAGCTGGTATCCACAAAGAGGCTCAGAGAAGTCTACAGGTATTTTCCTCATTCACCTCAACTTTTTTTTTCTTTAAAGTTCCATGTTTACTCTGGACTTGAGAGTCATGTGGGAATTTGTAATGGGTGGAGAGGAAAGGAGCTATTGTCCATTGACCATTTCCCTTGGACAGGCACTCTGTAAGATGCTGTACGTATTTTATCTTAGTTAATCCTTACAGTATGCCTGTATTCTATTATTAAACCACTTGCCATTGATTCGACACCAACTCATGGTGACTGCATGTGTGTCACAGTAGTATTCCATAGGGTTTTTAATAGCTGATTTTTTCAGAAGTAGATCTCCAGGTCTTTCTTCTGAGGTGGCTCTGGATGAACTCGAACCTCCAACCTTTCAGTTAACAGCCAAGCAGATTAACTATTTGCACCACTCAGGAACTCTAAGTTTTATTATGACCATCCTCATTTTACAGATGAGGAAACTGAGACTCACACCAGTGAGGTAAGTTTCCTAACAATCGTTCATGCTTGTCAATTGACCAAGAAAATACATTCCTTGACTGAAGTCTCTGAATACATAGTGAGCAAAGTGGAGTGGAATTCTGGTCCTTTGTGGAAGAACATAGATTCCTTCTGTTATGAATTGTGTCTCAAAAAATGTGTATCAGTTTGGCTGGGCTATGATTCCCAGTATTGTGTGGTTGTCCACCATTTTGTCATCTGATGTGATTTTCCTATGTGTTATAAATCCTACTTCTAGGATGTTAATGAAGTGGGATTAGTGGCAGTTATGTTAATGAGGAAAGACTCAATCTACAAGATTAGGTTATGTCTTAAACCAATCTCTTTTGAGATGTAAAAGAGAGAATTGAGCAGAGAGACAAGGGGACCTCACACCACCAAGAAAGTAGTGCTGGGAGCAGAGTGCGTCCTTTGGACCCAGGGTTCCTGCACTGAGAAGCTCCTAGACTAAGGGAAGATTCATGACAAGGACCTTCCTCCAGAGCCGACAAAGAGAGAAAGCCTTCTTCTGGAGCTGGTGCCTTGAATTTGGACTTCTAGCCTACTAGATTGTGAGAGAATAAACTGTTAAAGCCATCCCCTTGTGGTATTTCTGTTACAGCAGCACTAGATAACTAAGACACCTTCTTTCTATTCCTTCCGTTTGTTAAGGTCTTGATGCGTCTGCCTTTCTTCTTAACTCTCCAGTAATTAGTTGTTTTTCATCTGCATTTCTTTGGTAAAATTAGCTTAAAAGGAAGCCCTAGGCTTCCTGTCCATTTGAGTTGTACATCATTTGACAGCTGCCACTGTTCGCCCCAGAAATGAAAAAAAACAAACAAACCCATTGCCGTCAAGTTGATTCTGACTCATAGCCACCCTATGGAACAGAATAGAACTGCCCCACAGGGTTTCCAAGGTGCGGCCGGTGGATTTAAACTGCCGATCTTTTGGTTAGCAGCCAAGCTCTTAACCACCAGGGCTCCATTTCATCCCAGAAGGGGCTGCATTTCAGTGGTGGAGGATGTGTTCCCAATATGTAATTTATCTATTAGTTTATAAAGCACTTCAAGGTCCTTTGGGATGCCAGAGGCTGTGTAAATATGCTATTTATTATTCATCAACTTGATCCCCTTAATGGTCCCCCGACAGGTCTGACTCAGTTGAGAAGGGTCAGGTTGCAAGAAATGCCAATGGGCCTCCTTTCGTGGGAGATGCTCGGCAACCTCTCATGGCACTTCTGTGTGGTAAGTTGTGTGACCTGAGCTGCTTATGAAATTGCCACAGGGAGTTCTGGTCATCACAAAAATGTTCTTCAAAGCACAGGAACCCTCACCTCCTGGGTGAGTTGGGGCGGGCAATGGTCTAGCAAATAGAGAATTTTTGCTTCAACCCTTTTGAGTTGCTGAAAATCTTACTAAAATTTATTGCTTTGACATCATACCTTAGTTAGTTGAGTATACTGAATGCAAATAAATCTTTCTGAACATTAGATTTTGTGCCTGATTATAAGAATAATACAAAGCTCATTTGTAAAAAAAAAAAAAAAAGGTTAAAAAAAGAGAGAAATTACAGAAGAAAATAAATATCCCCCATAGTCCTTACTGCACAGAAATGATAACTGCTTTAAAATTTTTAATTTCTCTCCTGTCTCTCTCTTGCTCGTGCGCGCGCGCGCACGCGCGCGCGCGCGCGCACACACACACAGGTGTTTGGCATTAGGCTGCATCTTCCTTTTCTCATTTAACTTTTTCTATTTCATGAACACTTTCTCATATCATTAAGTATTTTCCAAACATGATTTAAATGTCTTCATATGGATGCACACAGGCAGATCTTTGCTGGTTTAAGCCCCTCCGTGTCTCAGGGTCAGCATCCAGAATATTAATTTTTGTGGGTGATGTCAAAGGGGTAGGTGACCTGGCTGAACATGAAGTGTCAGCAGAACTCAAACTCAAACTTGAGTGTCTTTTAATATAAATTCCTCATACTAATGGGTTCCTTTCCCCCCTGTTACTAGAGTAGAATAAAAATCCTAATTAATTCAGATTTTTCTTGAGGTTTGAGGAAGATAGAGCTGTTTGAGAGCACACCGGACGAGAAACAAGCAATGATATCCATTAAGACCATCCCACCACTCCTTCAAGGAACCCTGGTGTCCCAAACGTTAAGTGCTCAGCTGTTAACTGGAAGGTTGGCAGTTCGAACCTACACAGCTGCTCCATGGGAGAAAGACCTGGCGATCTGCTCCTATAAAGATTACAGCCTAGAAAACTTCATGGGGCAGTTCTTCTCTGTCACATGAGGTCGCTATGAGTTGGAATTGACTCTCGACGGCACCCAACAACATCAACAGTGTTCGTTTAGCGGACGTTGTAAATTCACAAAATCCCCCAATTTCGTCCCTTCCCTTGTACTGTCTATACTCTAGTGACATCAGATATAAAATCTTAGACAGAAGGTCAGCTCTGAGGTAAGTCTTGCCTTCTCTACTTCTATTCTTACTCCTCTTGAGACTAATCAGCTTCATGCTTGCAAATACATACACTACATTCCTTCTAGGAGTACAAATTAGAACAGGTCAGGTTGAAATGGAAAGAAAATAAACCCGAAATAATTCCTGGCACATGAACACAGGAGAGCCCAGAGTGAAAGTCAAGGCAGGGCACGGTTCAGCGTTCTGGGTAGCGAAGGCCAAATGTTTTGAGGGCAACACCCTGACCCTACTCTGTGGCTGTCTGCCATTGATTTCTCTTAATAGGGTTCTTATTCAGGCCTCCAGCTTGATTAACATTTATTCTGCCCCAAGCTCCTGGCAGAAGGGGCCATATCTGTGTAAATCACTTTGTGCAGTACCTAGCCAAAACCACTGACAAATGTTACCTAATAAGAAATTTTAATTTTATTTATGTATTTTCTGAAGAGGTAATGCACTTACCTGGCTCAAAATTCAAAAGGCACAAAAGCATGCTCAATGAAAAGCCTTTCTCTTACTCCTGCCCCCCAGCTACACAGTTTTATCATTTTCTTATGTGTCATCCTATGATATTTTATGCATTTATAAGCAAATACATATATTTTATTCTTTTTAAATCAAATGACCAGTTGCTGTGAAGTCGACCCTGATTCATGATGACCCCATGCGTGTCAGAGCAGAACTGTGTTCCATAGGGTTTTCGATGGCTGATTTTTCAGAAGTAGATTGCCAGACCTTTCTTCTGTGATGTCTCTGGATGAACTCAAACCTCCAACCTTTCAGTTAGCAGCTGAGTGTGTTAACCATTTGCACCGCCCAGGAAATCCCTTTAATCATAGTACATACTATAGATACTCTTTTCTACCTGGCTTTGCTCATATAACAATGTCTTGCAAATCATTTCAAAATCAGCACTGGAAGAGTTTTCTCCTCCTATTTTACATATTGTACCATAACTTAATTTGTCCCCATTAATTGACATTTAAGTTTTTTCAGTCTTTTACTGTTACAAACAACACTTTAACAAATAATGGTGCAATATGTCATTTTATATGTCTAAGGCAATAATATGTGCTTTTGAATCTCACTAAGAAGATTTGAAAACTTGAAAGTTAATGGGATGAATCAAGGCAAATATAATTTCATGTTGAAGTGAATAAGAAGCCAGTGTGTTCAGTTCTTTATCTAATGAAGACAAAGTTATCCTGCCCAAGCAAGTAAGGTAAATCACATATTGTAGAAATTACTGAATTTAAATACTTAGCACTGTCTGCTATCTGAATACCTCAGACACATATGGGGTTGCTGTGAGTCAGAATCTACTAACGGCAACTGGTTAATAGGAGAGGAAGACAGGGCAATCACTTATGGATGGGTAATTTGAAGGGACTTCCTGGAGGGAAGTGGGGCCTGGAGGAGTGAAAAGGACTCAGCAGTGAAGAGGGCAGAATTGAGATTAGCGAATCTCAGGCACTGTTCTCCAAAAGTGAAAAGGAACTGAGCACATTAGCTCGGAGGAAGAAGGCGTGCTATCCATCTGGTGAGTGCAGGAGAGAGGAAGGAAGCAAGCTTGGGGTGGGGGGTAAGTTGGGGTTAGACTGTAGTCTTCCAGGTACTGGGGAGTCAGAAGATGTGTGAACTGGGGAATGCAGGTGTCTGTAATTAAGTCACGGATCTAATGTGTACTTGACCCCTAGTGTGGATTGAGGGGAAGGAAGGCTAACATCTCAGGACCAGTTCGGAGGCCACTGCAGAAGTCCAATTAAGAAGTAAGAAGGACCTGAATGGTGGTGATCAAGGGAAGGGAGAGAAGCAGGCAGATGGAGGAAGCATTTGACGATGTGTAAGTAGAGGGATCTGGTGATTATGACACCAAGGCTTTAAGCCTGGGTAGCTGAGAGGTTGATGACGCTTTGAATAGAAACAGAAACATCATGAAGAAAAGTTACTTTTGAAAGACAAATAAAGAATTGCATTTCCCTGGGTGAAAATGAGCTGCAGAAAACCCGGTGGAGGTGTCAGGAATGCAGTTGGGCAAGCGAGACTGGAGGCCAAGAGTAGTGCAGGCTCTGGAGCCAGGCTGTCTGACTTTGTGTTCGCCACTGTTTGCTAGCTGTGTAAACGCTGACAAATGATTTGGTCTCTCTGTGCCTCAGTTTCCTTACTTGTAACATGGGCATAGAAATGTTCCTGAGAAGTTTGTGGTGAGGATTGCATGAGTTGATACAAACATTAAAATATTAGTGGTGACTCAGTTTTCTCACCTATGAATGGGAAGAAGATAATACCTCCCAAAGTTGTAAGGATTGATGGAGATTAAATGTGATAATATCTAAAGTGCTTAGGAGTGTCTGGCACATAGTTGTTGTTAGCTGCTGTCAAGTTGGCTCAGACTCACGGTGACCTTGTATGTAACACGAAGAAACATTGCCTGGTCCTGTGCCGTCCTCACCGTCTTTGGTATATTTGAGCCCATTGTTGCAGCCACCGTGTCAATCCATCTCATGGAAGGTTTCCCTTGTTTTTGCTGCCCAAACATGATGTCCTTTTCTAGCAATTGGCCTTTCCTGATGACATGTCCGAAGCAAGTAAGATGAAGTCTCGTCATCCTTGCTTCTAGGGAGCATTCTGGCTGTACTGCCTCCAAGTCTGATTGTTTGCTCTGCTATGAATTCAATATTCTTTGCTAACACACAATTCAAATGTGTCAATTCTCCTCAATCTTCCTTGTCCATTGTCGCGTTTTCGTGCGCATATAAGGTGATTGAAAAGACCATGGCTTGCGTCAGGTGCATCGAAGTCATAAAAGCGACATCTTTTGGCACACAGTACGTGCTTCATAAATGCAATTCAAGGCAGTTCCTTCCTTTCAGTTGCTCAGGCCAAGCCTAGGAGTCACCCTTGATTCCTCCCTCTCACATTCCAGTCTGAACCATCAGCAAATGCGATGGGCTCTACCTTCAAAATATATCCACAATCTTAGAACTTTTCACCACCTCTCCTGCCACCGCTGCCTTCCCAGACACCATCATCCATCATCTCTCACCTGGATTTCTGCAATAGCTTTTCTACTTCTGTGCCCCCCCTCCCCCCACCGGGGGCTAAGGAACACTTTTGAAACTTAAGTCACTGGTCATCACTGCTCTGTGATATTCCTGCGATGGCGCCCATCGCACTCACAGTAACAGCCAAACCCTGGCAAGGGCGCCCCTCCGACCACCCGCTCTCTCTGACTCTAACGCCCGGACTATGGCTCTCCCCTTGCTCACTCCGCCCGGCTTCCCCAGGCTCACTGCCACCCTACGGTCTTTCCCAGGCTGATCCCTCCGCCTAGTGTCACGTTCTCAGGGGCGCCTTCCCAGGCCACCCTATTTAAAACGATAAGAACTGCCGTTCACGTTCGCCAGCGCACCCAATTCCCCTGACCTTGCTCTGCTTTTTCCTTGTCATAGCACTTACCGCGCCTAACATACTATAAAATGTGCTGCGTTCTCAGCTTGGCTGCCATGGCCGGCTCCCCTTCTACCTCAAGTGGACGGCGCCCAGGGCAGGCTCGCTTTGTCGGCTGGGTGCACCGTGTGCGCAGGTGCGTAGACCAGCGCCTGGCACGGAGCAGGTGAGCGCTCACGAAATAATCCAAACGCCTTCCAGTGGCAGGTAATGCTACATACAAACCATCAAGTGCCCGCAGAAGATAGATAATTATTTGTTCTCCTAAATTTTTAATATTTTTCTGTTTGTAAACTCATGACTATTTAAACTCTATTTTACCCCAGGAAGAGATTGTAATCACAGGACCCAACTCTTCGTTTCCACCTACTATTTTATTCGCACAGAATCCTCGGGAGTTGGTGTTGATTCATTTTGGTGACTCTCCCCGACTTCCTATTGTCCGACCTTCGTTCTAGTACCCTATTGTTGTTAGGTGCCTCAGTCAATTCGGACTCACAGAGACCCCATGGGACGATGTGACGGAGAAGAACTACCCCACAGGATTGTTTTTGGCTGTAATCTTTACCAAAGCAGATCATCAGGGCTTCCTCCCAAGAAGCCACTGAGTGGGTTAGAACTGCCAGCCTTCGGGTAAGCAGTCCAGCAACTTAACCATTGCACTACCAGGGCTCCTTAAAACAAACAAACAAACCCGCTGCCTTCGAGTGGATTCTGACTCATAGCGACCTTAGAGCATCTTATTAAGTCCCATTAGTTTGGCAGACCTTTGACTATCATGCTAAATTCTTCCAAATACAATGGAAAATTAGTTTTTAAATTGTGAAATACCTTTATTTCCTGAAAGACTGACTTAATATATGTCTTGGTCATCTAGTGCTGCTCTAACAGAAATACCACAAGTGGATGGCTTTAACAAAGAGAAGTTTATTCTCTCCCAGTCCAGTAGGTTACAAGTCCAAATTCAAGGCATCAGCTCCAGGAGAAGGCTTTCTCTCTCTGTTGGCTCTGGAGGAAGGTCCTTGTGATGCATCAGTCTTCCCTTGGTCTGGGAGCATCTCAGCGCAGGAACCTCAGGTCCAAAGGACATGGTCTGCTCCCGGTGCTTCTTTCTTGGTGGTGTGAGGTTCCCCCGTATCTCTGCTCGCTTCTTTCTTTTATATCTCAAAAGAGATTGGATTAAGACACTAGCCAATCTTGTATACCTCATCAGTATAACTGCCACTAATTCATTTTATTAGATCATAGTGCTTGAATTTCTAACACATAAAGAAATCACATCAGATTACAAAATGGTACACAATTATACAATATTGGGAATCATGACCCAGCCAAGTTGACGGATATTTTTGGGGGACACAATTCAATCCATGCCACTATATTTTATCCATTAAATTAACACAACTCTCTCTAAAAATGTGTCCCACGTGTATTACAGATACCACATCATAAGCAATGGAAAGGATTTTTCTGAAAATGGCACCTGGATATTTTCTGATGAAAATCATCTGGAAAAGAATCCACAAGAAGCTGTAACTCAACTTCTCAAACATATTAAAGATCATTTCAACTTGATGTTGAGGAACAATAGCTACACAGACACTAACAGTTTTTCTTAAATGTACCTTTTTTATTTTTAATGATCAAATATACTGACTGTAGAAAATTTTAGAAACCTAGAAAAGTAAAGAGAACAGTATAGACACCTGTAATTCTACTACCTATGGAAATGATGTTAACATTTGGGACTCTTTTTCTATTTGTTTAGGTGTAAAATGTAATATATACATGCACATACAAATACACATAATATGTATATATTCTGCTTTTAAAATATTGAGTATATTATCAGTATTTTCTCATAGCATTTAATTTTCTTTGAAACTTGTTTATTAAATGATTGCATGCACCCATTTCTATAAATGTAACCTAATTTATTTGACCTTCTTTCTTGGGAGAAATTGTTGTTTCTGATTTCTCACTATTACAGATAACATTTCAGTGAGCATTTGGGTACATAAATACTCACATCTCTGATTAATTCCTTAGGATATATTCATACAAGTGGGATTACAGCATCCAAGGGTATGGTATTTATAAAAAAATTTATATATATTGACAAATTTATACTCTGATAACCAGTATATGAAAGTATCAGTCTCCACAGAGCCTCACTAACACTGAATATTATTATTTTTAAAATTTTTTGGCCATTTGATAGGTGAAAAATATTGCTTATGGTTTAATGGGATATTTCTGTTATTAGTGAAGTTGAACTTTTTTTCATGTGTGAATGTGTAAACAATTTATATGTCTTCTCTTGGAAGGAAATTACACTTTTTGCTCATTTTTTCTATTGAGTTATTAGTGGATTTTTAAATTTGTTTTGATTTGGTTTGGTGTTTAGTTTGTTTTTATGGATTTATAGGATATTAAAATTTTGTCTTATATATTGCAGATAATTTTTCAATTTCTAGTTTGCCTTTAATTTTGTTATACTTTTGAAATTCAGTAAATTAAAATCTCATGGGATCAAATTGATCAATATTTTATTCTATTGTTTCTTTGTATAATTTTTATGCCTAAAATATCTTTCCCCATCCTCAGAGTGTACAAATAGTTACCATTATAGATTTCTAACTCTTTTTAAAATTCTTCATTTAAAATTCCTTAATGCATTTAGGGTTTGTTTTGCTGTATGGTAACAGATAAGGAAGATTTTTCCCAAAATATTTTACCATTTTTTAAAACACTATTTGTCATACACATCATCTCTTCCCCACTGATTTTAAAAATAAATATAAAACCCTAGTATCTTAAATATTCTAGGGTCCATTCTTTTCTTTTCCATTTGTCTATTTATTTACTATTCTGTCATTACCATATTATTTTAATTAATGTGCCTTTAAATTGATTTTAATATCTGGTAAGTCCAGATACTCCTTCATTATTTTTCTCTGTCAAAAATTTCCTAACTATTCTCAATTGTCTATTATCTCAAATAAATATTAGAATAATTTTGTCAAATTCTAAAAAGTGATCTTTTATTTGAGTTGCATAAGCCTATACATTAATTGTTCTTCCATGAATTTTTCTGCCTCTTTTCTCTGGTGTTTTACTAATTCTAATCCAACCCCGAGAAAGCCTCTAGAAGTCCCTGGCAGATGACAGAGAAGAAAATTAGAAGCAGATAATAGCTCTCTGGGGTGACTCGTATTGAATGTTACATATTTCCTTGTCAGAACAATTAGAAAGGAAAAAAAAAAAAAACCCAGTAGATGCCTTAGAAGGAACTGGAGAGTTCAGTGGGCGATTTCAGAAAACACAAGTTACATGCACGGTCATGTATGTTAAAGAGTCGAAGTGGCTTTAATTGTAAATACATTGTACACACTCAAGAGAACCTGCCCCACTGTGTGTCTCTGTAATTTCCTTGGTCATCTGGAGTGCGCTCCGTGTCACGTAGTAGAGAGCTTGCAAAAGTGTAAACACAGCCGCCATTGTGTTCTGTGGCTCTCCCGCTACTTCTCTCTGGGGGTTGATGTGTCACCAGAGGACTCACTTAGCTGAGTCAGAGTCAGACGTTGGGGATTTTAAAAATAGATGTGTTGGTGAGCAGACGGAGCTTTATTTCATGAAACTTGCAGTCTTATAGGCAATATGAACACCGATGGAAATGTTAGCATTTAAGTCATTTGGTAGAAATTCTTCCCCCTTTAGGCTAACTCAGCTTTAGTAAAAGTTTGTAGACTTTGCAACGATGGTGTGAACTAATTATAAAAGTAAATTGAATCAACCAAAAATATATGTATGGTGAAAGGAAGGTATATGTGTGTACATATGTGTGCATGTATAGGTGTATCTGTAGCTATATGCATGTTTGTCCTACATGTATATTCATACATGTAATAATACATACAGGGGGCAGAGTTATGGATACTTCCCTGACATAACCGAACACCTCACAAGATTGGTTTACTGGGTTTGAAGGCTTAGGCCCATAGTCTCATGAGGCAGCTCGATCAATTGGCATTAACAGTTCATAAAGTTTATGTTCTACATACTAGTCTGGTGAGTAGGCCTCTAGGGTCTTAAAAGCTTGCCAGCAGCCATCTAAGATACATCTATTGGTGTCTACTCATCTGGAGCAAAAGAGAAAGAAGAAAGTACTCTGTAGGACTAATAGCCCACACAAACCATGGCCTTATCTATCCTGAGACCAGAAGAACTAGATGGTGGCTGGCTACCACTACTGACCATTCTGACAAGAAACACAGTAGATGGTCCTGGATAGAATTAGAGAAAAATGTAGAACAAAACTCAAATTCTTAAAAAAGTCCTGACTTATTGGACTGGTAGACACCAGAGGAACACCTGAGACTGTCGCCCTGAGAAACCTTTTAAACCTGGATCTGAAACCACTCCTGGAGGTTACCTTTCAGTTAAATAACAGATTAGCTCATAAAATAACATCACTGGTGATTAATGTGCTCTTTAAAAAAAAAAGAACTATATGAGACTAAACAGTCAACATTTACCCTAAAGCAAAGATGTGAAGGTAAGCGGGGGGG
>NW_004443971.1:16003573-16031470 GCF_000243295.1 Trichechus manatus latirostris
AAAATAAATAAATAAATAAAAAGTAAATCTAAAATAGTCTGCTCACTTGTTGTTGTCAGCTGCTGGCGAGTTGGCCCTTGACTGGTGGTGACCCCATGCACAATGGGATAGGACTGTTGCAATCCATAGAGTTTTTTTTGTTCACTTGAGAAGGGCTTTAAGATGGTAGCAACATAGGATGTCTTTCCTGTACAGAGAAAGCAATGTTCATAATTGGAGTTTTATTAGTCTTGGTTGGTTGGCTGCCGTGAAAAACAACCCTCACTTTGAGTGGCTTACCACAATAAAGCTTTATTTCTCATGCATGCCACAGTCCAGTGTGGGTTGATGGGGCAGGAGGACTCTACTCCATGCAGTCATTCATGGATCTAAGCTCCTTCCATCTGTGCGTACACCTTTTTCTAGGTTCTTGGAGTCTGCTTTCAGCTGGCAAGTGGAAAAAGCGAATGAGGCTCCCATATAGGAAGGTTTAGTAGGTCAAGGCTAGAAGTGATGCTTCCAATGGCCAGAATTCAATCCCATGACCACATCTAAGTGCTAGGGAGACAGAAAATGCAGTCTATCAATGTGCCCAGGAAGAAGATACTGGCCAGCACTAGAAGCTTCTGCCACAGGACTCATTCATTTATTCATGTGTTCATTCATTCACAGATATTTATTGAACAGCTATTATGTGCCAGACATTAGCTGTAGCTAAGAAGATATTAGAGTCTTGTGGTGGTACAAATGGTTAATGCACTCAGTTGCTAACCAAAATGTTGGAGATTTGAGGCCACTCCAGGGCACCTCAGAAGAAAGGCCTACTGATCTACTTCTGAAAAATCAGCCTTTGAAAGCCCAGTGGTTCACAGTTCTACTCTGACACATACGGGGTCACCATGAGTCGGAGTTGACTCAATGGCAATTTGAAAGAAGATAGCAGGTCTCAGGATTACAGGGCTGTCTGTCTTTGGGAGAATGTAGTCTTAGTTTTGAATCCTCACGTGCTAGCTGTGTAAGTTTCAGCTGTTACAAGGAGGTGAACTGAGCTTGCAGTGTTTTTGTGAGGACTACATGAGATAACGTATGTAAAACCCCAATCATGCCTTATGTACATGTAAAAAAAAGGGACCTGTTATGTGTTGTTCACATAGTACTTGTTACTACTCTTAAGGCAAAGGAGCCCTGGTGGCTCAGTGGTTAAGTGCTTGGGTGTTTAAATGAAAGGTTATCAGTTCAAGCCCATCAACCGCTCCATGGGGGAAGGATGTGGCAGTCTGCTTCCGTAAAGACTATAGCTTTGGAAACCCTATGGGGCAGCTCTACTCTGTCCTATAGATCACTATGAGTCAGAATCAACTTGATGGCAATGGGTTTGGTTTTTGTGTTTTTTACTCTTAAGGCACAGAGGGCACACGATATGCGTTTTTTCCTTAAAAGCTCAAAATAGTGGATTTATGTTCCTACTTTTAATGGTTATAAATTAAATGGCTGGATTTTCTTTCTACCCAAATATTATTTTTCCAAATGTGTTGTTGTTGTTGGTTACCATCGGGTGGATTCTGACTCTTGGTGACTCTATATGTGCAGGGTAGGACTGCTCCACAAAGTTTTCAAGGCTGTGACCTTTCGGAAGCAGATCGCCAGGCCTGTCTCCCAAGGCGCCTCTCGGTGGGTTTGAACCTCCAACCTTTCCTCTAGCAGTCGAGTGCTTAACTGTTTGTGCCACCCAAGGATGCAAACATAAACGATACTAAGCCCAAGTAGTTTATGATTTTTACTATGGCCTATTTATACCTTTCATATTGAGGAGAGAAAAAGCTAGACGTTACAGTCAGTATAATCAGTGGAAGTATAGGTGAAAAGAAGCGCCTACGTTTGCCAAATAAAACCCAGAATTTGAGGGACAAAGGGAACTCTGGGCATCCGCTATAGATCAATTGGCCACTAGATGGCAGTGTCTCACAGGAATATGATGAACCACTCAGAGCTGAGGAAAGGCTCTACTTATTCTTGGACTTAAGTCCTGATTTCAAAATGAACTAAAGAGATTGAAAAAAAAGGGTGGGTGGGGAGGGGAATTGTATAAGAACTTCTTTTTGGTGGTGTTGTTGCCCTTAATTTTATGAAAAGAAATACCTCTGAACACTCTCAAAAAGTTCTCTTGTGACACTTTATGTCCATTTTTTATACCTAGAGGCCAACAGAATTAATGCAGTTACTATATTTTATGAACACAGAATGTGTACACACGAGACTCCTGGGGTTTTCTGAGTCATTTTCTCTGAGTGCCCTTTGAGCCTGATTTCTGTTCTTGGATCTCCATGCACGTTTGGGAGCTGGTCTTGATTGAGGCTGCTGAGGTAAATTCTCATTTTTTCCGGGTGAAAAAATAGATTGAGACATTCATTCAGAGACATCCAGAGACATTGAAAGCTAGTGGGGAATTTCTGTCAGTTTTTATCCTTGAGGTGATCACAGGACAGTCCTACAATGGAAGTCAGTATCTGTTTTGTCTGTTGTTTTGTTTTAACTTGTGTATCTACGTGGTTTTTCCACAAAACTGAATACTGAGTGGCAATTTAATAGACATAGGGATAATGTCTTACAAGAAAACATCACTAATAATCACAGAAACTGTCATTTACTGAGAGATCACTGTTCTGAGGGCTTTGCGTGTATTATCTCATTTAATTTTCTCTCCAGCCATGTATGGAAGATATTGTTAATAATTGTCAGTTTACAGATGAGGAAACCAAGGCAAAGGGAGGTTAAGTAACTTGTCCAAGGTCACAGATCTAGTAAATGGTACAGCCAGCATTTGAACATAGGTTTATCTGACTTCAAAGCTAATATTAAAAAAAAAATTAAGTCCTTATTTTTCTTATATATTGTATTCCACTTTTAAACTCTAGGCTTTCTCTAATCTCATTAGCTGTTTCCTTTTAGAGGACAAGACTCATAAAAATAATAAATTTTAATTAATTTCTGTATTCACCAAAGAATCTAGCGAATACCTTGGAAATCTTGATCCACAGACTGAAGGAAGAAAGACAATGGAACAGAAGAAGCCTCTCCACTCTTGGGAATCTCTGAGTGGTGCAAATGATTTACCATGCTTGGCTGCTAACCTAAAGGCTGGAGGTTTGAGTCCACCCAGAGGCGCCTCAGAAAAAAGGCCTGGTGATCTGCTTCCAAAGCAATCAGGCATTGAAAACCCTGCGGAGCACAGTTCTACTCTCACCCACATGGGGGCTGGTTTTTGTTTTCCCCCTGTTGGGTGCTGTGTTCTTACTTGATTGTTTCCCTGGCTGGACTGTGAACTCCACTGGAACAGGGAGGGTATCTGCTTTGTTCACATCTAGAAGAGTGCCTGATCACACAGAAGGTGCTCAATAATTGCTAGTTAAAGGAATACACTTTACAGTCATCACGTTTCCAGGATAAAAATAAAGTTGCATGATCTAGCAAAGCATTTTTTCTGATTTGTTCACCTCGTTATATGAAGTCACGTTATTGTTGTTGCTGGGTGCCATTGAGTCAATTTTCGACTCATAGCAACCCCATGTGACAGAGCGGAACTGCCCCATAGGTTCTTCTAGGCTATGATCTTTACGGGAGCAGTTCGCCAGGTCCTTCCCCCATGGAGCCACTGGGGAGGTTCAAACTGCCGACCTCTGGTTAGCAGCCGAGTGCTTAACCATTGTGCCACCAGGGCTCCTTATATGAAGTCATATATAAGTAGAAGTATTTTAACACAATTTTAAATTACTCTGAAAAAGTCAACATAACCAAGGAAACTTAAATGACTGAGTTTAGAACTGCTGGGGAAATCTGGCTGTGGGGAAGGCAGAGCCAGTCCAGCTGTGGAGTCAGTGCTCAGCTGCAGAGGTGCCGGCCAGGCGTGTGTCCAGACTGAAATGGAAAACCTGCTCTAGGATTTCAGAGTTGAGAGTGGGCCTGGAGGGGTGGAGCTGTCAGGGCATGCCAGGGCAGGCCTCTGGCTGGTGGCAGGAGGAGAGGCAGATACGGGTGGTGACGAACAGGTGCTAAGTCAGAAAGGAGGGCGTTTGGTCCTCCCTACCCACAAACGTCCCCGTGGCTTTGCTTTGCCTCAGGTGGAAAAAAGCACCGCGAAGGTTTCAGCACTCACCTTCTCTGGCAAGTTCTCAGTTTAAACTTTTGCACTAAATCTTGGCTTTAATGAGAAGCAGCTTTCGGTGTTCCAGCCATAGTTCTGGAGCCTCTCTCCATTGCTGTCAGGTTTGTGGCTTTTATTTTTGTGTGTGTAATTGGAAGATTCCCCTGTGGGACTGAGGAAAAGCATCTATGTCGTTACAAAAATGCGCTCTTGCTCCAGCCGATAGGATTGGGCAAGCTTTTGAAAACAAAGGCCATCAGAGAGGTGAGGGTCAGGCCGGTCACTGTGCTCGTCGCTCTGGTTGGACATTGGTCTTTGTTCTGGACTATTAGGAGATGGTGGCAGGCTGAGGGAGACGAGGCTGCAGCGCGCAACAGGGACACATAAAACACATTTACGAGCCCGCAGTGGCAGAGCTTGTTGGTTGCTTGTGATATCTGGGAAAGAGGAGCAGTTGTGTGCTATTCCGGAGGGCCACCTCTGCAGGTTCCCAAAGGGGTTGTTGTTGCTCTCAGGTGCTGTGGTGTTGATTCTGACTCATAGCGACCCCTTGTGACAGAGTAGAACTACCCCATAGGATTTTCTAGGCTGTAATCTTTAAGGGAGCAGATTGCCAGCCAGGCCTTTCTCCCACAGAGCCACTGGGTGGGTTCGAACTGCCAATCTCTTGTTTAGCAGTCAAGCGCTTAATCCTCGTGCCATCAGGGCTCCTTCCCAAAGGGGTATTGGTGTTCAAAAGGGATCTCCCTCCATGCAAATTCACAGAGTGTTTCCCTCCCGGGGCTCCTTACCTCCCTCTCTCTTGTTTATCATAAGTATTTTTTTTGCTCACCAAAACCAAATCTCTCTTCTCCAAAATCATCAATATTTTTTTTTTTTTAAAAACTCACCGGAGGAGTTTGATTTAGCATTTTCACATTTCCATTATTGAGTATTGTGTGTGATGTAGAAGCCTGGCCACACGCAGTGGTCAATTAAATAAGGAAGAAAGATTTGCTCATGCAGCAAGGAAGCATTTCAGTTTACACAACATCTTTCCCCTCTCACACACCCCTGCTTTTTAGTAAAAGCGCCTCCGTGGGCCCACAGCCACCCCGCATGGCCTGTGGAGAAACTGCCCTCTTGTCTCTTGGTGCGAGGTTCACTTTACCTCACATCTCCAGTTTTCATTCTCTGAATTTTCCGCCAATCTTTTGGGCTCATAGTCAATAGACCTGCATTTGTGTAAATCAATGCCTATAAACTGTTCACTCGGAAACTAGCAGCGGGTATTTTTATGACTTAAAGAACAGTAAAAACAGCCTCCACATAGGCAGCCACGAGTTTTGTGACTGACTTATTAAAATTCTTGTTAGACCCATCCCTGTCCCGAAGTGCTACACATCTCTCCTAGCCTGTAATTTCTCTAGTAGAAAGAGCTAAAAGACGAGAGAGCATCCGTTGTGAAACACCCTGAAATCTGAAGTGCACTTGTGGTTTGAGGAATCAAAATCATCCCGGATTGAGTTTCCTGTGGTGGCAGGAATTAAATGTGTGAGGAAGCAAATCAGCCCTGAGCAAATATGGCTTTTTTAATTTATTATTGTGTTTTAGGAGCCCTGGTGGCCTAGTGGTTAAGAACTCGGCCTACTAACCAAAAAGTCGGCAGTTTGAATCCACCAGCTACTCTTTGGAAACCCCATGGGGCAGTTCTTCTCTGTCCTATAAGGTCACTATGAGTCGGAAGCGGCGCGAGGGCAATAGGTTTGGTGTGTTGTGTTTTAGGTGAAAGTTCACATCGTAAATTAGTCTCTCATTCAAAAACTGATACACAGAGTGTTTTGTGTCAGCGCTGTCTCCCTGTCCCTCTCCACCCTGGCTCCGTGTCCGTTTGTCCAGTTTTCCTGCTCCTTCCTGCCGTCTCGTCTTTGCTTTTGGGCAGGTGTTGCCCATTTGGTCTCTATACTTGATTGAACTAAGAAGCACGTTCCTCACATGTGTTACTGTTTGTTTCATAGGCCTCCATCTTTGGCTGGAAGATGGACTTCCGGGGTGGCTTCAGGTCGGAGTTAAAAACATCCAACCAAAGCTGTTGCCGTGGAGTCGATTCCGACTCACAGCGACCCTATAGGACAGAGTAGAACTGCCCCATAGGGTTTCCAAGGAGCACCCGGTGGATTCAAACTGCCAACCTTTTGGTTAGCAGCCAAGCTCTTAACCACTATGCCCCTAGGGCTCCAGTTCTGAGTTAGCAGGGTGAAAATACGCCTTTTATTCTATCAGTATGTTTATTAACAGTTCTTGTTCTATGCTTTATTCCTGTTTGTTTCTTAATACATTCTCCCAGAGCAGGGGTTAGCAAACAACCACCTATGGGCCAAATCTGGCCCACTGCCTGTTTTTGCACAACCTATAAGCTAAGAATTTTTTTTTCACATTTTTAAATGGTTGAAAAAATAAAGAGAATAATATTTCGTGACATGTGAAAATCATGTGATATTCAAATTGCAGTGTCCATAACAAAGTTCTATTGGAACACCCAAAACCAAAAACCAAACCCACTGCCATCGAGTCGATTCCAACTCATAGCGACCCTATAGGAAAGAGTAGAACTGCTCCATAGAGTTTCCAAGGAGTGCCTGGTGGGTTCGAACTGCGGACCTTTTGGTTAGCAGCTGTAGCTCTTAACCACTATGCCACCAGGATTTCCAACACTTATGGCTCTACATATTGTCTATGCTGCTTTTGTGTTACAACGGCAGAGATGAATAGCTGTGACAGAGACCAAATGGCCCACAAAACGGTAAATACTTATTCTCTGGCTCTTCACAGGGGGTTCCTGGTTGGCACAATTTGTGTCTGACTACTAACCTGAAGGTTGGTGGCCAAACCACCCAGCAGTATCATGGAAGAAAGTCCTGACGATCTGCTTCCATAAAGATTACAGCCAAGGAAACCCCATGGGACAGCTCTAGTCTACTCAGCAGCAATGGGTTTGGTTTTTTGGTTTGGTCTTCTACAGAAAAAGTTTGCCAACCTCTGTTCTAGGAAAACAAAACCAAGACTCTTTGTTCGCATATGAATTCTCAGAATGCAAGTCTCCAAAAGACTTTGCAAGTCTTTCATCTTCAGGGAGTGCCATTTCACAATTGTCCCTTCTGAGGTAGGTCCCATCTAATTTCACCCCAAGGGGCTCTTTCAGATTTGTTGGTGGCCTTCTTGAAGAATATTATTCAGTTAATGTTTTTTCCTAAATGTAACAGGGACACAAACACTTTTATAACTCAGTGTTTCTCACCCCTGGCTGCACTTTAGAAATAAGAGCTTTTAAAAATCCCAGTGGTCACACCTGAGACCAGTTATCTCTGGGTGTGGGGCCCAGGCATCAGTATGTCTTAAAGTCAGCAGATGATTCCAGTGTGCAGTAAAGTTGACTAGCACTGTGAAAATTCAGCTTATGAAGGAGGAGCCCTCTGCTATTTAGAAATTAAAGTTTCAATTGCTATCATTAATTCCATTAGAAATTCAACTTCTTTCCAGAAATATCTAATTGCTCTGGAAGCTGTATGTGAAAATGTCTCTGCCCTCTCTACTTTAGCAAGACCGACCATCAGCTATGGATTGAGAGGCTCCCTTTTTCCCAAGCAGACTAGTATCCAGTCATCATTCCTGGGAACTGGTTAAATACGCAGGATTGGGTAGGTAGATATATGGAAGCCAGAAAGTATTGATATGTAAAGTACTAGCTGCAGAGCCATCTTATGACCACTTCAGAAATAATTAAATTAATATTAATAACTGAGCCGAGGGAACCTTCAATTTTGTTAACCATTTTGCCTACCGTCAATTAAAAATTAAGAATTTTTGAATCATGTTTGATCATGAGAAGGACAGATACAGGTACCAATGAATGAGTTCAGACCCCACGAAACTGCCACCCGGAGTTGTATTTCAGCCACTAAGTTGCAGTCACCAGAGGCAGCCACGTGAAAACCACTTCTGATTTGCTGTAAAACTGTTTTCTAGAAAATTTACCATCCTATTCCTCAAGGAAGGAGCCCCAGTGGCACAGTGGTTAAGCTCTTGGCTGCTAACCAAAAGGTCAGCCGTTTGAATCCACCAGCTGCTCCATGGGAGAAAAATGTGGCAATCTGCTTCTGTAAAGAGTACAGCGTTGGAAACCCTAAGTTCTACCCTGTCCTATAGGGTCACTATGAGTCAGAATCGACTTGAAGCAATGGGTTTGGTTTTGTTTGGTTATTCCTCAAAATCCTGTATAGGAGATCCGAGGCAAACATGTATCATAGAATTGAGTGCCAGGATGAAACTGGTCATCCCAAGAACCTTTTCTTTTCAGACAATGACAGCCTTGTAACCTGTATTGCCCTTTTTCGCTCTGTCTGTCGGAAAGCCCAAGAGAAAACCTGACACGCAAAGACTACATCTGTGAGCCCGTAGAGTTAGCAGGTCTGTCCACGCCGGATAGTCTCTGCCCAGATCTTCTTATTTTGCTTCTATTATATGGCCTATATATTAGATGTCTTTTGCCCACTGAATCCAAGCTGAAGTCCTAAAATGCCCTGCAGGGATTCCATGGCCTGGCTGCTCAACTTTCATTTCCCATCACTTACTCCATCCACGACTGGCTTTCTACACACACACACCCCAAGCTCAGAAGTGCCCGGGCTTTTTGCAGTTGCCCTGCCCACCTCTGGACATGTCTACTCGGCCAGGTCCCTCTCATCCTTCAGGTCTCAGCGGGAAGCCTTGGAGAGGCCTTCCCTGACCCCTCCCCACTTATCACCACTTACTCTGCCCTGGGTGCCCACGTTCGTTTTCTTCAGAGCACTTCTTGAGGTCCGTATTGATCTTGTTTACTTATTGATTATCTCTCACCATTGAAAGCACAAGAGTTCAGGACCTAATCTGCCTTATTTACCTCTGTATTCCCAGAGCCTAAAACAGTGGCAGGTAGAGGGCACTCAATAAACATTTGTTGAATGCTTTTGTTATGTTGTTATTTTCAGGCGCCGTTGAGTTGATTCTGACTCATAGCAACCCCATGTAACAGAGTAGAACTGTTCCGTGGGGATTTCTTGGCTGTAATTTTTACGGAAGCAGATTGCCAGGTCTTTCTCCCACAGAGCTGTCGGGTAGGCTTGAACCACCAACCTTTCGGTTAGCAGCAGAGCTCTTAACCATTTGCGCCCCCAGGGCTCCATACGTTTGTTATAGGCTGCTTCAAATTCTTTTTGATTTTGCAGGAAAGGTAAGTGATAGATATACAAATCAATACAAATACCCAATGTAATTGTGAACTAGGGAGCATTTCCCCCTATTTAGCGCACACCCCCAAGAATTTAGCTGATTGCACTAGGCACTGTAATTATTTTATTTCCCATAGACAGGTCCCTGGCAAGGTAGAAACTGCTTCATATAAATAATCTTTTACCTGCTAATTACAAAACTTTATTCCTTAGTCTCTGTCATGGATTGAATTATGTCCCCCCCAAAAATGTGTGTATCAATTTGGCTGGGCCATGATTCCCAGTATTGTGTGGTTGTCCTCCATTTTGTGATTGTAATTTTATGTTAAGGAGGATTAGGGTGGGATTGTAACACCCTTACTAAGGTCATATCCCTGATCCAATGTAAAGGGAATTTCCCTGGGGTGTGGCCACACCACTTTTTATCTTACAAGAGATAAAAAAGGAAAGGGAAGCAAGCAGAGAGTGGGGGACTTCATACCACCAAGAAAGAAGCACCAGGAGCAGAGTGGGTCCATTGGATCCGGGGTTCCTGCAGGGAGAAACTCCTAGTCCAGGAGAAGATTGATAACAAGAACTTTCCTCCAGAGCTGACAGAGACAGAAAGGCTTCTCCTGGAGGTGACGCCCTGAATTTGGACTTGTAGACTACTAGACTGTGAGAAAACAAATTTCTCTTTGTTAAAGCCATCCACTTGTGGTATTTCTGTTACAGCAGCACTAGATAACTAAGACAGTCTCCCTTTCACGAATCCATCTGAATATGTTTATTGAAAGGGCTCACATGCTCCCTTGTAGCCTTCAGCCTGCACCAGTTTCTCCTTTCTCTGTAATGTGAGGCATCCCCAACTAACTGGTTCACCCATACGGGTGTGCTGTTTCCTGTGGGCTTCTCTTTCCCATGTGTTGATCTCGACTCAGTGAAATGGCCAAGTCTTTTAGGGCAAGCAGAGTCTAAGTTTCTCTTACGTGACCCTTCTCATACTGCCCAGAGCCCAGCATAGTATAGATGCTAAATAAGTATTTCATGATGGATTGATGGACATACCTTGTATCAATCAGTTATATTATCAATAGGAAAGCATGATTATTCAATATTTTACTGAATTTATGCCTTTATCAATTTATGCCTTTATCTGTCATTTAGCAATGTACCCAATGAAGTCATGGAGCCCATTCACAAGGAAAGAACTGTCCTAGGTTTCTGGGGAGTCCCTGGGTGATGCAATGGTTAACAAGCTCGGTGCTCACTGAAAGATTGGTGGATTGAGTCCACCTGGAGGTGCCTCCAAAGAAAGGTTTGGTGATCTACTTCCAAAAAATCATCCATTGAAAACCTTATGGAGCACAGTTCCACTCTGACATACATGAGGTTTCCATAAGTCCGGATTGACTTGATGGCAACTGGTTTTTTAGGTATTCTGGAGGAGGTTGGATGAATAAGACAGTCCCTTCCTGCAAGGAGCCTGTGGTCTCATTTGGGAAATATAAAGAGTTACTTAATAATACAAGGCAATATTGTGATGGTTAATGCTATGTATCAACTTGGCTAGGCTATGATTTTCAGTGGCAATACTATGTCATCATCTTCCATGACGTGATCTGATGTGAGCAGACAATCTGTTGAAAGGGGAATTTCCTTGGCGATGGGGCCTGCCTCCAGTATATAGAGGGATGTTCTGGCAGAGCTTGCTCTCTTTCAATCCTGCACTCCTCTTGTCGATGACTTCCAGTTCTTGGGACATGAGAAGCCTTCGGCCTGCTGCCTGACCTGCAGATTTTGGATTCACCAGCCCCTGCAACCACGTGAACCAGCAGATGCCTTCAGCTTGCTGCCTGACCCACGGATTTGGTACTTGCCAGCCGCCATGATTGTTTGAGCCATTTCTTCACAATTGTGTGAGCTATTTCTTTGAAGTAAAATTTTCTCTATATATCTGTACATGCTTCACTGGTTTTGCTCTTCTAGAGAACCCAGACTAAGACGAATACATAATGGAACAAGGGAATTTTAGTGCTAGAAAATATAATAAGGATCTAGTCTAGATGTTGGCAAACTTCAACTGTAAAGGGCCAGATAGTAAATACTTTAGCCTTTGTGGGCATTTGGTCTCTGTTACAACTACTCAACTCCGTCAGACACCAATGGGCAGCAGGTAGCATTTGGCCTCAGGCCATAGTTTGCCAGCCCCTCACAGTACTTCAATAAGTGTCTTTGGATAAGAAAAAGAAAGTTGGGTCTCTGTGCTCAAGAAGGCATCACTGAGGTAGAAGGTGGGAGTTGACCTGGGTCTTGAAGACATGACGGGCTTTGGAAAGAAGGAAGGAAGAAAAGCAGATGTTGAAGTCAGGTAACCATCCCGAGCAACAAAGCACAGCCAGGAATTTGGGGACTGTGGTGAGACGATATCTTGGCAGAAAATGAGTTTGCATTCAGGAACAGAGGGAAGGAGATAGGATTGAAGAGGTGGTTTGACCTTTGGAGAGCAGGCTAATCCCGGAGGCCAGAGCCTCTCAAACTGTTCCACTTAAACAGCAGAGGTGAGCGATAACCTGAAACTATGCTATTTCTGTGAATTATTTTATCATAAAAATTAATGCTCATTTAGCATTCTAGTCTATAATATTTGTTTTAGTGAAAAAAAGTGTCATAAATCACTTATCATTGCATTAAATTGATGCTTTAGGGAAATGTACCATGTTCATCCAGTGATTATGAGGACACGAGTGGAATGAGGGATGTCATTGCTGATGTCAGATGGATCTTGGCTGAAAGCAGAGAACACCAGAAAGATGTTTACCTGTGTTTCATTGGCTATGCAAAGGCATTCCATTGTGTGGGTCATGACAAATTATGGATAACATTGAGAAGAATGATAATTCCAAGACACTTAATTGTGCTCAGTGGGAACCTGTACATAGAGCAAGAGGCAGTCGTTTCAACAGAACAAGGGGATACTGTGTGGTTCAAAATCAGGAAAGATGTTCATCTGGGTTGTATCCTGCACCATACTTATTCAATCTCTATGCTGAGCAAATAATCTGAGAAGCTGGTCTACATGAAGAAGAACGCAACATCAGGATTGGAGGAAAACGAACAACCTGTGCTATGCAGATGACACAACCTTGCTTGCTGAAAGTGAAGAAGATTTGAAGCACTTACTGATGAAGATCAAAGACCACAGCCTTTAGTATGGATTACACCTCAGCACAAAGAAAACAAAATGCCTCACAACTGGACCAATAAGTAACATCATGATAAACAGAGAAAATATTGAAGTTGTCAAGGATTTCATTTTACAATCAAAGTCCACGGAAGCAACAGTCAAGAAATCAAACAATGTATTGCATTGGGCACATCTAGTGCAAAAAACCTCTTTAAAGTGTTAAAAAGCAAAGACATCGTTTTGAAGACTAAGGTGCGCCTGACGCAAGCCACGGTGTTTTCATATGTATGCGAAAGCTGGACAATGAAAAAGGAAGACCAAAGAAGAATGGATTCATTTGAATTATGGTGTTGGCGAAGACTATTGAATATACATACCATGGACTGCCAGAAAAACAAATCTGTCTTGGAAGAAGTACGGCCAGAACGCTCCTTAGAAGCAAGGATGGTGATACTTCGTCTTACATACTTCGGACATGTTATCAGGAGGGACCAGTCCGGGGAGAAGGACATCATGCTTGGTAAAGTAGAGGGTCAGTGAAAAAGAGGAAGACCCTCAATGAGATGGATTGACACAGTGGCTGCAACGATGAGCTCAAACGTAACGGTGCTTGTGAGAACGGCACAGGATTGGGCAGCATTTTGTGCATGTGGTCACTGTGAGTCGGAACAAACTCAACGGCACCTAACAACATGAGGCCCTCGCCAAATACTCCCAGAGGTGCTCTGACGTTAGTTTGAGAGGAATAGGTTGTAGGCAGGAGAAGAATTCTGAGGAGGGCTGGGGCTGGTGAAGGGATTCCTTTATAAAGATCAATATAATGTACTCAGCAGTATTACACACAGAGGGGCTAAAATTTGGGGCCCTGGAGAGCTATTAGAAAGCTGTTTTCGTAGACAGGTGAGAAGTTGGAGGGTCTCTGAAGGACTAGAAAGAAGACAAGCAAGGATACCAGGACTTGAAGAAAAATAGTTGGGTTAGTACTGTATACACCTACAATAATTTCAAATTAAATGCTCAGAAGACTAATAATTTTTTTGTGTTATAAGTACACCAGTTGCCATAGGATTGATTCCAACTCATGGTGACCCATGTGTGTCAGAGTAGAACTGTGTTCCATAACGGTGTTGTCTTGTTGAACATTTTATTGTGTTTTAGGTGAAAGTTTACACAGCAAATTAGTTTCCCATTCACACACAAATTGTTCTGTGACATTGGTTGCTATGCCCCCTCCCCCCCACTGCAATGTGTCGGCAGTCTCCCCATTTCCACTCTGCCTGCCCCATTTCCGTTTCTGTCCCTCCAGTTTCCCTGCCCCTCCTTGCCTTTTGATCTTTGCCTTTGGGCAAATGTTGCCCGTTTGGTTTTATATAGTTGATTGTTCTAAGGAACACATTCCTCAGGGTGTTATTGTTTATTTTATAGGCCAATCTATTATTTGGCTGAAAGGTGACCTCTGGGAGTAGCTTCAGTTCCAGATTACAAGAGTGTCTCAGGGCAATTTTCTTGGGGGTTCCTCCAGTCTCTATCGGTCCAATAAGTCTGGTCTTTTTTATGAGTTTGAATGTTGTTTTTTTCCTGTTGAGTAATATTTTTCTCCTGTTCTACCTGGGACCTTCTATTGTGTCTCTGGTAAGAGTGGTTGGCCAGGCACCATCTATCTCTTCTCGTCTCAGGCGAGGGGAGGCTGTGGTTTGTGTGGGCCATTAGTCCTGTGGACTAATTGCTTCCTTGAGTCTTTGGTTTCCTTCACTCTCCTTTGCTCCAGACAGGAAGAGACAAACAGTTGTATCTTAGATGGCCACTTGCAAATTTTTAAGGCCCCAGAAGCTACTCACCAAATTAAGATGTAGAACATTATCTTTATGAACTATGTTATGCCAGTTGACCTAGATGTCCCCCGAGACTATGGTCCTTAACTTCAAGCCCAGTAACTCAGTCCCACAAGGTGTTTGGATATGTCTAAGAAGTTTCCGTAAGTATGCCCTCTCCATAGGGTTTTAATGGCTGATTTTTTAGTAGGTTGCCAGACCTTTCTTCCAAGGTGGACTCCAACCTCCAACCTTTCAGAGCACAGCTCATTAACTGTTTGCACCACCCAGAGACAGTCTGATTCATTCATTCAGACTCAAGTGAAAGTCAGATGAGATTTCTTACATTCCTACCCCCAGGGGCTTTTGCATTTTAATTGTGAGCTCAAGCTTTCAATCAAACAGTGAAATTTTAGGAACCTGAACTTACATTTAAAAACACACTAAAAAATGACATCTAAACATAGAAATAATAATAATACTTCATAGAGTGATTGTACGGATCAAAGGAGCTGATTTTCTTAAGTGCCTGACACACCAAAAAAAAAAAACAAACCCATTGCTGTTGAGTTGATTCTGACTCATGCCTAACACGTGGGACTTGCTAAACAGTGACTATTCTCACTATCAATTAACAATATTATCACTATTCCACCACCTGTCTGTCAGCTTGTCCTACTGTGATGGCTTGAGTGTTGCTATGATGCTGGAAGCTATGCCACCAATATATCAAATACCAGCAGAGCCACCCATGGTGGACAGGTTTCAATGGAGCTTCCAGATTAAGACAGACTAGGAAGAAAGGTCTGGCAATCTGCTTTCAAAATTAGTCAGTGAAAACTCTGGATCACAATAGAATATTGTCCTGTGAACTCAAACATGGTAGATCATGGGGATGGCGCAGGACTGGGCAACGTTTCATTCTGTTATACATAGTGTTACTAGGAGCTGGAATTGACTCGATGACAACTAGTGGTTTTTATTGTTACTATTGCTGCTTGGGCTGTAGTTTAGCAAATCTCCATGCGCTAATGGCCAGCTGCGTTACTATCTCTGCAATGGCAGCCCTGGCTTTGTGAAGACAGCAATTCTCCTTCCCAGTCGGCATAAGATAAGTGTGGCCTGACGTTGCAGGCAACGTGCTTCAAGGACTACAAATTTTATAATATTTTTCTGGTGGTTTTTTTTTTTTAAACTGTGCTTTAGGTGAAAGTTTACAGCTCAAGTTAACTTCTCATTCAAAAATGTATACATATATTGTTTTGTGACTTTGGTTGCAATAGCCACAATGTGACAGCACACTTCCCCTTTCCGTCCCAGGTTCCCTGTGTCCATTCGTCCAGTTCCTGTCCCTTCCTGCCTTCTCGTCCTGCTTTTGGACAGGAGCTACCCATCTGGTCTCATATATTTGATCGAATCAAGAAGCACATTCCTCACGTGTATTATTTTTGTTTTATAGGCCTGTCTCATCTTTGTCTGAAAACTGGGCTTTGGGAATGGTTTCAGTTCTGGGTTAACAGAGCGTCTGGGGGCCATAGTTTCGGGGGTTCCTACTGTCTCTGTCAGACCATTAAGTCTGGTCTTTTTACTAGAATTTGAGTTCTGCACCTCACTTTTCTCCTGCACCGTCAGGGACTCTCTGTTGTGTTCCCTGTCAGGATGGTCATTGGTGGTAGCCCGGCACCATCTAGTTCTTCTGGTCTCAGGCTGGCGGAGTCTCTGGTTCATTTGGTCCATTAGTCCTTTGGGCTAGTATTTTCCTTGTATCTTTGGTTTTCTTCATTCTCCTTTGCTCCGGGTGGGATGGGACCAACAGATGTATCTTAGATGCATATTGTTTTTAACTTGGAAGGTGTATGCATTTTTCCTCTGGGATCAAGTTCAGCTTAGTTCAGTAAGGAGCAACCAGTAGTAGGTCTCACAGGCAACAACTAATTTCCAGTGTGGTCAAAGACCTAATTCAAACACCTTATGAAACGAATTTAGAGGAGGCCTGCTAATGTCATGCGCTTCTTTCCTTAAATTCCCCATATGCTATTTAAATATTTTTAATGAAGCAAAGTCTGTAATGTACCGAAGATGTGTTCCCCCGAGGGACCTGGTTCCAAGGAGACTCCAGGCTGACAGTCGGGTTCTGAGAGGTGGAGTGAAGCTCGCTTGGGCCCCTGGGATTGGGATTGATTAATGGTGTTGTGATAAGCAGGGAAACAGATCAGTAGCAGCTTCCGCTCCCAGCTGTCACAACTGTGCCTCTTCACCCTCGCGGCCCCATCATGCTTCCAGGCAGCCTTTAAAGCATCTCCTTTCCGGTAGAATTTCTGCAAATTGTCTGCTCAGATGCCAAGATGCCATGGAAGCAGCTGGCTCTGAGAATTCCATCAGATGCACATATTTGTTGTGGTTCAGAATATTACCTCAGAGACTCCTGTCTCCGCCTTCCTCAGGAGAGAAGGGGACAAAAGGACCCTTGCTTTGGGAGTAGAGATCAAGGCAGCCGAGTTGAAAAAGCCCCGTGCAGTGTTAGTAGGGAATGTTGGACGTTATTTCTTTTTCTAAAATGTTTTATAAAGAGTACTGATGGATGAGCCACAAGTGTGCTTTCCAAGGTGCCCACACATTTAGTGAATTGCCAAGTGTGACCTGGTATATCTGAGCTAACTCAGTCCATTGCTGCAATTCATCAGCATTTCCATGTATAATCAGGTGACCTAAGAACTCACCCAGTAGCTCCTTGAGAGGAAGACCCTACAATCCGTTCTTGTAGAGATTATAGCCAAGAAAACCCTACGGGGCATTTCTATTCTGTCACATGGGGTCACTGTGGGTCAGAATTGACTTGACAGCACCTAACAACAACATTGGAGCCCTGGTGGAACAGTGGTTGAGAGCTATGGCTGCTAACTAAAAGGCTGGCAGTTCAAATCCACCAGCAGCTCCTTGGAAACCCTATGGGGCAGTTCTACTCTGTCCTATCAGGTCAGTATGAGTCGGAATTCACTTGACAACAACGGGTTTAAGGGTAACAACATAACATAGCAACAGGCACTCAGATCACCCTCAACCGAGGCTAACCTGTGATTCAGTGGTACACTTTCTTTTTTCCACAGCCTCAGAAGGGTCACCCCATTACCTCCTGAAAAATTATTGAGGCTAGCTGAGAGAGAAGGCCAAAGGCAAGAACTCTCTGCCTTCACCCCAGTATGCAGTGTGTGTGTGGGGTTTCAAGGACACTGGTAACAACAGCAATTCACGGGATGTTAATGATGTTGGCCAGACAGGTATTGTTGTTTCCATTTTATACAGGAGAAAAGAGTCCCTGGTTGCTGCAAATGGTTAACACTCTTGGCTGCTAACTGAAAGGCTGGAATTTTAAGTCCACCCAGAGGTGCCTTGGAAGAAAGACCCGGTGGTCTGCTTCCGAAAGGTCATAGCCATTGAAAACCCTATGGAGCACAGTTCTACTCTAACATGCATGGGATGGCCATGAGTCAGAGTTGACTCAACGGCAGTTGGTTTTTTTTTTTTTTTGGTTTATACATGAGGAAACTGAAGTTCACAGAGGGTGATAGGTGACAGAACTAGAAATAGAACACGACCTCAGATATTTTGAGCTCCCGTGCTATGCTATTTCTACCACAACATTAAAAAAAAAACCTAGGGGATAATACTCGATACATTTATAAGGCCTCTTCTAGCTCTTGTGCTTTGTAAGTCTATGATTCTGAATTATCAACGCTAGCTTTGCAGACTCCGGGGGCTGCCCTGGTCAGCATTATTGTTTCAAAAACTATCCTGCAATGCAGACTGTCCATCCTGAGAAAATAGCTGCACCCTAGATGTCCGGAACGATTATTCAGCATTATTTGTGGGGTTTTTTTCTGGCATCTAAATATATCTCAATAAACGTTGTTCTTGCTGTTGTGTGCTGTTGGGTTGATTGCGGCTCACAGCGCCCCCTATAGGACAGAGTAGAACTGCCCCATAGGGTTTCCTAGGCTGTAGTCTTTACAGGAGCAGATCACCAGGTCTCTCTCTCATGGAGCTGCTGGGGGGTTCAAATCACCTACCTTTCCGTTAGCAGCCGAACACTTAACTATCGCCCGCCAGGGCTCCTTTCTTAATAAAGTCTCCAAGTAAATAATGGGAACGATACGCAATTTGTATTTCAGAACACTTAAACAAGTTTGGAGTTTTGATCCTTCTTACAGCGGTATGAGGACCCCTGGTGGCCCAGTGGTTAAGCATTTGGCTGCTAAACGAGAGGTCAGCGGTTTGAACCCACCAGCCACTCCGTGAAAGAAAGATGTGGCAGTCTGCTTCTGTAAAGATTACAGCCTTGGGAACCCTTAGGGGGCAGTTGTACTCTGTCCTATAGGGGTAGCTATGAGTGGGAATCGATTTGACAGCAACACTTTTTTTTTTTTTAAATAGCAGTTCCAGAGATAGGAACAAAACTAAGAAATCAAAAATATTTTCAAAAAAACTCTTGTCAGTTGAGTTTTCTGCCATTAAAACGGGACATTACTAAACTTACCTCAAGCCTCCACATCACTCCCGAGGCTCCTCTATAGAAAACTAGCAGGTAATTTTTCTAAATGACTTTGGGAGACCCCCTAAGCTTACTCCTTCATTAAAACAGTATCACAAAAATGAACTTTTCCATGGGAGAAAGCTAATTTTTAAATACACATTTGGTCTACATCTAAATATAGAATGAAAAGTTTTCCCTTTATTTTTAAATGTAAAAAGCAACATGACTGAAGAGCTTTTGTCTTAAACTTCTACTATTTATTTATTTTGCCATTATCTGGTACGTCAGCACTGCCTTGTAATGCGTTGTGTCCAACAAAAGCAAACATAGTCACATTACATTAATGGCGAGGCTGAGATCATATAACTGACTGGCTATAATTCTATGCCCCCTTACTATAAAAAAACATGACCCTAAATCCTAACCAGCTTTGGAATAAAAGGCCCCACAATTATGATATAGTAACAAAGTGCCTATGATATACAATTTGATTGTTTCAATGCTCTCTGTCCATCTCCTTTCATTGTAACTGATATTTATATATGGTAGAAAAAGTTAAGTGGAAAATTCACTCTTTGGTATTTGGGGCATTGTTCATTTATCCAACATGTTCACCAGGATAAAGCTAAATATAGTGGAAACCTCTTTTATAATCCTAGTGTTTGAAGTAGGAACTAAAACTACCTTGTAGTATAATTGTAATCACAGACCTTTTCCACATGTGTTCATGTTTCCCACATGAGTCCTAGGTAAACATCTACTTCTAAATACATGATCAGTCTTCTCCAATACCACCCAATTTTTAACTCGACCAGTTTTTACCAGATCGCAGATACTCAACAAGGAGCCCTGGTGGAGCAATGGTGAAGCGCTCACCTGCTAACCTAAAGGTTAGAGGTTTGAACCCACCAGCGGCTCTGCGGGAGAAAGACCTGGCGATCTGCTCCTGGAAAGATTACAGCCAAGAAAACCCTATGGGACAGTTCTACTCTGTCACATGGGGTCGCTATGAGTCAGAATCGACACCACGGCCCCTAACAACAACAGATACTCAACAAATGCTGCTAATTACCGGGAAGAGAAACAAGCCTTCTGTTTGGGCTGTTATTTACTCAGAGGGTTCAGGAGCGATTTTGCGTGAAAGCAGCAATATGTGGCCAATATCTTAGGCAAAACAGCGGTAGTAAAAGCAGGTCTGTATGATTTTGTCTTGCAGAGAGTGGCTGTGACAAGCGCTCTCGCATGTCCTTTTGTCCTTCCTGCAGGTCTTGCAGGGTTATTTTTTGGAGGCTTGATAGAGAAGCTTCCACTGTGGTATCATTTGCTTCAGTGCCAGCAGCTTTTATACTTTTCAACAAGTGTTTAGAGGAAAGTGTTGCTGCTTATTAATCTGTTTCTTGTCTTACAAATGTGCTTACGCACGATTGGTGGCGAAAGTGTGTATCTGACAACTCTCGATGTAATCTACGTGGCAGGACAAGATGGTTACACTGAACAGATCTGCTTGGCGTTGTTATTCTTTGTAATTACCTTCATTAAGTGAAAGCATGTGTCAATCAACTTTGAACTTTAAACATACCAGCAATTTGCAGGAAAAATGCATTTCTATTTCCTGTAGGCATATGTGTGCTTGAAGATGAGTATATATGGTGGTAGGTATATACACCGTACTAGAAATATGTTTCTGTGATTTTCTGCATAAATATAATTCCCCCTGGTTTGCATTTGATAACTTTAAATACAAAGTGCACAAGTCCACAGAATGATGTCAACAGAGTAAGTTCAATAAATAGCTCATTTATGCAGGAGTGTCAACAGATACTTTTTAAACAAAGAGAGCACTCCTCCCTGAATTTCTCCGATAAAAGTATACATCCACGTTAATTTTAACAACCACTGTTTACTAGGGACGTAAATTCCAAAACACATTTACTCTGTTGCTCTACCACATATTGTAAATCGACCTCACCTGGGTCAGGATCTGCAGCCAAAGTACAGGACATTGCATGGAGTTATTCTGCACTTTAATCCATTAGTCAAGAAGCGCTACTTGTTCTACCCTTCACGGAAAGTCACTAACCAAAGTCCTTCCAGCCTCTTGTAACGGATGACCGACCCCATGCATTTATCCATTCATTCAGCCATCCCACATTTATTGAATAACTGCGGTGTGCACATCACCTTGGGGGATTCAACATGAAGAAGATGTTCTAAAGAGGATCTAGAAGAAGAAATAGGAGAAAATCTGCAAAATTAGCCAAATTTCGGAGTCCTTGTGTAGATTTTCCAGTCTGTAGATTATGCAAATTCCTTTTCTGCTTCCTCTGCATGGCCATTTATGTCCACCAGGGGGTGTCCAGGGATAAAAATAAGGGATAAAGGGAATGGGAGGCAGCTTTGCAACTCCTTAGCAACCCTCTCCTCTTCCAAGGGCTGGAATTAGTGATTAAAATGAGGCTCTCAGATGCCCCCACTGACTTCAGTTATGGAGGCTGTCCTCAACACCGGAGCCAGAGGGAGCCTTGCAGGCTGCCACCCCTCAATCTCAAACCCTCCTGTGGCTTCCCAGCTCCCCAGGTGAAAGCACAGCCCCTGTGACCTGATTTGCCCCCTTGCTCTCGTCACCTGACCCGCTAAGACTCAGCCCATCTCTCAGGCCACTCCATCCCCACAGCTTCCCAATCTCTCCCTCTCACACAGACACTTATCAGACCTTTGTGCTTGCTGCTCCCTCTACCTGAAGCTCTGTCCCCCAGGTGGCTTCCTGCTCTCCTCCCTCAAGTGTTTGTCACATGTCACCTTCTCCTTGAGGTCCACTCTGACTATACTTTCAAAAATTGCAACCCCACCCCCAACATGCACTGGTATAATCCCCCCCCTTTTAATAGCACTTAAGAACTTCTAACATACTCCATGACTTATTTCCTCTAATTATTGTCTGTCTCACTTCACTAGGATGGAAGTTCTATGAGGGCAGAGATTTCTGTTGGTTTTATTCACCCATGTATCCCCAGATTCGTTTCCTAGGGTGGCAGCAACAAAGTACCGCAAATTAGATGACTTAAAACAACAGAAATTTATTCTCACACAGTTCTGGAGGCCAGAAGTCTCAAATCAAGATGTCAGGAGGGCCACGTTCTTTCTAAAAGCTCAAGGGAAGAATCCTTTCTTGCCTCTTCCAACTTCTGGCGACCCCCAGTGTTCCTGGGTATGTGGCAGCGTAATTCCAGTCTCTGCCTCCGTCTGCACATGGATGTCTTCCTTCTGTGCTGTTTCTCTCTGTATCTCTTTTCTTCTTTTTATAAGGACACCAGTCATATTGGATCAGAGCCCACCCCATCCAGTATGACCTGTTAACTGGTAACATCTTCAAAGACTTTGTTTCCAAACAAGGTCACAGGTACTAATGGTTAAGTATTCAACATATCTTTTTGGTGGCACAATCAGCCCATAACAGCCTGGAACGCCGTAAAAACCAAAACCAAACCCATTGCTGTGGAGTCGATTCCAACTCATATCGACCCTTCAGGACAGAGTAGAACTATCCCATAGAATTTCCAAGGAGCGCCTGGTGGATTCGAATTGCTGACCTTTTGGTTAGCAGCTGTAGCACTTAACTACTAGGCCACCAGGGTTTCCTGGAACATAGTAGGTGTCTATTAAACATTTTTAAAATAAATTTCCAGACCCCCATGACCAAGGATAACACGGTTGACTTTATAAGAGTGTCCTTCATTTAAGCTCTGGTGTTCCTGATGGACACATCTGAGGTGAGTGTTGTGAGTAAATACGTGTACAGAACTAAGAAGGGTACCTGGAACATAGTAAGCTCTCAGCATACAGGTGTGCATCATGGCGGGAGGCCCCAGGCCCAAATATGTGCTCTGCATCAGACTACTCAGGTGTAAGTCCTTACTCTACCGTGTCCTAGGTGTGTGACCTTGGAAAATCACTTAATCTCCAGATGCCTCGGTTTTCACCTTATAAAATGGAGATGATGATGAGGATGTGCCTCAAAGGGTCGTGATGAAGCTCCACTGAGATAATCTATGTGAGGTGCTTAGAAGAGAAGCTGGTTGCTCAAAATCTCTTAGATGGGCTGTGGATAGGATGGGGGAAGTCTGGCAGAAGAGAAAATCTGTGAGGAGACTGAGGGCTATTCAAAAAACTCTCCATTCCAGGACTACTCGGAAGCAGAGTGACTGGACATAGGTCTGGCATAGATCATGAAGTCCTGGAACAATCTGAGAAGACGTGACCCTGTGGAGCTGACCCAGTGGGGTGGGTCAAGGATGGGGACCTTCAGAGGAAGAAATGCTGCAAAGCTGTGGAATTCAATCTGGAACTGAAGGGGGAACCCACAAAGTCCTTTGTAGCCCAGCTATGGGGCTGACCATGTGGGGTTGGGGAGATGTCAGGAGAGGATATTGCTTGGAACTGAAGCTGGTCCTGGACTTACTCCCTCAAAATACAGACCCCTGATCTCTTCCATAGAATGGTAAAACCAGTAGCCTTTGAGTCGATTCCAACTCATGGTGACTCCATGTATGTCAGAGTAGAACTGTGCTCCACAGGATTTCCAAAGGCTGTTTTTTTCAGAAGTAGTTCTCCAGGACTTTCTTCTGAGGCATCTCTGGGTGGACTCAAACCTTCAACCTTCCAGTTGTCAGTCTAGTGCCTTAACCGTTTGTACCACCGAGGGACTCCATCTTCTCCATAAGAAGGGCCAAAAGTTCTACAAGTGCTTGAAAGTGGAGGCTGTGCAGTTTAGTGAGATAAGCATAGAGTACTATTCACTGTTGAGAAGGAAGGGGCATTATTAAATTAAATGGGCGAAGGGGAAGATGGGAAAGAGTTTATAAGATGCTCAAGCTGTGCATGCAGAGGTCATTGCACTTTCCATAATTAAGGAAAATCTTTTTGGAAGTGATGGGTTATATCTCCTTGTGTTATATGCTGGCTGCTATGGCTAAAATACTCCAGTCAACACATTCTCTTAAGGTCTACATCATTTATTTTTATTATGATCATTTTAGTATTCATAGTTTTTTGTGTTAAAGTACACATTTTATTTTGATTTTTAACAGCTTTATGAGAGAGAATTCATATACCATACAAGTCACCCATTTAAAGTGTAGAATTCAGTAGTTTTTGGAATATTTGCAGAGTTGTGCAACCATCACCACAATCAATTTTAAAACATTTTCAGCATCCCCAAAAGAACCCCTGTACCCATAAGCAGTCACTTCCCACTCCCCCCAAATTCCCCAGCCCCCGGCAACCACTAATGTACTTTCTGTCTTTATGCATTTGCCTATTCTGGACACTTGCTATAAATGGAATCATACAATATGTGACTTTTATGACCGCCTTCGGTCACTTAGCATAATGTTTTCAAGGTTCTTCCATGCTGAAGCATGCATCAGTACTTCATTACTTTTTATAGTTGAATAATATTCCATTGTAGGAATATAGCCTATTTTGTTTATCTATTCATCAGTCGATAAACATCTGTATTGTTTCTGCTTTTTGCCTATTATGAATAACACTGCTCGTCTTAGTCATCTAGTGCTGCTATAACAGAAATACCACAAGTGGATGGCTTTAACAAAGAGAAATTTATTTCCTCATAGTAAAGTAGGCTAAAAGTCCAAATTCAGGGTGCCAGCTCCAGGTGAAGGCTTTCTCTCTCTGTTGGCCTTCTCATCAATCTTCCCCTGGACTAGGAGCGTCTCTGCACAGGGACCTCGGGTCCAAAGGATGCGCTCTGCTCCCAGCACTGCTTTCTTGGTGTTATGAGGTCCTCAACTCTCTGCTTGCTTCCCTTTCCTTTTATCTCTTGTAACATAAAAGGTGGTATAGGCCACACCCCAGGGAAACTCCCTTTACATTGGATCAGGGATGTGACCTTAGCAAGGGTGTTACAATCCCACCTTAATCTTCTTCAACATAAAATTACAATGACAAAATGGAGGACAACCACCCAAAACTGGGAATCATGGCCCAGCCAAATTGATACACGCATTTTTGGGGGGACATAATTCAATCCATGACACTGCCATGAACATTTTTGTACAAGTTTTTGTGTGGACATATCTCTTCAGTTCTCTTGGGTATATACCTAGGAGTGGACTTGCTGGGTCACATGGTAACTCACGTTTAACCTTTTGAAGAACTGCCAGACTATTTTCCAAAGCAGTGAAGCACACACTTTTGCAATGAAGTGAGAAGTTTTATAAACACTGTCACCTTTCACCAACAAGTTCCACTTTTTACCCAACTGTCTCCTAAGCCTGGAGCCTTCATGGTATCTTGCCTGCCTACAGTGCTAAAGCTGACTTCCCAGAGACCTGACGGAAGAGGATGGAGGGGACAACCGGGGCAAGGAGAGGAGAAAGAGCAGGGGGAGAGAGAAAGAAAGAAGAAAGAAGTGACTCAGGTGGGAGTAAGAGGAGCTGCCCACTCCTAAGTGTAAAATTATTAATATATTTATAAGTTCTCTCATATTTTTGAGTATTACTCAACTACTTGAATGATTTTCTCAAATGCTTAATAAGAGACGGGGGAGGGGAAGAGGATCTGAACTCCATGTAGATGGCTGAACCGTAGAGGAATTCAGCACTGTGTTGTCTGCTGTAGCCTGGTCATCGGATTACTCATACTCTGAGGTGAAGGGCAGATAGGGAAGGGACTCACTCAACCCATAGCAGAATTTCTCCACCCTGAACATGGGAATCACCTGAAGGCTTTTAAAAATCACTGATGCCAGGGCCTTTCTTCAGAGATTCGAATGGAATTGGTCTAGGGTGGGGCCAGGGTACTGGTACGTTTTAACAGCTTCCCAGGTACTTTCAATATGCAGCCAGGGTTGAGAACCACTGATGGAGACTTATAGTTTCTATATTTCACAAGCATTCTTAGGACAAAACAAATGACTCTGGTGCTCTTAAGAGGCATCATAGAACAAATGACTTTTTCAGAAGCACTTCAGGGTCCCAATTATTGCTACTTTTAAAGAGTGCTAGTAGATAACGAGAGGATCAGCAAGGAAGAGGAAGGCCCTCAACGAGATGGTTTGACACAGTGGCTGCAACAATGGGCTCAAGTATAACAACGATTGTGAGAATGGCGCAGGACCGGGCAGTGTTTTGTTCTGTGGTACATAGGGTTGCTATGAGTTGGAACCCACTCGATGGCACCTAACAACAACAACAGTAGATAAGGGATTTTGACTGAGGTATTGATTTGGCTGCTTAGTGTTCTCTCTTGGTTAGCAGTCATTCTATTCTGGGATCATGGAGCGTATCTGTTGGGACCCACGAAAATATCTAGGTGGAAGGGGAGAGTGTCAGGTGGAACTGAACCAGGTAAGTCTAAAACCAATAGGACCTCTCAGAGACCCTTAAGCCTAGAATGAGCTTCCTGATTTCAAACTTGAGAATGATTCGAAGAATAGGGACCTTCATTCAGTCATTTGTCCATCCAATCACTATTTATTGGATACAATCTGAGAGCTTCCCAATAATCTAGAGCAGTATCATAGAGCTAGGGGACAGGTTCTCTGGGCTCCGTGACTTAGTCTTCATGAGCTGCGGTGACCTTCTCGCTACTACCAAGTGCAAGTCACCATCTTCCCCAGCCTAGGCTTCTGCAGTAGCCTCCTAAGTGGTCTCCTTTCTTCTGCTCTGAGCCCCCTACGGCCTACTCTCCTTGCAGCTAGAGGGATCTTTTAAAAAGACAAATCGGATTCCATCACTCCTCTGCTCAAAGCTTTCAAATGGCTTCTCATCACATTCAGAATAAAATCCAAACCCCTCACCATGGTTTACAACGCCTTCAAGATCTGGGCCCCACCCACCTCTCCAATCTCATCTCCACTCTCCTTTTTCCAGCCCTGTTGGCCTTCTTGCTTATGTCTTCCTCAGGGCCTTTGCACGTACTCTTCCTCTGCAGGCCTCTTCCCTCTGCTCAGAATGTTCTTCCGCTAGATCATCCGTTGGTGCTTTTCTCTGCCATAGCCCCTGTGAGATGACGAGCTTCTATAACACCGGGTCCATGTACTTTGCATCTGTGTGTCCCTCATGGCATCTAGTAAGGGCACTGAGGAGGTACTCAAAAAAGACACTTGATGATTTGAATGGGCAAAAATATAAAGAAAGCAGTGTACTGGAAAATCCCCGCCCAGAGTCCTTTGGAACAGGTAACTCAGAAGAGCCAAATCAGCACACCAACATCTGATGTGATTCTCCTGCTGCTCAGAGAACTGTGGAGATTTTACGCTTGCACAAGCAGATCCTCTAAAAGAAGTAATTTTCTCTTTTTGAGAGTAGCAGTACACAGGCTCAGCAGTAAATTCACAGTATTTTACAAGAACATGAAAAGCAAAAATCATATGAAAAGTAGTAATCATACACTATAGCACTGGTCTCTTGTACTTTAATGCTATGGTGCCATAATTCGACCATAATTTCTCTCTCTCTCTCTCTCTCTCTCGCTAGTATGGAAAATGCTTAGTGGCAGGTCTACACAGCATGAAGTAAACCCCTGGCGGTATAGACAGGCACACTTTGGCATAACATAGTTTTTGTTTCCTATATTTTTTCTATCACTTAAATAATAGTAGGCTTGGGATCTATCGTTTAAATAATAAGTAATGCAGACAATAATGTGGGACTATACCAAAGGACTAATGGACCACAGCTACCACGGCCTCCACCAGACTGAGTCCAGTACAGCTGGATGGTGCCTGGCTACCACCACTGACTGCTCTGACTGGGATCACAACAGAGGGTCCTGGACAGAGCTGGAGAAGGATGTAAAACAAAATTCTAACTCACAAGAAAAGACCAGGTTTACTGGCCTGACAGAGACTGGAGAAACCCCAAGAGTATGGCCTCCAGACACCCTTTTAGCTTAGTGGTGAAGTCACTGCCAAAGTTCACTGTTCAGCTGGGGACTGGACAACCCCATAAAACAAAATGGGACTAATGAGGAACAGCAGTTCAGGGACAAGGACTAGAAGG
>NW_004443971.1:16031570-16087637 GCF_000243295.1 Trichechus manatus latirostris
GGCAGGAAAGCTGGTGATCGGGAACCCAGGATTGAGAAGGGACAGTGTTGACATGTTTTGGGGTTGTTAACCATCGTCATAGGGCAATATGTGTACTAACTGTTTAATGAAAAACTATTTGTTCTGTAAACCTTCATCTAAAGCACACACACAAAAAAGAATTATCTACAACTCAGAAGGTTTGATGGGAAGCCTAGGGGGCAGTGAGTTGAAGATAATGGTGATGGAATAATTTGGAAAAGGATAGCGAGAATAACAGCACAACTGGAAGAATGTAATCGATGTCACTGTATTGTACATGTAGGAACTTTTGAAATGGCGTAACTTTGGCTATGTATATTTTCACCAAAAAAAAAAAAGGTCCTTCAAGGTGGAGAAGGGAGAGTGTTGACATGTCGTGGGGTGATTAACCAATGCCATAAAACCATACGTGTACTGCCTGTTTAATGAGAAACTCTTTGTCGTGTAAACCTTCACCTAAAGTACAATTTTAAAAAAACTGAAAAAAGATAATGTGGGACTATAAAGACACGGACTGTGATGGCTTGTGTGTGGTCACAACCCTGAGATGAAGGTGGTGGCTAGTAGGAGAGGTAGGCATTGCTTCAATCTACTCTCTTCTGGCTTTGCTTTTAGTGGGTTTTTGGAAATGCTTACACCCTACGAGCATTCATTCCGCTTACTGTTCTGGAGTTGTTCTCATCATGCAGATGGTATGCATTTGCTTTAAAAACAAACCCTTACTCATGAGTCTAAAAGCCATATATGTAAATTCTAGAAAAAATTGGAAAAAAATAAAAGAAAACCAAAAATTTGCTGCCATCGAGTCGATTCTGACTCATAGCGACTCTATAGGACAGAGTAGAACTGCCCCATGGGATTTCCAAGGACTGCCTGGCGGATTTGAACTGCCCACCTTTTGGTTAGTAGCTGTAGCACTTAACCACTACGCCACCAGGGTTTCCAAAAAAGATAGAATGAAGAAAAAAACAGTCACCTGTCGTTCCACCACCCAGAGAAGTCTTAATAATTTCCAATTTCTATGAGGATACCTTTGCATTTTTAAAACCTTTTCCCCCTTCATTACGAAAGTAATACCCCTCATTGTAGAAGTTTTGGAAAACTCTAAAGAAGCAGAGAGAGACACAGCCCCTAATGTAGAAAGACTTTTCAATAATCAGTATTTCACCACCACAAGCATGGAAAACAAAAGCAGCAGGTTGATTGCCGTCTCCTCTCCTGCAAAACCCAAAATAAAACAAAACATTTTCTGCACTCTCTCAGCATACACTGTGTCTCCTTGTCCTGAAAATGCTGGGGTCTTCCTGGCTGGAGGATGACCACAGAGTGGCTCAGAATTCGCCAGAGGGGGTGAGGAGGGTGTGTGCACGTGTGTGAGTGTGTGTGTGTGTGTGGTGGGCGTGAGCAGGGAGGAGAGTGGGCGTGCTTGCATAAGCACTCAGGATGGAGAAGTCCCAGGAGACAGGGCGGAGGTAGAGAGCAGGCAGGTGGAGGGTGCGGAAGTGGCTCTGAGTGACGTCCTGGGCTGGGGAGAAGCAGAGGTTTGCAGGCTGCCCTCTAGGATGCATGTAGGGACTCTGAGGTCCTAGATCTGGCCCGAGGACTCTCTGGTGCCGGCTGGCCTTCTCTGTGATCTAGCAGGGCTGTGTTAAACCACGGCTTGTTTGCACCAACGAGGACACTACTACCCAAGAAGGCAAGAAGAAAGGGAGTGGGCTTCCAGAGGGCGGGGGCCGGGGTGACTGAGGGGGTGGACGGTGTGTTGCTGCTGCGCTGAGTTAGAAGTGGGTTCCGCTCTCCAGACACTTTAGAAGAAGGTCGTCTTGTGGAAACAACACTAGGAGTTAATCAGACATCAGGGTTCTGACCCAGGGCTAATGCTGGCCAGTCTTAGCCTAGTGTTCTGTTTAAAAAAAAAAAAAAAGTGAGTCAACGCCGGCCTTGCCTACCTCTCCAGAAAAATTATTATGAAAATGAGGTGGTGAACACAAAGAAAGTTGAGCCCTGGTGACGTAGTGGTTAAGAACTTGGCTGCTAACCGAAAGATCGGCAGTTCAAATCCACCAGCCGCTCTTTGGAAACCCTTTGGGGCAGTACTACTCTGTCCTGTAGGGTCGCTACCAGTGGGCGTCAACTGGATGGCACCTAACTACAACAACAGTGCCTCCTTCAGGTCTCTGTTAGGATAGCACTCCGTCCAGAGGCCATCCTCGGAAACCACATTTGCGTCAGATGCTCTCACTAAACGTTTCCACAGCAATTAATCCCTGGCAGATTGAGTGACTGCCAGTTGACTTCAGCTGCATAAGCTAGCGAGCAGGACTGGCTGGTTGGTCCCTGTCCCAGCACCTAGCACAGTTCCTGGCACTGGTACCAAAACCCATTGCCATAGAGTCGATTCTGACTCATGGGGACCCCATGTGTTACTGAGCGGAATTGCTCCATAGAGCTTTCCTGGCGCTAATCTTAAGGGAAGCAGATCACCAGACCTTTCTTCCACCACACCACTCTGTGGATTTGAACTGCCAACCTTTAGGTTAATACTCGAGCACAAACTATTTGTACCACCTAGGGACCTTCTGCCACTGGTAGAGGCTCAATACATCTTTGTTGGCTGAATCAATGAGTGTTGCTATTGCATCATTGTGGAATATAATGCAATAGTTACTCGTTGGCTAGTTACGTAACAAAATTAGAAATTGGTAGCCAAAGAGCAGAAGAAATAAAACTCGGGATACTCCAGCTGTTTCAGATGTGTTTGCACGCTGGACCTGCCGACTTTCACTGTAAAACAGCAAAGCTAGCTATTTGCTGGGTGTGAATTTCGTGCCCACAGAAGAAAATCTATTAAAACAATGCCCGCTGCTTTACTCCAGGCCACATCTTTGATGCCAGAGGTAACAAAGAGAGGATGGAAAGCCCCGGGTTCCAGTCTAGTCCTGCCACTGTCCAGCTGTGTGGCTCTGAGCACAGGTCACGGCTCTGGAGCTCTGCTTGCCAGCAATACAGGCTCAGGCAGCCACCCAAAGAGATGACCAGGATTAGGCAGAACAAAATCTTTGTGTCACGGTGTCTGGCACTTAAACCAAAAAATGTGAAATGTCATCATTTGTGCTGTGTACATGGCTAAGTCTGCGTAGCCAGTATGTGGGCACAAGGTAAACCCAGGGGAAGGGCCACACCAATAATTCATGGAGCTGGTTAGCATTTCTGCCATAATAATAATAATAATAAACAACAGAGAAAGTGTGTGGGAGGGAGGAGGGAGTGAAGTGGAATATTGGGTGGGGGAAGCCATTTACCTGTGATCCGATCCTAGGTAAATTTTTACTTGTATTTTTGGTAATTTTCTTAGGGTGCAATGTATTTTTCATAACAGCATATTTGTGGCATGATTGGCTGGCTCTTTCCACCATCTCCTATGGTCTTGGGATTGTTCCTAGCTCAAGAACATTTTCTACTGAAATTGTAAAATTATCCCTAAGCACATTATGTTATGTTGCTGCTAAGCTCCTGGCCTCATCTCATTTTAAGTCCATCTAAAGAAGTACCTAATACGTTTAACTATTACATTAATATTGTATTTAATATGTACCTAGCTTATATAAAAGCATATAATATTAAATATTCCCAACTTTACATTGTAGCATGAATGCTCCTCCGTCTAAAATTAGCAGTGTGCTTATTGACTCATACGAGGAAAGAAAGAGAAATCAAGGACTTGGATGGTTGAAAAAAGTAGTTTGTATTGTCGTTAATAAAATCTTTGTAGTTATTGTAAGAGGAACTGCTGGGCATTTCTGGTAGGGTGCTATCCCACCCCTCCCCACCTCACCATTGTGTATTTATTTAGTAGCTCAAAGTTTTCTCCTCAATTGAGTGGAGAATGTTTCAGATTGGTTATCTAATAATCAAAAGGGTGGCCGACTTTTCCTACTGTGCATTCCTTAAAAATCAGTGCACATTTTGAGATTAGAGTAATCCATCAAGCATAGAAACTCTTCATTATTACTCGACAAACTTTTGAAAAATACGTGTTCCAGATCAAGAAAGAAATGTGCTGTAGGCTCTTAACCGCATTGGTGCATTAAAGAAAAAACAAGCCTATTCCCTTATAACAATGTTTAAAATTTATATAAAAATAAGCATTGTCCTTTGTTTGAAGAGAACAATAGCACACCCTTTTGGGCGAGGATGATTTATCTCTTGCTAAAGCGCCCTAACTGTTTATGACAGGAAAAAGACAGGTATCATTAAACTTAGGTGTTGACAATTTAGAATTCATGGGAATGAGTTAGAAAAACGATAGATGGGTCCCACCCCTGAGTTTGTAGAGAGCAGATGAGTGCTGTGAACCATCACCGCTGACTCCTCATGGTTCCAGAAAAGAGTCCCCCTTGAATTTCCACAGAGGGGGTTTCATTTTACGTCCCTTCTCTCCAAAGTTGCGGTGAAAATTATTTTAAGGAAAAATGGATCTATATTTCAATCAAAGTATTTTCCAAGGTCCTAGAAACAAGTTTGTTTGTAAATCCATAATTTACTGAACTATTTTACCTTCCTTGAAGTGATGCATGTATAAATTAGTGATGGATTCCTGATTAATTTACTTTTGCTGCTGTTCTCAGATTTTAAAAGCTTGCATTCCTCAAGATCACCCTGTTCATAAATACCTTCAATAAATTTCAGCACAGAATGACGGCTCAGGCACCTTTCTCCTTTACAGAATGATATAATCTGGCATTCTAAAGCAAATAAGAATTCGGTGACCCCAAAAATGTCCCAGATTAAAATCCACCAATAAAACATGAAGTGTTACCAGAGGAAATACTCCGCAGCTGTTCTTTACTTTAGGTACACGTAACAACAACAGCACGGATATGGAGCATGATCTGGTAGCATGCATTAATTCACATGCTAAAATCTTTTACATATGTTTATCCTCTTGTGAGCAGACTGGTGTGCTACATTAGGTCTACCTAAAATCTATGGAGAGCATTGATTTTTTTTCTTCAGAAAAATCAACACAGTAGATGGTCTCTCTCCTCTTATAAAGCCCATTAGAGAAAAATAGAATTATGTTGACGTAAAGGAGAATGTTTCCTAATGCACATGACATACTGTCGTGATACTGAAGACTCAACACCCTTTCAAATCTAATGAACTGATTTTGTCAAGTTTGTGCTCTAGTCCCAGTTCGTGCGGTGATTATGCTGCTGTCAACGTAAACTCCCCAATTTCCGTAACCAGAAGTGGCTAAACAAGGACTCATGAAAACATAACCATCTTAATGATACTTACCAAAGTGATAATATTATATCCACTAATTACATGAACTGGTTTTTTATTTCTAATTTACATCCAGTAATTACATGAACTGATTTTTTATTTCATTTGAGCGAATTTTATTTAGATAATTTTCAGTTATTACAAAACTGAAGTTTAAGAGCATATGATTTAGCTAAAACGTTTTAGTGAAACTCAATAGATAAATCAGACACCCTCAATTCTCTTAACAGCCATTATCATTTGGACATCTTATTTTAAAGAACGGCTGAAAATTTGACAAAACGCATGTGGATGGCTGTAATTGAACTTAGCAATACCTAGATGGGGCGGGGCGGGGGGGAGAGGTGAAATCACTATAAATAGCGCACCCATCCCACCCCAACTACATATTCAGGTTAAATGTGTGCACATCCTGGTAGCCGGAACATCTGTTTCTAGCTTGTTGTTCCTCTTGGCTGCTTTTCAATTGGATTTCCTCGAGCAGGTCCCAGGCTTGTCACACGCAGCCAGGGTCTGTTAACCATCACCACCGGTCCCACATTAAGTAGGAGGTTCAGGGCTAAGCTAATAACTCGCCTGCCTTTCTGACTGATCGTGGCGATGCTGCGCCCTGGCCACTTATCATGTGGGGTCCTTTGGGAGGGTGCTCCTCTTTGTCTGCACCTCTGGGTGGAATTGGTTTTGTTTCCCTGCGTTGCTGGAGTTACATGTGAAAATACAGAGCTCATTGTTGTTTCTATGGAGCAACTGTGCCTTGCTTTGCCAGAGTCAAAGGAACGGGGTCTCAAACGCGAAGCGCGCTGTTTCCTTGCCTCAGCAACTCCAAGGACGGTATTATCTGTGATGTTCCTCTGAAAAAATAAAAGAAAAGGAACTATAATTGAATATGGTTTAAAGGAAAACTGGCGACTTTTAGAACGAAACAGAGTACTTTAATATTATGAATCATGGTTATGATTTGGCATAAAATCAAAAGCGGAAGATGCTTGATGTTTACAGCGTAGCAGCGAGAGTCTCCATCCAAGGGGATGGAGTGGGGGCGGGGCTGGAAGGAACCAGGCAATTGTAAAGATTCTTACAAAGGCCTTTACACAATTCAGTGACTTCCATTTTATAAGTGTTCTAGGCTGACTATGCTAAAGAGGAGGGCCAAACTCAAGGGTAGACGGACCACTCTTAGCAAAAGTTTGCTAACTGGCAAGAGGGCCAGTTGAATTTGCTTCCGATTTCTACTTTCCAGGTGGCTCCTGAGAGCGAAGAAACTTGGGCTCAGTCCGAGCCCATGCACACTGGAGCTGGCACCATCCTGTTGTGACTCTCACAGATGACAAGCTTGCATAGAGATGAGCTTCCTCTGCCAAGTCCTGCGCTGACTTTAAACTTGACAAGTATTTCTTTCCCTTGGGCAGGAATTTCTCTTTTGCCAAACCTTGTCCTAATCCTAGCATGGACCTACGGCAGGGGGGAAAATAGACGGATGAGTAACCACTAGAAGTAATGGCCACAGAGTGGTCAGGTACGCTTATTGAAGCACGGGAAATAATATCAGGATGCAGTGATGTTCTGCTATATAAGGGTGGTTCCTTTTTTGGGCAGGGGGATATTTTCCAGATTTCTGACTACCAAAACCATGAGTAATCCAGAACTGGTTCTTCTCAATATGACAAGAAGAGATCTGATTAAAGGAAGTGGATTATATATCCTTTGCTAATCAGGTTTATCAATACTTCTGGAAAAGGGTCCAAGCTGTGGTTTGATTGTGGTTGTGAAAATCTGCTCATTAGCTGGGTTTTTAAAGCACAGGATTCTATTTTCATAGCAGTGTGAGGATTAATGAGTCAATAAATTGATGACAGGAAAAATGAGTGAAAAATTCTAGCATTTCAGGGTGGGCCTGTGATGTCTCTTTTGACCTTGCAGGGGAAAAAAAAAAAAAAAAAACAGCTGCTGCTGATGTTGGTGATTATGCCTTATAAATGTGGTAGTCTTCAACAATTAAGGTTACCCTTATTATGATGTCATTCTGGAGCCCTGGTGGCACAGTGGTTAAGAGCTTGGCTGCTAACCAAAAGGTTGGCAGTTCCAATCCACCAGCCGCTCCTTAGAAATCCTATGGGGCAGTTCTACTCTGTCCTATAGGGTTGCTATGAATCGGAATTGACTCAATGGGTTTGGTTTGGTTTATGTCACTCTATCATTCTCTATATTACAGGTACTTTCTCACTTTCATTTTGGGACAGTTAATATAATAATAACAATGCATATATAATGTAATACAATAAAGTGTGTATAATAATAACAAAAGAATTCTCCTAAGAGCAATAACAATGTTAAACACCATAAACATCCAAACGATTTCCCACTGTTGGGGAGGGAAGGGGGTTGGGCTGGAGGAATGCACATTCTAAGCTAGCAGTATTAATTCAAACTCCTTATTTCAGTTTTAAACAGTGTTGTTTTTCAAATGATTTCACATATTACACATATTTTCTCATTGACGACAAAACATAGGAACCGCTCATACTTCCTATTGCTATTGTCATTTTCTTCATCTCTTAGGACTTCGTTTTACTTTGATGTAGTTCTCCTCAGGCAGGAGATTTAGTTTTGTATCCTACTGCTGTCTCTTAGCATTGTATCTTAAGCATAGTGTTTGCTATAATATTAAATATAAAGAAGTATAATTCAAAGCCGGTATTTTTCATGGCTACATAATAGTCCATACAGTAGGTGGTCCAGAGTTTCCTCACAGCTGGATATTGAGGCTATTTCCAATTTTTATTGGTGAATATGGTTGTATATACAAAGATCTGAATAGGATTTTCTCTATGTTATGGTCCCAGAATCACTGAGTTAAATGGTGTGCATAGCTGGAGAAATCAGGTTCTTCAATTTTTCAATAATGGAAGGAAATGTTTCAAGGTTTTAAGTTCAGAGAGGAGCTAACACTTCTCCTGCAGTGAAATTACTTTTCTGACCCACATCTTATAATATATGGAGTGGTTCTGGCTTATCCAGAAATTACTAAGATGATAACCATAAAGAGAACTTAAAATAAAACAAGCACCGTTTCGTGCCTTGTCTTCAATACAACCAAATTTTCTTGAATAAAAATAAATTTCTCACTTATCTTCTTGTATCTCTAAATTTGGCCTGTGACTATATCTTAGGGAAGGTGGACAGAATTAGGAGGATGGCAAAACAGAGAGGGTGTATTAATAAGTCTGTAATGATATAAAATTTATTCTAGGGGTGAAGTAAAACTTAATGGTTCATAAATAGCAAATTCATTATATTTTTAATACTTAGGTTATATTAACACCATATAACATCTTTATGATACCATTAGTACCATTTAACTCCTTGACTCAACTTGAAAAACAAACATTTTCAAATCTTGGCCATGAAATGATTAGCCAAATAAAATGTTTTAATAAATATTATTGGACTAGAGCATGATTGGTTGGGTCATAAACTGTCTTATAAATGTTTTATGTCATCTGTTACACTGAATTTTTAAATGTTAACAAATTAATTTATCTTAAAGGCCACATCAAGGTGAAAACACCTTGTTTTCTCTGGGACATTAGGTAGCAGGACAATACATCATGTAGCCATATCTCATTCAGTGGCAGAAAAGATGTTAAGACATAAAATGTGGTATGGTTTGTTAAATATTCATTTATAATTTGCATTCATTATTAAATTATGTGTTGGGCTAATTTTTCATCTTACAAATACATACAGTGTCATAAAGCTCTCAGAATACATAATACATATTTTATAATTTAGTGTTACTCTAAGTGTTGACTAGAATGCGCACAAATGTTTGTCAGTAATGATAATTATTCCAAGGAGATTTGATCTGCATTGGTATTCAGTTCAATAATTCATTCAAACCTTCAGGTCACTAAGAGAAATATCAGTTTAGAGACACCTTCTTTTCCGTGATTAATGGTAATTCAGTTATTTGCTCTTCTTGGTAACGCTATCATTCATTGCCTGAAACCATCCCAACACAGAATGGTTCCTGTACGAGACTTATTTCGTAGTGGTTTCAATGACTATCTCGATAAACTTCACTTTTGGTTTGGGATCTTGAGGTTTCACATTCTCTGAGATTCAGACTCTGAAGAGACTACCACAGAATACAGTAAATTCCAGGCTCAGAATTTCCCATGCTCGAGAGAAGGAAGAAAACTAAAGACACAAGAGAAAGTTTAGTCCAAAGGACTAACGGGCCACAGCTACCACGGCCTCCACCAGACTGAGTCCAATCCAACTAGATGGTGCCTGGCTCCCACCACGGACTGCTCTGACAGGGATCACAATAGAGGGTCCTGGACAGAGCTGGAGAAAAATGTAGAAGAAAATTCTAACTCACAAAAAAAGACCAGACTTACTGGCCTGACACAGACTGGAGAAACCCTGAGAGTATGGTCCCTGGACACCCTTTTAGCTGAGTAGTGAAGTCACTCCCAAGGTTCACCCTTCAGTCCAAGATTAGACAGCCCTATAAAACAAAACAAGACTAAAGTGGTACACCAGCCCAGGGAGAAGGACTAGAAGGCAGGAGGGGACAGGAAAGCTGGTAATAGGGAACCAAAGCCCAAGAAGGGAGAGTGTTGACATGTCGTGGGGTTGTTAACCGATGTCACAGAACAGCATGTGTACGAACTGTTTGTTGAGAAAACAGTTTGTTTTGAAAACCTTCATCTAAAGTACCAAAAAAGAAAAAAAAAAAAAGAATTTCCTGTGCTCGAATAGTCAAGTATTTGATTAAGTTCCGTGGCTGTGCTATTCAATTTGCATTTGCTAACCTGAAAAAGCACAGCTATCGTGAGAAAGCTGGAAGTGGCGGGTGGTGATTTGTATGATAGTAGCCTGGTAGCTGCCCAATGAACCATGTGAAAACAGTTCATTAAAATGTTTATGTGCTTGGCTGGTTAATGCAAAGAAAGCTTTATTGCAGCCTTATAAAACCTTGGTAACTTCAGGTTGGAGTCAGATCAATGCGTTGTAATAACTCAGGCATATGCTTTATCTCTCTGAGTGGAGAAAAGAACCGAGAAACTTCCTTTTCCTCCTTGTTTCTATGACCACATATTCTCAGGTTTTTAAAGCTAAGCTGGACTGTGTCCCTCTTCAGCGCTTTTTATATCAAATAAAACATTCCAAGTTCGTTTGTAGGCAATTTGTAATAATTTTTTTTTGGCATAAAACCATGGGGTATTGTTTGTAATAAATTCTAATCAATGTGTATGTAATTGCTATACTTGTTTGAAAGTTAAACTTTTATGGACTCTCAACTATACTGAATGTCGAAAAATAATCAGTATTAAATTAGAAGACAGGCTAATGTATTTGCCAGCTGGTTCCTCCCATTTCTTAAACACTTTTGGGGATGCGTAGAACTATTCTAAGCCCGTGAGTGTATGGCTGGGGAGCTATAACCAGGTGAGACTCTTAGATTCTTCAATGCTGATATTTTAAAAAATGCTTAAAAGCAAACGATTAGGCCTATAACAAGAAATAATGACTTCTTTAAAACAAAATATTTATTTTTTCATGGAAAATTGATCCATATGGGCATTTACCTTTATAGGATACACACAATTAGATTTTTCGATGGAAAATTGTATTTCCAATTCATCTGTACAAAGTCTTCCAACAAAAAGTTCATTCATGAGTTTAGTATGCTGAAAACTGCCTCAAAAATCAGAACAAGAAGAAAATTTGCTCTCAGGGACAAAACCAAAGGAGCTCAAATCATCAAACAGTAAAATATGAAGGAAGATACTGTTATGCATTTTTTCTCCTTCCCTTGCTATATGCAGCAGTATTTATTATAACAAGTTGAATGCATGGAGGAAGAGACCATACGGCACAACATTGTTATAGTCAGCCAAAATACGTCAATTAAAATAGATGCTCATAGCACATGGCAGACCATCTCAAAATATTCTTAATGTTCTGTGTATCAGCCAAGCTACGATATTTGAAAATTGTATCTTAATGTGCTTGTGAACATAAAAATCTATTCCCACCCTTTCCATCTTCTGTAAAATTGGAGATTGGATTGCTGCTCCGAACTGGTATTTCAAGGTATGTTTTCCTAATTCTAAGAGGGATTCTTTTGGAATTTAGTACTATATCTTATCAAGATGAATTTGACGGAAACACACTGTATATATTCAAGAAGTATTAGTAATAAATCGAAGCCAACACTAGTATAATGCCTTGGCAATTTAAAACCCAAAAACCAAACCTGTTGCCATGGAGTCGATTCCAACTCATAGTGACCCTATAGGACAGAGCAGAACTGTCCCAGAGGGTTTCCAAGGAGCAGCTTGTGGAATGGAACTACTGACCTTTTGGTCTGCAGCCATAGCTCTTAACCACTATGCCAACAGGGCTCCTTGGCTGTGGTAGACACTCAGTAAGTGTTTGCTGAATGGAAGAATGTTGAGGGAATGCTCTTTTGAAACCTGCTTTGATTTTGGTGTGTATATTTTCACCACAGGGAGCCCTGGTGGTGCAGTAGTGAAGTGCTGCAGCTGCTAACCAAAAGGTCAGCAGTTTGAATCTACCAGCCACTCCTTGGAAGCTCTATGGGGTAGTTCTATTCTGTCCTATAGGGTCTGTATGAGTTGGAATCAACTCGATCACAATGGGTTTGTTTTTTTGGGGGTTTATTTTCACCACAATTAAAAAAAAAAAAATCAAAGCCAAAAAGAAGTCTGCTTTGAAATCCAGTGGTAGGTCCTTTTATTTGAGAGTATGAGATTGGAGGAAAAGAGCAGAATGGAAGAATCCATGAAATAAAGTAAGAGAAGCCAAATGTTTACCTGTTTTGGAGTTCTAGAGTTCATAATCTTCAGATGGACCCAGAACACCATTTAAAATATCTATTAACACATTACTGCACATAAGATCATTTTGTTTCTCTATGTGGATTTTAAAAGTAGACTTTAGTTTGTTGAGTCGGGTCTGAAGTCATGCCAGTTCAAGACCCCTTAAGTTGAGAATCTGTTCTTATCATTTTAGGCTGCACATCCCATCAACTTTTACATAAGATTAAGGGGATGTGAGCAGTGATGTGGCCTCCTATGCATTATCTTCTGATTCATGATTATAGATGAAGCACTTATGTGTGCTGACCTGTATCTTATACCAGCACTGGAGACATCAGCAGTCATATTTAGACTTGGATGACTGTTTTGGCTTTGGATGAGACCCAGAGCAAGTTAAGAATAACTTTTTAACAAATTTGTTTGACTAAAATCCGTGTGTGTGGATAGATATTTGAGCACAGTCTCTAAGCCCCCACTGCTGTCGAGTCGATTCTGACTCATAGTGACCCTATAGGACAGGGTAGAACTGCCCCATAGGATTTCCAAGGAGTGGCTGGTGGATTTGAACTGCCGACCTTTTGGTTAGCATACGCGCTCTTAACCACTGGGCCACCAGGGCTCCGAGCATAGTATAAGAGGGGGAAAAAGAAGTCCTTAGATTTGAACCTCACTATACCTATGATCATGGTTTTTCAATTCCTAGGTTAAAGAAAAGAGATCTCTGATAAGTTTAATTAAGGTTTCTCATCTCTTGCAGCTTCAGTAAGGTTTAGTGGGGTGGAGAGGGGAAGGCTTGCTAACCATGTGGGTCTCCTCAAGTCCTCTCAGATTTAATTGCAAGAGTAAATGACCCCCAGTCCTGCAGCATATCAACTTGATGTGTATAATTGATAACCAAACATTTTTTACAGGCTGTTAAATGGTAAGGCACAATGAAATGTATATAATGTTGATTAAAGTGATTTTTGTACAAAAGGGTCAGAGACATTATCAAGTTAAAAGAAAGTGTGAGCTCTGTTCTTATGCTTCTAACCTTTGTTCGTTTTTTCCCCATAATTGACACCACATGTTTACTCTGCCTATTTTTGTCAAATTTAAGGCTGTAAGTATTCAATGTATTTAGAAGTGCTCTTGAGATTAAGGCATTCACGGAGTGCTCAGGAAGGTAGATTTCAGATATTATTGTAGCACATGGTAAAAGAGAATGATTTAAATAAACCCCTCTAGTGAGTCTTGTGTTAAAGTGCCTGGCTCCTAAAGGCCGAGTAAAGTAATAGTAACTCTGAGAAGGATTAAAATGGACATCTAAATGATAATTACTGGGTAATTTTGTTTTGGTTATAATTTGCGGTGTTATTTTTGTAACTGACATGAGACATAATATATTTTTCAGGGTTCTGCAATAGCGGAGCAACAAATGGAAGCTGTCACGAAGTATTCGCAGGAACAGTTATTGAAGAAAGCTGTGAGGTTGTCGAAATGCTTCATGGACTAAATTTTTTTTTGCCCATACATCAGTAGAATACTTTCCTTAAAATGTAACGACTGTGGACATGTGTAGTATAGCCAGTCTTCTGCCTTGGCTTTTAAAATCCTCTTCTTTTTTATTAATGCAAAACTGGAGAGGACTCTTTCAAGGGGCTTTTCACCACATCCTTTGTCACAACGTAGATGTTACCGAGCATTTGGTGCCATGGGTGTGCACAGTCTTACCTCCTGTTCTCTAGTCCCATCCCTCTCCCTCTCCCTCCCTCCCTTGTCTGTTTTGTCTGTGCTTTGGACCCCTCTGTGGCACCAAGGACACTGCAAAGTCTTTAGCTCTTGGTCCTTAACTGGTAGCCCTCAGTTCTCCCGAATTTACTGACCTCTGCCCGAGACGTGAACTGAGACCAACGAACAGACAGACCACCAAAACTCCTGCAACTATCAGATGGCAATTCCACTCGGCCCTCTCAATGTGGAATAATTTCATGGAATGTACCTCTCTACTCATATGGCTCTGATTATTTGCTGACTGGTAATTTTAGTTATTTGTGTGCAAGTCTTATCCTCCTTGCCAGACTGCAAGGTCCTGGACAACAGGAACCAAGCTGGATGCTTTCTGTGTGGTTCTCCTTCCCTGGGACCAGCAAGGTGCTCTACACGACAGCGAAATCCAGGAGAGACACTAAGTGAACTGGGGTGGCATTTAAGCTAGAGACATGGACTGTCCTAACGATAATCCAGTTATCAGTGACACATCCCTGGTTAAATCTGCACCCATTCGATGTAATGGGAGCTTTCAGTTAGGAACGTTTCTACTTTCTTATTTCCATAGATATGAAATCAAGAGGATATAGATTTTTAAATTTCCACATATCTTATTTCCAGAGCTCTGAAATCAAGATGCATTTTCTCCCACTGAGTAGGAAATAGCTTTGAAGTCCTGCGGTGGCAGGACAAGGCTGAAGAAGTTACAACGATCCTTGAACTCAAATCTTCTGATAACACATTTTATTAACTGGTGGGAGACCAGAGTAAGACTTGTGGGCGAAAATAGTGTGTCTCAAGCAATTCTAATTCCCAGGCACAGAAGCTGTACTGTGCAGCAGCAGAGTTTTATTTTAGGAGAGTGATTTTACTGGGGGAAGTTCTACTAATTTCTCTTTTTTCCTAAATTATAGGAAAAGGGGAACTCTTGTAATACACTTGTGCACTCCGGGCACACTGGACTTGCACGTTGTTGACTTAATGATAATCTGGGGGAAATAAACAAGAAAAAAAGGAGCCCTGGTGGCACAGTGGTTAAGCACTCGGCTGCTAACTGAAAAGTTGGTGGTTTGAACCCACCAGCCACTCCATGGAAGAAAGATGTGGCAGTCAGCTTCCGTAAAGATTACAGCCTTAGAAGCCCTATGGGGCAGTTCTACTCTGTCCTGTAGGGTCACTATGAGTCGTTGTCGACTTGATGGCAACGGGTTTGGTTTTTAGTTTGAGAGAAAAAAAAAAAAACAAAATAACTATGTTTCTCTATAAATTTATCTAACTTTTCCAATTTTTCTTGGCTATCTCTTTTTTTTAACCACATAGGTAGAGATTTAAAATAATGTGATTAGATATGGAAATAATTAAAAGGGTTAGGAAAAATCAGTACGTTTCCACTCATACTGTTTTCCAGAAAAAGAATTCTTTAGTTCCAAATTCTATTTTTCCTCAATTTCTATTCAGTGTTTGATATTAATTTTTTAATTGAGATAAAATATTTCTCAATCAGAAACTCGTCAATTCAGACAAAATATTTCTAATATCCGTTACAAGAGAAAAATTCAAGAATACTGAAGTTAGAAACATGTTTGTGTCTTTTTTTCCATGACTAACCCATGTCTAGTCTCTATGAAATTGATGTCAAAAAAGTATTATATATTTTCAGTAGGAAATAGAAGGCTGCCCTCTACTATCCTTGTCAGGACGTCGTATCCCTTTAATCATACTTTTCATTTCAGTACATTGAAATTTCCGTTACCAAGGACAACATCATAAATAAAAGTGTTTGTGGAATTTTACCTGCAGCTCCCTAACTTTGTGCATTAAGCATGAGACTAGCAGAGAGGTGGTCAAATGTGAAAATTTATAATCATTTATTACATACGGCTGAAGCAAGAAAGGAATAAAAGCGTGAAGGCATACATCTATAAATGGAAGCCGAAAAGCTTAAATGAAAAGTAAAGTGAATTTCTGTGTCTTGTCATAAAGTAATGAGAAGCTAGAGCTTTTATTCATAGCAACCCAAGATGCATTTACTCTCAATCTAGCTTCAGCAGTAAACGCTTCCCTGATGTATTGCTTTGGACTTACAAAGAAATATTTGTGCTCTACATAATAGTATAGTTAGGGGAATTACTGCACGGTTGAGAAGATTCTATAAAGGTTTATAGCTGGCGGTGTTACTGTAATTTAATCACAATGTAGCTAATGTAGTACTTTAATATCACAGGTTACTTTTTTATTTACCATTTATTAGTAACTGACAGAGTCAATCATCTCTACATCATAAACAAATCATGAAGGGATTCTATAGGAACCCTAAAATTCCAGAATAGATGTACTAGCACCGTTTTACATGACCACATTCCTTGTAATGAGTTAACCATCAAATTATTATTTAGATCTGGGAAATGTAAGCCAGGCTTCCTCTTCTCAGTCCATTGGCCAAAGAAAACTTGAGAACATTTTAAAATGTTATGAATACAATTAGTATTGCATGTCATTTATGCACAGAAGTAAGCCATTGATCTAATTCTAGCAATGACTAGAAGTGATTTCTGAAAAATATGAAGGTATTTAGCTAAATACTCTTTTCTAACTGTTCTGTAATGTATTTACAAACATCATCATCATAATATTAAGCTTACATCAATGTTTTCTCATTAGAATATTCTATAAAAATATGTTTTTACACTTGAAAACTAAATGTAACTGCTTTTGTACTTTCTGTTTATAAATATTCACCCTTAATAGATAAATAAATACACCCACTCCTCACTTATCAACATAGTTAGGTTCCAAAGATCAGGTGGTTGTAAGAAAATCAGACTTATGCAAAAATGGAGGATGACTACATCAGATTACAAAATGGACAACATCATTACACAACTGCCAAATTACATTATTGCATAATTACCAAAACACTGAGAATCATGGCCCAGCTAAGCTGACACATAACCTTAACAATGGCAGCCAGCGTTACTCTTGCCTCGCACTTGGTGTTCATTATTGCCAAATGTATGTTGTTAATGCACAAAATAGTCAATAGATTTTTTACTACTGTCATAAATATGAAATGTCATATATGAGATAGTCAATAAGTGAGGAATAGGTATACAGATAGGTAGTTATAATTAGTTGTTGTATAAACCAGGCCATGTTAATATGGCTGCCTCAAGGATTATTAATCAAGACTAGTAAAAGAATGGTATTAATGTCCGGAAGCTGTAGGATTTTGTGGAAAGTAGACTGAGGGCAAATCTAAGTTTAAGTCTACATTTAGCTCTCTGACCTTGGACAAGTCTCCTGACCTCTATGAGTCTCAGTAGTTTCATCAGTAAAACAGGAGTAATGGTATTTGTCCTACTAATCTTCCTGATTGTTGTGAAGATCAAATAAGATATTGTACAAAAAGCATTCTGCAAACTGAAAAGAGATACACAAAGTATCAGTGCTTGGAACATAAAAGCCATTAATTCAATGTAGAAGTGAATGTTCAGAGTAGGTACTTCTATATAATATTTGAATAGCTGTCATTACAAAGAGGGTACAAAAGTCATGTGAAACATGACTAATATTTATTGAGTACCTACTATGTGTCAGGCATTGACAGAGCCCATTACATTAAAAATAGTTGATGCAATAGTTTCTCAGAGGATAATGAATTTAAACTAGGTCAATGTTAGTATATAGCCAAGTCCCAATCATCTATTCTAGAACCTTTGAACTTGCTACTACATGCCACTCTGCCTTTCAGTGTGACTGATTAGATGTTCTAAATTTTTTAATTCCTGGGAATTTACAACCCTTAAATTCTCCCTAGACCTTCAACTCACCGAGGGCTTGTCGTATGTGATAGGCATCAGGCTATAATTCAGTTGACAGTGACTGATCTCTAGTTTGGGAGAAATAAAAATGGCCCTGCTCAAAAATATAACCTCAGATTAACAACTCAAATAAAGAGAAACAGTCTTCAGGTAACTGAAGTGACCATTCAGTTGAGAACAGAAATGTCAACATAGGCGTGGACTTTATTGATTTCTTTCATGGATGTTATTTAGTTCCTGGGGCCTGGGATACCCTCCCCTTTGTCTGCCAAAGTCTTGCTAATTCCTCAACGTCCAGTTGAAAAGTTACCTCCTCCATGAAATCTACTCTTTGTGTTCTTTTACGTTAATTCTCACTTATAATTCTAAAATTCTGCCTTATCTTACAGTTATTTTCACATCATTATTTAAAGGTCTTCAAGGCAAGGAAAAGTCTTCATCTTTGTGTTCCTTTTGGCTTCTGGTATCATGTCTTGCATGAACAAGCACTCAACAAACGCTCGCTGAATCGTGGCACAGTGGTTAAAGCCCTTGGCTGCTAACCGAAAGGTCAGGGGTCCAAACCCACGAGCCACTCCGTGGGAGAAAGATGTGGCAGTCTGCTTCCGTAAAGACTGCAGCCTTGGAAACCCTGTGGAGCAGTTCTACTCTGTCGTATAAGGTTGCTATGAGTCAGAATTGACTTGACGGCAATAGGTTTTTTTTCCAAAATAATACCACCATTTAAAAAAAATTCTCTGATATATATATTTAACTATTAGGGTTTTTTTTTTTTTAATTTATTACTTCAAAGTGGGTGGCCTTAACAGAAATTTATTTTCTCACAGTTCAGGAGTCTAAAAGTCTGAATTCGGGGCACCAGCTCTAGGGGAAGGCTCTCTGTTCACTCTAGGGGAAGAACCTTGTCTCAGCTTCTCTAAAGTTCCTCTTGGCGTTCCTTGGAGATCTCCACGTGGTATCAGTCTTTCCCCTATTCCAGCTTGCTTGCTTCTCTGTGTCTAATCTGCTCCTTTCATATCTCAAAACTGATTGGCTTAAGACACATCTTACACTGACATGGCCTTGGTAACATAACAAAGAAAATCCTATCCCCAGACAGGATGACATTCACCTGCGTAGGGCTTAGGATTCCAACACATATTTTGCGAAGACACAATTCAATCTATAACACTGTTGGCTGAGGCACTCTATCTCCATTCTAGACTAATTAACATTTTACCTTGGGGCCAGGGAGTACGGAACTATAGAAATGTAGGGTTGACAAAAATATGTCTAAAGATTTCCCATTTAAGGTCATTTTCTAGCCATTTTCTGAATACATTTATCTTCCTATTACTATAAGATGTGGAAATAAACTTAAATATTTGTGTTAACATTAATGGAGGATCATGATTTCATGGAAACAACAACCATTTGGGAAGTCCTGTGTAATTATGCCAGCTCTAACACCAACTGGTTGTGTGATCCAAGGCATAACCTCTTTACCCATCTGTCATAGTTATCTAGTGTTACTATAACAAAAATACCACAAGTGGATGGCTTTAACAAACAAAAATTTATTCTCTTACAGTTTAGGAGGCTAGAAGTCCAAATTCAGGGCACCAGCTCCAGGAAGTCTTTCTCTTTCTATTGGCTCTGGAGGAAGGTCCTTGTCATCAAACTTCCCTTGGTCTAGGAGCTTCTCAGCACAGGGACCCTGGGTCCAAAGGATGTGCTCTGCTCCTGGCTTTTCTTGTTTGGTGGTAATGAGGTCCCTCTCCTCTCTGCTTGATTCTCTCTTTTATATCTCAGAAGAGATGACTTAAGATACAACCTAATTCTGTAGATTGAGTTCTGCCTCATTAACATAACTGCCTCTAATCCTGCCTCATTAACATCATAGATGTTAGGATTTACAACACATAGGATAATCACATCAAATCACAAAATGGTAGACAACCACACAATAGTGGGAATCATGGTCTAGCCAAATTGACACATATTTTTGTGGGACACAATTCAATCCATAACACCATCTGAGTATTTTCACACCAGTACAAATAAAAAATTAATTTTTCATTTATTCATAATTTATTTCATGTAAAATGTCTGACTGCACCTTTTATTTACAGACTAAAATAACTTAGTTCTGTTTAATAAAATTTTTGAAAGTTTGCTTTGTGCCAGGTTCTTTGCTAGGGGTATGTGTGTGTATGTGCCTGTGTGCATATGTGTGTGCATGCGTGTGTATGTGTTTTGGAGGATGTTGTGAAGAAAAAGATAAATAAGACATGAAGTCTGGCCTGGAGGAGCTATGATCTGGTAGAGGATGTAGATCATTTTGATAACAAGTGACTTACCATATATGATGGGTACACACAGAATCTGTGAGGGGTTTCATTAGTAGTAAGTAAAATCTCTGTGTGTAATATTTAAGACAAATGTTTTCCCAAGTGTCTTTGATCTTGTTTTAACATATTTCAAATGTCTATTGCCTTTGACTAGAATTTACCAATCCTTTGTGACTTTTTTCTATTTTTTTTAAATTTATAAAACTACCATTTCACCAAAGATGTGATAAATACACAGAGTTTTTCTGATTTGATTGGTATTTAACTCTTTAATTCAAATGGTGTTTAAGGGAACTTTTAAACCTCACTTTTCTACACAAACACACACACACAAAAATTAGGGAAACTTGTAGGTTTAAAGAGTTGCTGGAAAATTTTAGGAAGGTAATTTAACACATTACAAAAATCAAGCCCAAGAAAAACCATGATGAGTTTAGAAGGATAATTCCCTCTCCACAGAGGTATAAAAAACCAAAACCAAACCCATTGCCGTCAGATCGACTTTGACTCATAGAGACCCTATAGGACACAGTAGAACTGCCCATAGAGTTTCCAAGGAGGACCTGGTGGATTCAAACTGCTGTCCTTTTGGTTAGCAGCCATAGCACTTAACCACTACGCCACCAGGATCTCCTCCTTTAAAGATTGCAACCCAGAAAATTCTATGGGGCAGTTGTACTCTGTTGTATAAGGTCACTATGAGTTGGAATCGACTTGACAGCACTCAACAACAACATTTAATATATAGTGTCTTAGTCATCTAGTGCTGCTATAACAGAAATACCACAAGTGGTTGGTTTTAATGAAGAGAAGTTTATTTCCTCACAGTTAAAGTAGGGTAAAAGTCTAAATTCAGGGTGTCAGCTCCAGGGGAAGGCTTTCTCTCTCTCGGCCTTCTTATTAGTGTTCCCCCAGACTAGGAGCTTCTCTGCGCAGGGACCCTGGTCCAAAGGACGCGCTCTGCTCCTGGCACTGCTTTCTTGATGGTATGAGGTCCCCCTGTCTCACTGCTCACTTCTGTCTTTTATATCTCAAGAGACTGTCTCAGGACACAATCCAGTCTTGTAGATCCAGTCCTGCCTTACTAATGCAACTGCCACCCATCCTCCCTCATTAACATCATACAGGCAGGATTTACAACATATAGGAAAATCACACAGTACCAGGAATCATGGCCCAGCCAAACTGATATACACATTTTTGGGGGGACATAATTCAAGCCATGACGTATAGTAATGATAGCATTTAATGAGAATATTTAGCTGCCTAGAAGAAAGCAGAACCAAGTGGGGAAGTCTGCCAACTCTTTACCTCAGATGAATAAATTCACTCATTCAATATTATTTATTGAGCTTCTACTTTGTGCCAGGCTCTGTGGAGCTTAATTCTGGGGATGACAAATATTAAAGAACCAATTACAAAATATTATTTAACAACAATTGAGATGAATGAGTGCTTTAAAGAAAAAGTACAGGAAGCTAAAAGGGCATGTGTTAGGTGCCCCCGATGGCAGGCTAGTTGAGGGGGGTACTTTGGATGCGAGGGCCCACCTGAGATACCATCATCTACCAGATCCAACTTTTCCTAAAGGTGTACAGCAATGTCTAGAAGAAAATAGTCTGCTGGTGAGAGTCTTATGGGCCCATCGTCATCCCTGGCTACTATTGATTTTCTTTTTTTTAATCTTTTCGTTTGATGTCTTTTTGTTTTTTTTCTTCTAGTTTTTTTTTTTTTTAATTGTGTGTTAGGCGAAAGTTTACAGCTTAAGTTAATTTCTCATACAAAAATTTACACACATATTGTTATGTGACATTACTGCAGTCCCTACGATGTGACAGCACACTCCCCCTTTCTGCTCTGGGTTTCTGTGTCCATTCAACCCGTTCCTGTCCCTTCCTGCCTTCTCATCCTGCCTCTGGACAGGAGCCACCCATTTGGTCTCGTGTATCCGATTGAATTAAGAAGCACACGCCTCACGAGTATTATTTTATGTTTTATAGTCCTGTCTAATCTTTGTCTGAAGAGTGGGCTTTGGGAATGGTTTTAGTTCTAGGTTAACAGAGTGTGTGGGGGCCATAGTTTAGTGAGTTCCTCCAGTCTCTGTCAGACCAATAAGTCTGGTCTTTTTACGTGAATTTGAGTTCTGCTCCACGCTTTTCTTCCCCTCTGTCCAGGACTCTCTGTTGTGTTCCCTGTCAGGGCGGTCATTGGTTGTATCTGGGCACCTACCACTGATTTTTGATGGGTGATCTAATTACCAGTGAGGAGGTAAAGGGTAAGCAAGAAGAAATTTCATTCGATGTGAAAAACACAAGGAAAAAGTCACAACTTGGATTTTTTTCACAGGCTCACGAATACTCAGGGAATAGTTTAAAGATGATGTGGGGCTTATTTTAAATGTTATCAAATAAAGTCTCTGATAACAGAGGATAGGGACAATAGAAAAGGCAAAAAGGTTTACAAGAGGTTAAGGGAGTGAGAAAATGCGAGAGAGGTTTAAGGATAAATTGGAAACGAACTGAAAGTATAAAGGGAAATTATATGCCAACATTTAAAGCCATTATGGGACCATTTATGGTCATTGTGCCACCTTATGCAAAGTAATGTACTATGTTCTTTTGTGGTTAATGTTCAATCGAGTGTCTAATATGTGCTAAGTATTGTAATAGGTGGCTTCAGGAAGTTTGCAGCCTAGAAAGGCATAACATCATTGAAGAAATCACAAAATAAAACAAAGCGTAGGAGGAAACGTATAATTAAAATTGGTTCTAATTGGATTACGTTGGATAAACACTATGAAGGAAAGGTAAGCATGGTGAGATGAGAAGATGCATCCAGGGAAGCCTACCTAGCCAAGGTCCAGGCATTAGGGAAGTGATATCTATATTGAAAGGTGATGAAAGCAAAGAGGGATTAACAAGTGGAGGTGGGACAGGGGTAAGCTGGAGAACAGTATTCCAGAGAGAGGGAACACCATGTACAGAGGTCCTGTGGCTGGAAGAGGGTAGTGTGTTTGAAAATCTGAAGGACATTCAGCATGACTAGAGGTAAAAGCAAGGAGCGTAGTAGATGTGACTAGAAGGGTACAGACAGGTGAGTCCAGACAGGGCTCAGCAGACCGCGTTTAAAAACCAGTTGCTGTCGAGTTGACTCTGACTCATGGAGACCCTCTGTGTGTCAGAGTAGAACTGTGCTCCATAGGGTTTTCTATGGCTGACTTTTTGGAAGTAGATGGTAAGGCCTTTCTTCTGAGGCACCTCTGGGTGGACTCAAATCTCCAATCTTTCTATTAGCTGCTGAGCGTGTTAACTGTTTGCGCCACCCAGGGACTCCAAACATAGAAAACCATGCTATTGTCATTTTATTCTAGTATTATAATCACTACTGGGGAGGAAAGCGAGGAGACCTTGGTGTTACCAAAGCAAAGGAAGATATTTCAAATAAGATACGACCTCAAGTATGTCCACAAAGTTTAGGAGATCACCTTTAGCGGGAACTGCTTGGGGATGAAGGGGGCTGTATTAAAGTGAGGTGAGGAGTGAGCGGGAGCTGAAGGAAACCACGGGAAGCAGAGAGAACTTTAGAAATCTGATTGTAAAGAGGAAGAGAGGTATAAGGCTGGAGAATGATACAAGGTCTAAGGAAGGTTTTTGCTTGCTTTTTGTTGTTATAGTTTTATTGAGATGGGAGTATCTTGAGCAGGTTTAAACGTCTTTGGAAAGGACCCAGTTGAGAGAGTGGGGTGAGTATTCGAAGACAGAAAGGGGATAACTGAGAGTGTCATATTCCTGAGAAAGAAGGTGAGAATGGATCTAAAGGGAGGGTGGCTGGCCTTAGGTAGCAGGAGGAGAGCGAGAGACAGAGGAGTTCAGGAAATCGGCACAGGTGCTCTTGAAATAAGGAGTGTATCCTCTAATCTGAAAAAGGAGCTGGTTTAAAAACTGGGTAAAAATTTCTTCCATTGGATTGTGAATTCTTTGAGGGTAATAACTCTATCTGAATCATTTTTATTCCAAAATAAACACTGAATGCGTGTGTGTTGAACTGAGTTGATAAAAGCCCTATTATTTCTTAAATCCTGAGTAAATGAGTGGTAAAATTCAAATCCAAATCCTAAGGGCTATTGACTATTATCTAACATATAAAACATACACAACTTTCTTAGTCTGGTGAGAGAATTTATTATTATTGTGCTTTAGGTGAAAGTTTACAAAACAAATTAGTTTCTCATTAAACAATTAACACACATATTGTTTTGTGACATTGGTTGGCAACCCCTCAACGTGTCAACACTCTCCCCTTCTTAACCCTGGGTTCCCCATTTCCATTTCTCCAGCTTTCCTGTCCCCTCCTGCCTTCTAGTCCTTGCCCCTGTGCTGGGGTGCCCATTTAGTCTCGTATACATGGTTGAGCTATGTATATTATTGTTTGTTTTATAGGTCTATCTAATCTTTGGCTGAAGGGCGAACCTCAGGAGTGACTTCAGTCTTGAGTTAAAAGGGTGTCTGGAGGTCATACTCTCAGGGTTTCTCTAGAATCTGTCAGGCCAGTGAGTCTGGTCTTTTTTTGTGAGTTAGAATTATGTTCTACATTTTTCTCCGTCTCTGTCCAGGACCCTCTATTGTGATCCCTGTCAGAGCAGTCAGCGGTGGTAGCCGGGCACCATCTAGTTGTGCTGGACTCAGTCTGGTGGAGGCTGTGGTAGTTGTGGTCCATTAGCCCTTTGGACTAATCTTTCCCTCTGTCTTTGGTTTTCTTCACTCTCCCTTGCTGCAGATGGGGTGGGACCACTGAATGTAGCTTCGATGGCCACTCACAAGCTTTTAAGACCCCAGATGCTACTTACCAAAATAGGATGTAGAACATTTACTTTATAAACTATATTATGCCAATTGAGCTAGATGTCCCCTGAGACCATGGTCCCCAACCGTCTGCCCAGTGACTCGGTCCCTCAGGGAGTTTGAATGTGTCCATGAATCTTCTATGACTTTGCCTTGTTCAAGTTTTGCTGACTTCCTCAGTATTGTGTACTGTCTTACCCTTCACCAAAGTTACTATTATCTATTGTCTAGTTAGTGTTTTTCCCTCCCCTTCTCTCCCCTCCCTCGTAACCATCAAAGATGGTTTCTTTCTATGTGTAAACCGTTTCATGAGTTTTTATAATTAGTGGTCTCATGCAGTATTTGTCCTTTTGTGATGGATTTATTTCACTCAGCATAATGCCCTCCAGATTCATCCACATTGTGAGATGTTTCACAGATTCATCACTACTCTTTATCATTGCCTAGGATTCCATTGTGTGTAGGTACTATAGTTTGTTTATCCATTCATCTGTTGATGGGTTGTTTCCAGAGAGAATTTATTTTTAAGTGTATAGACACTGATATAATGATGGCTCATCTGACTATTTACAAACAACATTATCATTTTAAAACCTTTATGTCAATCCAGTAGAACTTAAGAATGTGTATCTTGCCTGAGTGTGAAATTTTATTTTATTTTCTATTTGCCTGGTTTAGTAATGCTCAAACTAGTGGTCTAAGAAAGCCTCAGATTGGTATGTCTGCATTTTATACTGTTGACACAGTCTGTCCTCCTCTGAAGATGGCTCTGGCCAACTCTACGTGCCTTATTTCATGGTATCCATGATAGATCATGGTATTCAAGGTAGATCCATAAATTAGGAAGAACATACATTAGAACATTTGTAATATAGAATGAATGGAAGTCTAGCCTGTTGGCTACCACAAAACCCCAAAACCCAAACCCACTGCAGTTGTTAATTCTGACTCATAGCAACCCTATAGTACAGAGTAAAACTGCCCCATAGGGTTTCAAAGGCTGTAAATCTTTATGGACGCCAACTGCCACATCTTTCTACTGCAGAGCAGCTGGTTGATTGAAACCGCAGATCTTTCAGTTAGCAGCAGAGCTCTTAACCACTGCGCCACCAAGGCTCCTTTTGGCCACCACAAAGACAACCACAAAGAGTGTTACCTTAGGAGAGAGCACTGGATTGTGACTTCTGGTTTAAAAGTAAATCATTCTCATAAACAACTGCAGCAGCATTAAAAATTCAAGCATCAACTTGACAAATGTCTGATTTCTTTATTAAACCAGATTTTTGGAGATAGAGAATGTGTTTCCCTATCTATTTTTTAAAATCAAGTTCATCTACCACAGCTTAAAGTACCTGTTAAACATCTAACATAATGTATTTGCATTAGAGGTAGAGTATTTACTTGAGTCACTATTGAACGACATCATTAGAATGCTCATTCATAACTATACTGATATTGTTACCCGATATCTAACTAATCCCGTAAGTGATCTGTCTCTTCTGAACTCATATAACTTTTGTATTCTTGTGTTTTGACACATATGCATCAATGCTTAGCACAGAGCCTGGTTTATCAAAGGTACTCGATGATTGTTGACTGAACACTAATGGTGTCCAATAACACATCTAGCTTCAGGCACCTTATCTCCCCGATTCAATGATGAATGTAGGGCAGGGGCTGTGTCCACCTCATCATTCTATTACATTGCCATACATGCCGTAGATACTCCACAGATATATGTTGAATGAATTAATAATATCATAGTTGTAATTTGTACTGAGTTTGTATTTAATTAGTAGCATCTCTTTTCATTCATTTTCTTTCCTTAATTTTGGCTCTTTCTTTTACCTTCTGCTTTTTTTTCTTCCCTTAAATTGATCATTTTCTCTTCCTCTGCCTTCTCAGTTACATTTTTGGTATTAGTTCTTTCATATCTGCCTTTTCAAATGTATATTGGTATTTATCCTTTCCTATTCTGCCGTCTGGCTGTATTGGGCAGATTGGGTAAGGCAGCATTTTCTGTTGTAATGACCCACAGTATCAACACTATGATTAATAAAGTACAGTCAGCACAAGGATGACCCAGCATGACACAGAAGCACTTGGATGTCCTTCAGAATCTGTCAGCTGAGGGAACTTCAGTGTGTGTGTGTGTTTCTGTGTGTTCCATTCACACCCCATCCCTACTGTAATAGAGATTAAAAAATGACAACAGCAACACATTTTTCCCCTTCTCTTGTTGTGGTTTGTTGACTCTACCTTGTCATGTATTAATAATAATGCTTCTGGCATTGGCAGTACTCACAAGCATTACATCTGTGGTTATCCAACGTGTCTCAGCTTCACTTGGGTGTTTAATCACCCACAAAAGCAGTTCATTATGTTTTATACTCCACTGCCATGAACATTATTTCTTAAATATATTTTTATTTAGCTCAACAGGTTCCTTTATTTTTGAAAAACAAAGTTACTATTACGATTTTTTTTATATGGGAAGTTCAATACTCCAAGAGTAATTCCTGTTTGCCCACTCAGACACTGTATTTTTTTTTAAGTAGGTATAAGAAAGAAACGTTAAGCCATCATTTTGGTTTGTTTATTGTTGTGCATCCCAACAAAACTTATCCCTGTGAATAATAATGACTGTTATCATTGACTAAGTACTCACTCTGTGATAGCATTTTACTTATATTATTTCTAATCCTCACTTCATCCATACAAGGTTTTATTATTCCCCTCTTTCAGATGAGGAAATGGAGGCTTAGCGAGAATAATTTGCTTATGATCATTCAACTAATGGCTAAATTAATTAAAAAAAGGAACCCCTACAGACCATCTCCAAAGAGGAACACCTTTCATAAATGGGGGTGCGGAGTGAAATGGGTAGAAATAAAGGTTGGGAAAATGGATAGACAGAGAAATTGATTCCCTGACACACGACTGCTTCACACGGCTGTCAAGACTAAAATTCTCATCAGGGAGTTCTACCATCACTGCCGGATGGAGATGAAGAGGCTGGTATAAAATCATACCCAACTGCAGAAAAATATTTCTGATAGGCACAACATATAGAGTAAAAAAACTGATATGCGGGAATGGGATTGATTATAGGGTAGTCCATGTCAAATGGGCCACTCGCTCACTACTTGAATCAGATCACCAGGCACATTTATTAAAAAGGCAGGTTCCTGGGGCAGGGGTTGGGCATGCCAGATGTGCTTGTGCACACTACGGTGGGAAACTCCCAACTGAGGGTAAGAGCCAAAGGGTTGAGGGGGATGGGTGCTACAATAGGAAATTATGATGGAAAGACATTGTAACTTAGTGCTCCCAGCTCAGTCCTCAAAATTTACTTACAGTGCTTGCTTTGGCGACATGCACACTAAAAATAATTAACAAACAACAGAAAATAGGAAGAAATAAAATTACTTATATTTTGGTAAAAAAAAGTGGGAAACTTAGGAAAGTATAAAGAAGACCATGAAAATCCCATAGAATTCTACAACAAGAGAGAAATTTCCATTATTATTCTGGCTATTTCTTTTCAGTATGCAAATAGCAGTATATTTATATAACTGGGGTCACACTCTTCTGTATTCTTTTCTCTTAACATAGTATGGTCTTTATCATAAGCAATTGTCTAAGTTGCTAAGAACTCTTTGAAAATTAATGGTTGCGATGACTGTGTCTCCACCGACTGCACTGTGAAAGGGCCAAGGTGGGCAAAGCCCACCTTTATCACTAACTGAGTAGCAAGGATCAGCAGGAATCTAATTCCCAGCTGGAAGTGGATCCAGCCCTCGCCAACCACTTCTAAGACAATTTCCTTTCTCTCTAACCCGAACGATGCAGAGTTAGGCCAGACCTCATGCACGGCTATCCTGAGCCAGGTAAAAATACCCTTGACCACCTGAGTCCAGGGCATGGGGAGCAGTCGTAGGCTCAGTCCCTGCACTTCAGGCTAGGTGGGCCCCCGCTTTCTCTCTTTCTCTCTAGTCCCCTGGGGCTAGGGCACAAGCTAGAAAGAGTCTATCCTTATTCATAGACTGTCATGCAGGCTTCCCCTATCACCCAGCCACCCAGAGCTGGGTCTACACAAATTGACTCTGTGCTGCCAGCACCTGCTGGCTTACTGCCCCTGTGGGTTCGTTAATTCTCTAGAATGGCTCACAAAACTCAGAGACTATTACCTATATTTACCAAAAACCCAAACGAAACCCATTGCCGTCAAGTCGATTCTGACTCATAGTGACCCTATTCGAACAGCCAACCTACTGGGTAGCAGCTGTAGCTCTTAACCTCTGTGTCACCAGGGCTCCCCTATACTTACAGTTATCCATTTCTTATAACCAGAAAAGATACAAGCTAGAGACACATCAGGCAAGGTCTGGGAGAGTTCCTGGCATGGGGGTCTCCAGTGTCCCCAGGGATGTGTCGCCCCCTCTCCCACACATGGAGGTTCTCACCCATCCAAAAGGCCCGAAAGACAGCATTCCAAGGTCCAGGGTCCCCTAGTCATTGGGATTTCGGTGACTATGCATGACGTAGGCCTTAATGCATAGTTATGATCAATCCAATCAATAAATATGCACGACTGTGTTAGGCTTCCCCACTCTTTCCTGAAGTTAGTTGGCCAGGTGTGGGGCTTGTGTAGCCCCTACTTGTCCAGATAGTTTGAAAAACAAAGGCATCTTGATTGCTCAGGTTATTTGCAGAAACCAGAATCTAAGGGTCAAGCCAAGCTCTTTGTTCTACAATGGTTATATGTCATTGTATCATCAGGATGAAATTGAATTTCCTTAATCATGTTTTCATCTTTGGGCATTTAAAGTTGTTTCCCATTTTTTTCTGTCAGATTCACTATATTGAATACAAGGAGCCTGGGTGGTGCAAATGGCTAAGCGCTTGTCTACTAGCCAAGAGACGGGCGGTTTGAACCCACCCAGAGAAACCTTGGAAGACAGGCCTGGCGATCTACTTCCGAAAGATCGTAGACATTGAAAACTGTAGAGAGCAGTTCTAATCTGGCACACATGGGGTTGCCATGAGCCAAACTCAACTCGACAGCAACTAACAACAGCTTTTATTTTAGAACGTAAAATTCAGCTCCACTTAGTTAACCAATCTTTTACTTATGCCTCTTAGAAAGTTCAAGCATGTTTCACTACAGAGGTTCTGGAAGATAAGTATGTTGCATACTTTTGAGTGTTTTGCATTCTGAGATGCATGTTTTTCCAGCTGGGGCCCATGGGAATGGATTTCTCTGGATATGCAACAAGGATCAGGTAATGAGTTTGGCTTAGAAATACACTACCCAAAAGAATGAATGAAACAGTTATCTTAATAAAATAGAAACTAGGGGATTTTGCTGAAGCTGCTTTCAAAACATAAATGACCCGTGCTGACATAAGGAAAGAATAAAGATTACAGGATTGGGTTTCTATATGAGAGTTTGGGGCTTTCCAGTAAAAAAAAAAAGTGTTACTAGTACTGTAAAAAGTATGCCAAAAATACATCTTCAAATGCAGAAGAGATAATTAGGTTACGCTGTTCCAAGTTAAAAAAAAAAAAAAAAAAAAAAAAACCTACTTCTCATCCAGTCTGCAAAACTTTGGCCACCTGCCTGGTATTTCTCTTCAATTTCACACTTTAGAGTGGCCTCCAGGCAGACACCGGTTAGGATCGGTACCAAGGTACAAAGCTGCCAAAATAACCCTTTCACCCACTTTTCAAAGCAAAGTAGTCTTAAATCTATATATAGAGGGGTTGTTAAAAGTAACCTTTACTTATGAAAGATATTGGTTTTTGTGTCATATTTCTTACAGTATAGGTATCCCTTATCATAAGCCAACAAAATACACAGAATTTATAATAAATTCAAACTATCTCACCTGAACTTCAAGCTTATAGAATTTTAATTAGATTGCATTCATTTCCCCCACAAACTAGCCCCAGGCAATTTTTTGAAAAAAAAAATGTGCTTTTGTATATCCTTACATTATTACACGTTCTTCTTTTTCTTGGCAAGCAAATCATTCACACCAGGTTAAAAAGCACAAATAATCACTTAAGATATTGCCCCTCCCAGGTGTTAACACACTATTTCTCAAACTTTAGGGTGCGAAAGAGTCTACTGGCATCCTTGTTAAAAGGTAGTTCCTGTTCCCTCCATCCCCAGTGAAGTTCAGGAATCTACATTATTAATAAGTACCTCAGATGATTCTGACGCAGGTGGTAGAGAACCACACAGAGAAATGCTCTCTCAAGTAATGGGAAGAAGCTCAGAAGGGTAGAATTATAAACAATACCCTGTGGTTGAAGTACTGTATTCAATAGTGGGCCTTTACCTGTGGCTCCTGAGAAGGAAGGAGGGAGAAGGCTCTTAATCTACCTTCAGGTAGGCCAAATTTATCCTTCATCTATTCAAGCATTCACTTGATTTCTTGCTCACTCCATCACTTGTTCACTTGCTTCATTCACTCATTCACTCACTCACTTATTCAGCCACTCAGTCACTCACCCACCCACGCACTCACTCATTCACTCACTCAATCAATCATTTAATAGCTACCTCTTAAATGTCCACTCTTTAAGGGAATTGAACTAGACAGGGGTATCCAAAGGTGAATAAGATTATCTTTGCCTAAAAATTCGAGTAGGGAATTTGGACATGGGTAGAAGGAACCCACAGTATGAGACGAAAGTCAAGAAATACTGAAGGATACCAAAGTGCCTTGGGAATATTTGTGTATTTATTTCAACCTTATCTTGTTTCAAAAATTGATTCAGGGTGGCTCCAGGGATACATGTAATCCAACAGAATGAAAAATAAAACAGATGAGAAAATCAGAAGATTATAAATGTAGGACAATAAGATGTAGCTAGGAGTCACTACAGTACAAAAAAAGGTACTTCTTATGTATGGGGTCCAGAGGTATTACTAGAGATGAACAGAAAATTTGGCTCTGAGCTTCTCAGATGCCAAAGGTAAAAAAGGGTCCCACTCTGAAACAAATTCACTGTATCCATATAAGATAAAGTTTCCTGGAATCAAGGCTTGAGAAAAATTTCTTTTGTGGGTCTTCAGAAAAGATACTTTGTGAGGTGGTGGACACTATTATCAACCACATGTTGTCAAGAAATACCAAATTGTGTTTCATGAAGCTGTTTCTTATAATGCCAAAATGCTCTCTGTTAAAAATCCTAAATCATAGTCTCATGGGACAACTCAACTAGTTGGCACAACATGGTTCACAAAAATCATGATCTACATTCTGTCGAAGTGAGTAGTGTGTAGGGTCTTAAAAGCTTGTGAGCTGTCATCTAAGACACAACTATGGGTCTCTACTCACCAGGAGCAAAACAGTAAAAAGGTAACCAAAAGCACAGAGAAGAAACAAATCTACACAAGCCACAACCTCACCTACCCTGAGACCAGAAGAACTAGATGGTGCCCGGCTACCACCACTGACGGGTCTGACCAGAGTTACAATAGTTGGTCCTGGATAGAATGGGAGAAAAATATGGAGCAGGACTCAAATTCTTATTTTTTTTTAAAAAAGCTAGACAAACTGGAACAGTAGACAACAGAGAACTCCCTGAGACTATTGTCCTGAGACACTCTTTAAACCTAGAATCGAGCCTATCCCCTGAGATCACCTTTTAGCAAAATAGCAAAGTGTACACAAAATAAAGGATATTACTCGTAAGATAGGCACCCTACTTAAAAAACCATCAGCAGGAGACTAAAAGGCCAACAATTACTCAAAAGAAAGATGAGAAAGGTGCAGGGAAACTAGAGTACTGGAAAGGAAACAAACTAAACACAATTAAAGAGAATGTTGACACATTGTGTTACATGTAACTAATGTCACTGGACAATTTGTGTGGAAATTGTCAAATGGGAACCTAACTTGAGTGTAAACTTTCACCAAAAACTCAAGAAAATATTATTTAAAAAAATCCTAGGATAGCTATATGCAAAATAATGAAGTTGAACCTTTAACTCAACACATACTAAACTATAACACTCTTAGAAGAAAACAAGGATAAATCTTCATGACCTTGGATTTGGCAATGGCTTTTTAGATATGACAACAAAAGCACACGCAACAAAAGAGAAAATGGATTAACCGGGCTTTCTTTTCAAGAAAGTGAAAAGACAACCCATAGAATGGGAGAAAATATGTGCAAATTATGTATCTGATAAGGGACTTGTATCTAGACTATATAAAGAACTCTTACAATTCAATAATAAAAAGACAAATAACCTAATTTAAATTTGAATAGACATTTATCAAAGAGGATATACAAATGACCAGTGAACACCTGCAAATATACTCCACATCATTAGTCATAAGGGAAATGCAAATCAAAACCACGATGACATACCACTTCTCACTCACCTGGATGGGTATAATCAAAAATTCAGATGATAACTGTTGGTGAGGATGTGGAGAAATCAGAACCCTCATACACTGCTGGTGGGAACATAGAACCCTCATACACTGCTGCTGGTCGAGTAGTCAGACGCTTCATGTCGGACCTCCTACAACAAAGATCTGAAGAAAAAAGTGAATCAGATGTATATGACAATTTAGGAACCCTAAGCATCAAAGACAAGGCTGAAGAATCAGACTGAAGAACAGGAGGAAGGAAAGACAATTTAAAAACATTGGAAACGGAGAATTATGGATTGCTGGTGTCCTGCTAGCTGAACCCGCACGGTATAGACATATTGAGACAAAGCAGCAGCACTCCCAGCCGAAACCCTCTCCTCCTCATGCAGCTAAGCAGGCGTGACTCTGCCTGCATGTCCAGAGCCAGCCAGGGAGCTTTCAGCCCTGCAAGGTTTAAGTGCACACATCCCACCCACTGCCCACACCCCAGCCACTGCTCTGTGCCAAAGGTCCATGGGCCTGGAAAGCACTCCCACCCTCTTCACATGTCCCACCTCCCTGCTCATGACTGCAATCTGGTGGCATTGAACACCACCACACCCTTTAAGTTGGGAGCTCATGGACCAGTACGGAGGCACGTGCCCCTTCACCCAGACACTAACGCCGGGTGTCCACAGATTTGCAGCACCTTCTACTCCTCCTAGTCACCCATGCCAGCACTTTTATGGCCAAGCCAGCACAGCACAGCCATATTGGGACAGAGCAAGCAGCATTCCCAGCTGAAGTCCACTTCAGTTGCTGCAGCCAAGTGGAAGCAATCCTGTGCACAAGCAAGGGCCAGACAGGAGTGTGTCCGGCCCTGCAAAAGTTGAGAGCACGTACCTCAGCCCTCCTGTGCTGTAGGCCCACAGGCTTGGAGGGCAATCCCATGCCTCTCGTCCATCCTCTTTCCCAGCTCACAGCTGCAGTCCTGTGTCATTCAATACCAACCCACCCCTTAAGCTGGGTACTCACATTATGGTCCGGAGGTGCCTGCCCCTTCGCCTAGCCACTGGTGCAGGAGGTCTATGGTCTTGCAGCACCTTCTGCCTCCTCTGGTTACCTGCGCTGACACCCTGCTGGCCAAGCCTGCATGGCGTCGCCATACTGAGACAAAGCAAGGAGCATTCCCAGCTGAAACCCACTCCACCTGGTACAGCCAAGCAGACGCAACTCTGAACTCACGGTCAGAGTCAGGCAGGAGGAGGGCTTCCTGTCCTGTGAAAGTTAACTACACCTACCCCACTCACTATGCCCACACCAGCCCCCTGTGCTGGAGGTCCATGAGCCTAGTGGGCATTCCCACCCACCTTGCCCATCCCCCTTCCCTGCTCGTGACTGCAGCCTAGCAGCATTCACCACCACCACACCCCCTAAACCAGGAGCTCAGCTACCCAGGCTGGGGGACCTGAGGGCTGGCAGTGCCACCCACTCCAGCCAGCTGCCTGTGCTGGGGGGCTGGGAGCCAGTGGTGCCCTGAATTCCCTCCAGCCATAGCACCGGGCACCCAACTATCAGCTGCACCACCTCCCTCATGATGCGCTCTAGCAGAAAGGGGCATGGCCTTCAACTGGGCACCTGTGCACAGGTGACATCCTCTATGACTTGCCCCCTGCATTGCCCCCCTTCACAACTGGAGGCTTGTGCCCATTCCAAACCACCCCCATGCAGCCCTGCCCACTCGGAACTGTCAGTGAGTCTCTATACCACCCAACCGGTGACCAATGATCCAGGCACCTTCACCCCAACAAACCAGCAAGTGGCAGAGCGCACACATAACACCCAACCCAAAGACCAGGGAGAATGCCCCTTGCATCCATGGCTAGGTGACCAGCAGGACAGATACATCACCTTACTAAACATGCCACCTACATCCTCAGCAGCCTCACAAGACCAGTGAACAAGAACCCACACTCACACACTCAGTCACTGCTCCACTCACCCAGAGACAGTAGATGAGAGCTTCAACATGGCCACATTAGCAACCAGAGTAGCACACATGCCAAGCCTACTTGGATATATCAAAACAAAACAAAACTTCAGGATGCAGCAAACATATAATAAATAATTTATTGATGCCTCGGAGACAACAGACAATATCAAATCACATAAAGAAGGAGGACAAGATGGCTCCAGCAAGCAACCAATATAAAGAACCAGAAAACCTTCCAGAGGAAGATAAGGCAATGGAACTACCTGATAAATAATTCAAAAGACTGATATACAGAGCTCTCCAAGAGATCAAGAAAGAGATCAGTAAAAAGACAGAGAAAACCAAAGAAAACACAGACAAAGCAATAGAAGAATTCAGGAAAACAATACAAGAACAAAATGACAAAGTAAATAGACAATTAGAAAGTATCCAAAAACAGCAACTAGAAATCTAAAAGATTAACAATAAAATATCAGAAACAAACAACTCAATAGAAGGATATAGGGGCAGAATTGAGACAATGGAATATAGAATTACTGAAAATGAAGGCAAATCCCTTAACATCAATTTGTTTGAGGAGAAACTAGAAAAAAGAATGAAGAAAAACAAAGAAATCCTAAGAATTATGTGGGACACTATCAAGAGGAAAAACTTATGTGTGATTGACGTTCCAGAACAGTGGGGGGAGAGGGGAATGGAAAACACAGAGACAATTGTTGAAGATTTGCTGGCAGAAAACTTCCCTAATATCATGAAAGATGAGATGATATCCATCCAAGAAGCTTAATGAACCCCATACAGGATAGACCCAAAAGAAAGACACCAAGACATGTCATAATCAAACCTGCCAAAAACAAACACAAAAAAGAACCCTGAGAGCGGCTAGGGAAAAATGAAAAGTCACAAAGGAGAACGAACACAACTAAGCTCTGATTACTCAGCAGAAACCATGCAGGCAAGAAGGCAATGGGATGGCATATATAAAGTATTGAAGGAAAAAAATTGCCAACCAAGAATTATATATTCAGAAAAATTGTTTCTCAAATATGATGGCAAAATTAGAACATGCCCAGATAAACAGAAATTAAGGGGACTTGTAAAAACCAGACCAACCACACCAGAAATATTAAAGGGAGTCTTCTGGTTAAAGAACCAACAACATCAGATAATAAACTGAGATTAGGACACAGAACAGATCAAAGAGATACCAACTCAGATAAAGAATTCTCAAAAATAAAAAAAGCTAAAAGACTGAAAATAGGGATCCGGAGATATCAACATGTAAATGATGACAACATCAAAACAAAAAAAAAAAGAATGAACAGTGTAGTTATAGAACTTCCATATGGAGAGGAAGTCAAGGCAATAGCAAGAAACAAAAGATTAGTTTAAACTTAGGAAAATAAAGGCAAATTTCAAGGTAGCCACAAAGAAAGCTAACAAACCCACCCATCAAAATAAAAAAGGAAGAAGAACATAAAGACACAGTAAACAGAAAATCAACAATAATGAAAGAAATGAAAAGAAAATCCATAAAAAAAGTGGAATAAACAAACCATCAACACCACAAAAAAAAGGACAACAAAATGACAGCACTAAACTCCTATCTATTGATAACTATGCTAAATAAAAATGGCTTAAAGGCAACAGTAAACAGACAGAGATTGGTAGAATGAATTAAAAAAAAATGCTCCATCTATATGCTGTCTACAAGAAACATATCGTAGACAAAAAGCCATAAAGAAACTAAAATTCAAGGGATGGGAAAAATATATATCAAGCAAACAATAACCAAAAAAAAAGAGCAGAAGTGGCAATATTAATATCTGATAAAATAGACTTTAAGGTAAAATTCACCATAAAAGATAAGGAAGGACATTATATAATGATTAAAGGGTCAATTCAACAGGAGGGCATAACCAAAATAAATATATATGCACTCAATGACAGGGCTCCAAAATACATAAAACAAACACTAACAGCATTGAAAAGAGAAATAGACAGTTCCACAATAATATCAGGAGTCTTCAATGCACCACTTTTGGTGAAGGACAGAACATCTAGAAGGAAACTCAATAAAGATACAGAAGATCTAAATGCCACAATCAACCAACTTGACCTGATAGACATATACAGAACACTCCACCAACAGCAGCAAAATATACATTCTATTCTAAAGCACATGGAACACTCTCCAGAATAGATCACATTTTAGGCCACAAAAAAGCCTCAACAAAATCCAAAACATTGAAATAATAGAAAGCATTTTCTCTGATCACAATGCCATAGAAATCAATTAACAGGAATAGCAAGAGAAAAAAAATCAAATACATGGAAACTGAACATTATCTTGCTTAAAAACAGCTAAGTAATAGAAGAAATCAAGGAGGGAATGAAAAAATTCACAGAATCAAATGAGAATGAAAACACATCTTACCAAACCTTTTGGGACACAGCAAAAGCACTGGTTAGAGATCAATTAATAGCAATAAACGCACGCATCAAAAAAGAAGAAAGGGCCAAAATCAAAACATTATCCCTACAACTTGAACAAATAGAAAGAGAACAGCAAAAAGAGACAACAATAACCAAAAGAAAGGAAATAATAAAGATTAGAACAGAAATAAGTGAAATAGAGGACAGAAAAACGATACAAAGAATCAACAACACCAGAAGTTGGTTCTTTGAAAGGATCAACAAAATCGACAAACCATTGGCCAAACCGACAAAAGAAAAGCAGGAGAGGGAGCAAATAACCCAAATAAGAAATAAGATGGGTAATATCACAACAGAATCAACTGAAATAAAAAGAACCATAACAGAATACTATGAAAAACTGTACTCCTACAAATTTGAGAACCTAAAAGGAATGGACAAATTTTTAAAAACACACTACCTACCTAAGCTAACACAAACTGAGGTAAAAAAACTAAACAGATCCATAACAAAGGAAGAGATTAAAGAGGTACCAAAAAAACACCCAACAAAAAAAAAAGCCCTGGCCTGGATGGCTTCACTGGAGAATTCTACCAAACGTTAAGGAAGAGCTCACAGCAATGTTACTCAAACTATTTTGGAGCATCAAAAAGGAAGGAATGCACTCGAATCTATTGCATGAAGCCAGAATAACACTGATACCAAAGACAGGCAAAGACACTACATTAAAAAAAAAAAATTACAGACCAATATCCCTCATGAATATAGACACAAAAATTTTCTACAAAATTCTAGCCAATAGAATTCAACAGTATATCAAAAAAAAAAAAAAAAAAAATACATCGTGACCAAGTGAGATTCATACCAGATAGTCAAGCATGGTTCAACATTAGAAAATCAATCAATGAATCCACCACAAAAATAAAAGAATCACATCATCATTTTAATTGACACAGAAAAGGCATTAGACAAAGTCTAATACCCATTCCTGATAAAAAAAACTCTCAGTAAAATAGGAATAGAAGGTAAATTCCTTGACATAATGAAAGACAATTATTCAAAACCAACAGCCAACATTATTCGCAATGGAGGGAGACTGAAAGCATTGACCTTGAGAACAGGAACCCGACAAGGATGCCCTATATCACTACTCTTACTCAACATTGTGTTGGATGTCCTAACTAGAGCAATAAGGCAAGAAAAAGAAATAAAGGGCATCCAAATTGTTAAAGAAGAGGAAGAACTATCCCCATTTGCAGATAATATGATCCTATACATAGAAAACCCCAAAGAATCCGCAAGAAAGCTACTGGAACTAATAGAAGTTTCCAGCAAAGTAGCAGGATATAAGATTAACCTACAAAAATCAGTTGGATTCCTCTACACCAACAAAGACAACTTTAAAAAGGAAATCAGGAAGTCAATATCGTTTACAATAGCCCTCAAAAAGATAAAATACTTAGGAACATAAAACATAAAACTATAAAACTGTACAAAGAAAACTATAAAACACTACTGCAAGGAAACAAAAGAGACCTACATAAATGGAAAAACATACCATGCTTATGGATATAAAGACTCAATATTGTGAAAATATCAGTACTACCCAAAGCGATCTACGTATCTAACGCAATCCTGATCCAAATCCTAAGAGCATTCTTTAACGAGATGGAGAAACCAATCACCAACTTTTTATAGAAATGGAAGAGGCCCCATTAAGTAAAGCATTATTGAAGAAGAAAAAAGTGGGAGCCCTCACACTACCTGATCTCAGAACGTACTCTACAGCCACGGTAGTCAAAACAGCTGGATACTGGTTGTCTTAGTCATTTAGTGCTGCTATAACAGAAATACCACAAGTGGATGGCTTTAACAAAGAGAAATTTATTCTCTCACAGTCTAGTGGGCCACAAGTCCAAATTCAGGGCGCCACCTCCAGAGTAAGTCTTTCTCTCTCTATCGGCTCCAGAGGAAGGTCCTCATGATGCATCAGTCTTCCCTTGGTCTGGGAGCGTCTCTGCGCAGGAACCTCAGGTCCAAAGGATGTGCTCTGCTCCCAGCGTTGCTTTCTTGGTGGTATGAGGTCTCCATGTCTCTCTGCTCGCTTCTCTCTTTTATATCTCAAAAGAGATTGGCTTAAGACACTACCTAATCTTGTAGATCTCATCAATATAACTGCTGCTAATCCATCTTATAACATCATAGTGATAGCATCTACAACACATAGGGAAATCACATCAGATGATAAAATGGTAGACAATCACACAATACTCGGAATCATGATCCAGACAAGTTGATAGATATTTTGGGGGGACACAATTCAGTCCATGACATTGGTGTAAAAACAGACAGACCGATGGAATAGAATTGAGAACCCAGATGTAAATCCATCCACCTACGGGTAGCTGATATTTGACAAAGGGCCAAAGTCCATTAAATGGGGAGAAGACAGTCTCTTTAACAAACAATGCTGGAATAACTCAATGTCCATCTGCAAAAAAATGAAACAGGACCCATACCTCACATCATACACAAAAATTAACTCAAAATGGATCAAAGACCTAAATACAAAATCTAAAACAACAAAGATGATGGAATTAAAAATAGGGACAGTGCTAGGGGCCCTAATACATGGCATAAATACAATACAAACCAAAATTAACAATGTGCAAACCCCAGAACAGAAACTAGATAACTGGGAGCTGCTAAAAATTAAACACTTAAGCTTATTGAAAGACTTCACCAAAAGGGTAAAAAGAGAATCTACAGACTGGGAAAAAATTTTTGGCTACAACGTATTGGACAACGGTCTAATCTCTAAAATCTATAAAATACGTTAACACTTCAATAATAAAAAGACTAATAATCCAATTAAAATATGGGCAAGGATATGAAATGACACTTCACCAAAGAAGATATTCAGGTGGCCAACTGACACATAAAGAAATGCTTGATTGTGGGGTTGTTAACCAATGTCGTAAAACAATATGTGTGCTACTGCTTCATGAGAAACTATTTGTTCTGTAAGCCTTCACCTGAAGTACAATAAAAAAAAAAAAGAAATGCTTGAAATCGTTAGCCATTAAAGAAATGCAAATCAAAACTACAATGAGATACCACCCCAACATCACTGGCATGAATCAAAAAAACAGAAAATAACAAATGTTGGGGAGGTTGCGGGGACATTGGAACTCATGCACTGAGGTGGGAATGTAAAATGGTACAACCACTATGGAAAATGACATGGCACCTCCTTAAAAAGCTAGACATAGAAATACCATATGATCCAGCAATCCCACTCCTAGGAATATATCCTAGAGGAATAAGAGCCGTGGCACGAATAGACGTATGCACACCCAGGTTCATTGCAGCATTATTCACAATAGCAAAATGATGGAAACAACCTAACAGCATATCAACAGATGAATGGAAAAACAAATTATCGTACATACACACAATGGAATACTACACAACAATAAAGAACAATAATGAATCTGCGAAACATCTCACAACATGGATGAATGAGACCACTATTATAAAAATTCAAGGAAAGGTTTACACACGAAAAAAAACAATCTTTGATGGTTAGGAGGGAGGGAGGCTGGGAGGGGAAATCACTAAATAGATAGTAGACAAGTGTTAAATTTGGTGAAGGGAAAGACAACACACAATATAGGGGAAGGCAGCACAATTTGACCAAGGTAAAGACATAAGCTTACTAGACATATTGAAACACCTTGAGGGACCTAGTTGCTGGGGCTGAGGGCTGGGGACCATGGTCTCAGTGGACATCTAGCTCAATTGGCATAACATAGTCTATAAAGAAAAATGTTCTACATCCTAATTGGGTGAGTAGCATCAGGGGTCTTAAAAACTTTCGAGCAGCCATCTAAGATAAATCTATTGGTTCGGAGCAAAGAAGAATGAAGAAAACCAAAGACACGTGGAAAATATTAGTCCAAAGTACTAATGGACCACATGAACCACAGCCTCCACCAGCCTGAGCCCAGAAGAACTAGATGGTGCTGGCTACCACCACTGACTGCTCTGAGAGGGATCACAAAGAAGGGTCCCAGACACAGTGGGAAAAAAATGTAGAACATAATTCAAAGTCAAAAAAAAACAACAACAAAAAAACAGACTTACTGCTCTGACAGAGACTGGAGGAACCCCCAAGACTATGGGCCCCAGACACCCTGCTAACTCAGAACTGAAGCCACTCCTGAAGTCCACATTTCCTCCAAAGATTAGACAAACAACAACACATGTGAGGAACATGCTTCTTAGTTCCTTCAAATAGATGAGATCAAACGGGCAACACCTGGCGAAAAGCAAAGCCAAGAAGGCAGGAAGGGACACAAAGAACCTGGGGTGGAAAGGGGGAGAATGCTGACACGTTGTGGGGATAGCAACCAATGTCACAAAACAATTTTGTATAAAATTTTGAGTGGGAAACGAATTTGCACTGTAAACTTTCACCTAAAGCACAATTAAATAAATAAATAAAACTATTAATTAAAAAGAAAAAAAAAAGGAGCCCTGGTGGTACATTGGTTAAGAGCTTGGCTGCTGACCAAAAGGTTGGCAGTTTGAATACACCAGCCTCTCCTTGGGAACCCTATGGGGCAGTTCTACTCTGTCCTATAGGGTCACTGTGAGTCAGAATTGACTCGATGGCAACAGGTATTATTAAAAAACAAAAAAACTATCCTAGAAGGGTTCAAAATATTGCAATCAAGTATATAGTCCTCTGATAGTCTGACTTGGCCCCAGACAAAATCAAGAATATCTAGGAATAAAATATCCTTCTAGAAATCATCCATCGATATCACTTCATAACTAGGCTTTGATAAGAATGGGGTGCCAGAGAGTTCAAGGCTACGTTTTTCTGACAGGATCCTAAAATGAAATTATTATTTGATGATTAAGGATAGATTCACATACTTTGACAATCCAAAATAGGATTCTTTCATACAACCAGAAAGTTTAGACAATTCTATTCAAAGTGCTTTGAGGTCTTTTGATTAAAGCACTGCCCAGTATTGAAGAGAGAGATAAAAAGGTTATACTGATTTTAGTCAACAGTCAGAATAATTGTTCATAATGTAGAGTGAACTTTACCAATTAAACCAGCATGGGTCTCAAGTACCACAGTGAACAAAAAACCCATAATTTTTAAAAACTAGTGATTATCTTGTGAGGTTTTCTCACAGTTCTTAAATACAATAGTCACAATAACTAAAAAAAAAAAAAAAAGAAAGAAAGGAGGGAGGAAGGGAGTCAAGACAAGTGTCAGATCAAAAAAATCTTACATAAGATCTTGGTAAGCAGGTACTCATTAGCATCTCCAGTGGTTCATATTATTTTATTGTATGATGTCTGTGGGGTTCAACACCGACTCATAGCGGCCCTATAGGACAGAGTAGAACTGCCCCATAGGGTTTCCTAGGCTGTAATCTTTATGGGAGCAGATCACCAGGTCTTTCTCTCATTGAGCCGCTGGTGGGTTTGAACCATGACCTTTTAGTTAGCAGCTCAGCACCACTAGGGCTCCTTAACCACAATATAAAAGGTGAAAAAGGTTGAAGATCATCTTGCTCTTGGTACTACAACCAGGAAATAACTCTTCTCCTTGAAACATCGTTTTGGTTGGAGGGAGTGTAAGAAAAGGAGAGGAGTCTAGGGGATGGGCAGAACTGTCTCACTCCATTCAAAAAGCTCGTGTTTGCTGCCATCACCGCTGTCTTTAAGAAGAGGACTTTGCCCAGCCTACGTCCTGAGAGGGTCCTCACAGGCTGGCCTGCTTGGGGTGCTTTCTAACCCAGGCTCAATTCTGTTACAACAGCACTAGAGGAAACCATTCAGGTTCAACTCTATCCCCTTGAGGATCCATCTTTCTGCCTCTGGATACTGGAGATAGTTCTTGCCTTGGGTTTTTGCCCTCTCCCCAAATGAATTACTTATTTTTTTAAGGCTTCTAAAAGCAAACAAATAAGAATTAGGCATTACTGCTTGCCTAAGACATATAAAGTTAATGAATAATAATAATGAATTTAAGTTTTCAAAATGAGTTGTTTTCAAAGTGATTTTTCTTAAATGTGGCAGAGAGTGTATTATTGTGGCAAAGGCTCTGAAGTGCTCATCAAGCTGTGGTGAGCTGTAGACCCACCAGGACTGTCCACTGTGTGGCTAGACAAGACAACAAGTCTCTCTGGGCCTCATTTTCTTCATCTGTGAAATGAAAGGGGTGGACTTTTCTATACTCACTAGGAGATGGAATTTAAGGTATTTTCTAGCTCTAACATTCTATGTTTTTGTTGTTGTTTTTGGTTGCAGTTGAGTTGGGTCCAACTCATGGCGACCCCATGTACAACTGAATAAAATGTTTCTGACCTGTGGCCATCTTCATGATCGCTAGTGTGCTTGAGTCCATGGTTGCAGCCACTGTGTATTCTGAGTGCCTTCCAACCTAGGGGATCATCTTCCAGCACTATATTCAACAATATTCTGTTGTGATCCATAGAGTTTCCATTGGCTAATGTTTGGAAGTAGGTCACCAGGCCTTTCTTGGTCTGTCTTAGCCTGGAAGCGCTGCTGAAACATGTCCACCATGGGTGACACTGCTGGTATTTGAAATATCGGTGGCATACCTGCCAGCATCATAGCAACACGAAAACCACCACAGTATGAAAAAATGACAGACATATGGTAGTTAACATTTTATAACTATCTTTATTGATCCTGTTCATCAGACGATAGAGAGAAATCAGAACTGTGGAACTTCTGTTATTTTGTTTCTATTTTCTCCATCAAGGAGAATGACCTTCCCACAAGAAAGGGTGTTTAAGAAGGATTTGATTCCCAGTGTCAGAGTTTTAGCAAAAAGTTCAGCTTTAGGATCCTGACTCTAGCCATAGGGATACAACTCCTATATACAAGAAGAGAATCCACCCTGACTGGCCAGAACCCGTCAAGATTTCTTTCAGAGAAATACTGCAGTTGTGCATAGCTGTTGCAAGGGTTCTGCTGGTGGAATAAGAGATACTAGTTACTCTCTTAGACCTCAAGCGATCTTCTGCCTTGTGGAAGCCTCTGACTCATGCACCAAATATATATTAAGCACCTGCTATTTATTAGATCCTGAGACTACAGCAATGACAAGGTTGAAAAGATCTTCTCTTGTGGAGCTTACAGTCTAGTGGGGGAGACAGGCAACAAACAAAGTTCTTACAATAATTATCTATTATGGTCAGCACAGTAAGGAAGTGGGTAGGATGTCTAGATGAATGCAATGATGGAGAATTATGAGTGAAGGATGGGGAATCTTCTAGATAGTTAGATCAGGAAAGGCTCTTTGGTAGAAGTGACTTGAATCTGAGACTGAAGGCAAGAGGAGCTAGCCTTGCAAAGACCAAGCAGAGGGAAAGCAAATGCAGAGGGCCTGATGTGGAAGGGTATGGGGTATTATTCTGAAATGGACAGAGCAGTGCAGCAGTGCAGAGGGAGCCTAAGGGAGAGAGGTAGAAAGGAAGCTGAGAAACAGCCTGGACCAGCCTGCCGGGACCTGGAAGGCATGGTCAAGAGAAAGACATTGAAGGGTTTTAAAAGAAGAGAGGCAGTATCTAATAATAGGTTTTAGGATCACTCTGGCTGTTGTGCAGAAAATGGATTAGAGGGAGTAGGAGTACAGGTAAGGAGAAGAGAGTCATTTGGAACTGATCTTGGTATAAGGAGTGAGATAGAGATTGAATTTCATTTTTCCACAAATGGCTAGCCAGTTTTATCATATTAGTAATTGATCTTTCTTTAACCAATTTTAATTTTTATCCTACATTCTCCATATATATTGTCTATTTCTGGACTCTATTTCACTCCACTGTCTGTTTATACCTAGGCCAATGCCAAACTGTTTCAATTGCTATAGCTTTATAGTATGTTTTGGTATGTGGTGGAGCTAATCCACTTATTACCTTCCTTTTTAAGAAATACCTTGACAGCTCTCACACTAAACCAAACCAAACCCAAGTCCATTCCAACTCATAATGACTGTATAGGACCAGGTAAAACTGCCCCATAGAGTTTCTAAGGCTGAAATCTTTACAGAAGCAGACCGCCACATCTTTCTCCCTTGGAGTGGCTGGTGAGTTTGAACTGCCAACCTTTCGGCTTTAATCACTGCACCACCAGGGCTCCTATTGTCACACTAGTGGTTCCCAAACTTTGCTGAACATCAGAGTCACCTGGGGTGTTTTCAATGCTACCCAGCTATTGCGCTTTTAAGAGCTCCCCAGATGATTATAATGTGCAGCAAAGTTTAGGAATCACTATTTCATATGTTTATTTTTCCAGGTGAATTTTACTATAATTTTTGTCAAGTCCCACCCCTATTGTTACTTTGATTGGGACTGTATTGCATTTTTAGATTTATAATTAATTTAGGAGAAGTGACATCTTTACAGGAGCCCTGGTGGTGCAGTGGTTAAGAACTTGGCTGCTAACCAAAAGGTCGGCAGTTTGAATCCACCAGCCACTCTTTGGAAACCCTCTAGGGCAGTTCCACTCTGCCCTATAGGGTCGCTATGAGTCAGAATCGACTCTGAAGGCAACAGGTGTGTAACATCTTTACAGTGATGAATATTCCTACCCAAGTACAATATATATATGTTTACATGGATTCAATTTTTCTTTTTTGTTAAGTTCTTCAAGATTTTGTCCTATTTGTTACTATTATATTTATTACTATTGTATATGTATATTAACTTGTTTTTGAATACATATTGGAATGCTAGTGGTTTTATTTATTTATGTAAATTTCTTAAAATTAACCATTAACAGATATTCAGTGTTTCTGGTTTTATTTTTTTTTTAATATATACATTTTTAACCCTCTGCATTGTGTTTTCCTTAGCCTCCGTAACTTTTGAGCATATACCTGGACTTTCCTTTCCCCATCTCTGCATATCCATCGTACTTCTGCCTCAGGGCTCAAATCAAGTGAAATTTCTTCCACTAAAATTTCTCTAATCGCCGCCCCCAACTCCATCCCCAGTAACTCCTACCACTGCCATCACCTCTGTTCAACATGGAAACTATCTCTAGCTTCTCTGAATCTTAATAGCATTTTATCTAGATTTCTCTTGTGGCCCTTATACGACAGTACTACACCTGAGTTCCCCTACAAACAATATGCTTATTAAGGTTAGGGTCTTTTTCTATATTTCTCCATATAGCTCTTGGCTCAGTGACTTTGCAACATATTAAGTACTCAATAAATTTTGAGAACAAATGAATAAAACAAAGACACCTGTATAGAAGAAACAGATAAATGAATAAAGTGATAAATGAACCTATGACTTAACTTGGCAAACAGATTCAAGTCAGTCTAAAAATGAGGATTTAGCAGCATACTGTAGGAATTTGCCCTTGGCCATGTGTTGGATCCTTCAATCATTTATTCATCCATTTTCTCACTCATAAGGGCCTACCATATTCCAGGAGCTGTGTTCAGGGGTGGGAACAGATTACTAAAACTTAGAAGCACTGGTCTTTGCCATCTAATAAAGTCCACAGGAGAGCAAACATGTAAACAAAAGAGAATGATGGAGTATTACAGATGCTTTGCTGTACAAATCTTAATGGGGTTCGATGGGGACACCAAGAAAAGAGCAGTTAATTCTAGATTGGAGAGGGAAAGGATTGGGAAAGTTTTGTAGAGGAGGTGATTCTTGACGTGAGTTTCACAGTCAACATTTGTATCAACTTGTGTTAGGAAAGGAAGTGTGCTTATCACATCTACAGATAATGCAAAACTAAGAGAGATATACCCGATGACAAACTCAGGAATTTAAAAAAAATCTGGTAGCAATGATTCTAGGAATTTAAGCAAAGGAGATGATTGCACAAGTGCAAAAACACTGTTTATCTTCATTCTACTTATAAGAGTGTCATTTGGAAACAAATTATATGTTAATTAAATTGTGCTTCACAAACACAATAGAAAAAAATCATTAAAAATTATGTTGTAGTTGTATATTTATTACCTAAAAAGATATGTATACTGAGGGAAAGCAGCAGGTTATGAAACAGAATATAGTATTGTTCTATTTTTTAAAAATTGTACATATCAATATGCATTGAGTTTTTTTTTTAAACAGAAGTGGACTTATACAGTTTGGCAACTGCATTTTTCATACTTACAAATGATAAAAAATGACGAAGCATAATTATCAAATGCTACTGTAAATTTACTGTTATAAATGGCATTTCTTTTGTTTGATATTATTGTAAACTTTACCTTGTATATTAAATTTTTTTAATGTAATCACTTTCGGGTAGTGGAATTTTGGGTGATTTCTACTTTCTTCTTCATACTTTTTTACTACTTGAATTTTTTACAATGTACAAGTATTTTTTAATGCAATAAATTACTTTTTTAATCTTAAAAAGCTAGTCTACACACCAAAACAAACTAGATGAAACAAAAGAGGAATAAATGTGAAGCTCTGATTTCATATCCCCCAAAATGAAGCCCACAACATAGAGGAGGGGCAAATGGACAGTTTATGCTAACAAGATCTAGGGTGGTCTTAGGCTGGGTTCTCTAGGGAAGCAAAACCAGTAAAGCGTATAAATACATATAGAGAGGGAGAGATTTATATCAAGGAAACAGCTCATACGATTGTAGAGGCTGGAACGTCCCAAGTCTGTGGATCAGGATAAAGGCTGTTCCTGATTCACGTAGCTGCAGGGGCTGGCGAACCCAAGATCAACAGCTCAGAGAGCAGGACTCTTACTCATAGGTAGTGAAGATAGATGAATCCAAGATTGGCAGGCAAGACTGCAAGTCTTCTCCTGATTCACATAGCTGCAGGGGCCAGCAAACCCAAGACTGGCAGGTCAGAGAGCAGGACTCTTGCTCACAGGCTGTGAACATCGATGAATCCCAAGATCAGCAGGTAAGCTACTAGCTCAAGTTCCAAGAACCAGAGGTCAGACAAATAAGAGGCAGCTGCAGGATCCAGAAAGGGCAAAAGCCAAAACATTCACTTACATTTGGATGCAGGCTACACACCCAAGGAAACTCCCTTTCAACTGATTGACTACTCATAGCAGATCCCATTGTGGAAGTGATCACATATAAACACTGAGAATCATGGACCAGCCAAGTTGACACACAATCTTAACCATCACAAGGGTTTTAATTCACAGGCACACTCACTGTGTATGCTCCCACAGTATGATGCAGTTATTAACATTTTAAAGCAATTTTAGGCTACGTTAATAGAATTATAACATGGCGATCATTGGACTGTGAGCCTGCCCTATCACACATGGCTTGTTATGTTCAGCTCTGGTTTTTCACTGCAATAAGAGACATTTACAATCAGCCAGAGGAGAGAGATGAGAAACTCTGTCACAGCAATGTTGAGAAAACTCACAACAATTAGCCTGGAAAAGAGAAGATGGAAGGGGCACAAGTCTGATGTATTTAAATATTTTGTGAGCTGTCCATGGAAAAGAGGAAAATTTTGTTAGTAAAAGATATGCAGTGCTACCTGAAATTGGCCATGATAATTCAATTCTATTCCCCCAGGTGACCTAAAGGCCATAAAAATTATTCATAGCAGGTCTGCTGTTGATTGCACCACCCTCTCTGGGCAAGGGTACTTTTACATGAACCACTGAGGTCAGCGACAGTACAATCAACTTATTTTAAGTTACCTAGGGGAATACTCACAAGGTGAGACAGAAATTGGGACTGTCACAAATAACTGGGACGTAGTACCACCAGGTCTCGCTCTCTCCTCCCCAAGGATAATTCTAATTCTCCTGAACACCAAGAACATGCTCTATTCTTTAAAAAATGCACCACAGTTGTCAACAGATTCACGGTACACATACACTCCCTTTATTCCTCCATCCAATTCCATGAGAAGGCTGTGAGTCTCAGAGAGAGAGAAAATGCACTTGACTTGGGCCTAGGTTTGAATTTCTGGCTCTGTCACTAATTTGTGATCTTAGGCAAGTTAGTAGACTTCTCTCAGCCTCTTGTTTACAAAAGGGTTGTTTTGGGAAGAAATTTGATGAAGTTTCTAACATGTGTAGCAGACATCACTTCAAAAGCACTTGATAATTTCTCTTCTGTCTTCTCCATTTCCTGTGAAGCGCTGAAACCTTTACTTTGTAAAACAAAAACAAACCAAACAAACACAAAATAAAAATAAATAAAAACAAAACAAAAGACAAAGTGTTAAAATTCTGGCTTCCAAATTCCTGAATATTTAACTCCAGGATCTGTGGTCACATACAAGCTAACCTGGGTTACATTTGGATGGGGGTCCCCATGTTCAACCACGGGCTCCAGGATAGGTACAATTGTGTGTTTCTTTGGGAGTCCCTGACTAATGCAAAACGGTCTACGCCAAGAAATTTAGAAGACAGCTACCTGGCCAGCTGACTGGAAGAGATCCATATTTATGCCCATTCCAAAGAAAGGTGATCCAACAGAATGCAGAAATTATTGAACAATATCATTAGTATCACATGCAAGTAAAATTTTGCTGAACATAATTCAAAAACAGTTGTAGCAGTACATCTATGGGGAACTGCCAGAAATTCAAGCCAGATTCAGAAGAGGACATGGAATTAGGGATATCATTCCTGATGTCAGATGGATCTTGGCTAAAAGCACAGAATACCAGAAAGATGTTCACCTGTGTTTTATTGACTATGCAGAGGCATTCAACTGCATGGATCATAACAAATTATGGATAACATTGCAAAGAATGGGAATTCCAGAACACTTAATTGTGCTCATAAGGAAACTGTACATAGACCAAGAGGCAGTTGTTTACACAGAACAAGGGGGTATTGTGTGATTTAAAATCAGGAAAGGTGTGTGACAGGGTTGTATTCTTTCACCATACTTATTCAACTTGTATGCTGAGCAAATAATCCGAGAAGCTGGACTGTATGAAGAAGAACGCAGCATAAGGATTGGAGGAAGACTCATTAACAACCAGCAATACGCAGATGACACAACCTTCTTTGCTGAAAGTGAAGAGGGCTTGAAGCACTTACTGGTGAAGATCAAAGGTTACAGCCTTCAGTATGGATTGCACCTCAACATAAAGAAAATAAAAATCCTCACAACCGGACCAATAAGCAACATCATGACAAGTGGAGAAAAGATTGAAGTTGTCAAGGATTTCATTTTACTTGGATCCACAATCAATGCCCATGGAAGCAGCAGTCAAGAAATCAAATGACATATTGCATTGGGCAAATCTGCTGCAAAAGACCTGTTTTAAGTGTTAAAAACCAAAGATGTCACTTTGAGGAATAAGATGCACCTGACCCAAGCCATGGTATTTTCAATCACCTCTACGCATACGAAGCCTGGACAATATATAAGGAAAACCAAAGAAGAAATGATGGCTTTGAATTATGGTGTTGGCGAAGAATATTGAATATACCATGGACTGCCAAAAGAACGAACAAATCTGTCTTGGAAGAAGTACAGCCAGAATGCTCCTTAGAAGCATGGATGGCAAGAGTTCGTCTCCCATACTTTGGGCATGTTATCAGGGAGGACCAGTTCCTGGAAAAGGACATTATGCTTGGTAAATAGAGTGTCAGGGGAAAAGAAGAAGATCCTCAGCAAGATGGATTGACACGGTGGCTGCAACAATGGGCTCAAGCATAACAACAACTGTGAGGATAGCGCAGGACCGGGCAGTGCTATGAGTCGGAACCAACTCAATGGCACCTAACAACAACAACCCTGGGTGGCGCAAATAATTAAGCCCTTGACTACTGGCTGAAAGGTGTGGCGGTTTGAATCCACCCATAGGCACCTCTGAAGAAAAGTCTAGCAATCTGTTTCCAAAAGGTCACAGCCTTAAACACCCTATGGAGCAGTTTTACTCTGCCCACATGAGTTTGCCATGAGTCAGAATCAACTTAACAGCAGCTAACAACAACAGAGATAAGTATTTTTCTAATACACAGAATGCTTATTAATGGGGTGGAATTTGGAAAGATTTGTACTTTTATGCTGATACTACGCAGGAGAAAGACGTGGCAGTGTGTTTCCATGAAGATTATAGCCTTGGAAACCCTACGGGGCAGTTCTACTCTGCTCTGTAGGGTCACTATGAGTCAGAATCAACTTGACAGCAGTGGGTTTGGTTTTTTTGTTTTTTGTTTTGCTTATACTACTTTGAATATCTTGTTAATATTTTAATAAATAAACACATATATGTACGTGCACATACTCTCCCCAACCCTACACTAATTTTTGTCACAGAAAATACTGCTTCTTTGAGGGACTAGTCTCATTCAACCTACCTAACCCAGAACTAGAATCCAGGTATCTTAGTTTCCAATCCTATGCTATTTCTATTATAGGATTTAGCTTTGATGCTGACTGTTAATTACTTGTTATCAATGAAGTACTTTGGGGTCTGAGGAGAGGGAAAAAAAACCTTATGTAGGGAAATTTTAAGACTTGTTATTAAAAGAGACTATGAGGGGACAGGAAAGCTAGTAATACGGAACCCAGGGTTGAGAAGGGACCGTGCTGACATGTCGTGGGGTTGTTAACCATTGTCATAAAGCAATATGTGTACTAACTGTTTAATAAGAAACTATTTGTTCTGTAAACCTTCATCTAAACTACAATAAAAAAAAATTTTTTTTAAATTAAAGAGACTATGAAAGAATATTTGCAAAACTAAAGAAATTATACAATGGTACTCAGATATTTTTTGACTAAATAAATGTTATGTTTATAGTTCCTTCTATATTAATATATTTATGATAAACCAAATCCAAACCCGTTGCTGTAGAGTTGATTCTGACTCATAGCGACCGCATAGGACAGAGTAGTAGAACTGCCCCATAGGGTTTCCAAGGAGCAGCTGGTGGATTCAAACTGCTGACTTTTTGGTTACCAGCCAAGCTTTTAACCACTGCACCACCAGGGCTCCATATTCATGACTAAAAACCAAACCCATTGCTACAGGACAGAGTAAAACTGCCCCATAGGATTTCCAAATATTCTTTCTCCATCTATAAAATTTTGAATTTTTAGTAAAAAAAAAAAAACTAGGAAAAAATTAGTGGTGTGGAAACGATGACTAAATGAGTAGTTAACATTACATTCATGAAAACAGTAGAGACTTCTGTTTTTTCCAACAGCATGACCTATCTTTTTGTGCATATAATAATCATGGCACATACAACTGTAGAGTTGAAAGGAATCTTAAAAGTCATCTCATCCAAACACCTTGCAAGATTGGCTTTATGGGTTTGAAGGCTTAGGACCACAGTCTCATCAGACAACTCAGTTAATGGCATAATAAATTTCATAAAGTGTATGTTCTACATCTCAATGTGGTGAGTATGTCTGGGGTCTTAAAAGCTTGTGAGTGGCCATCTAAGATACAACTATCGGTCTCTCCTCATCCGGAACAAAAGAAAAAGAAGCCAACCAAAGACTCAAAGAATAAAAAGGTCTACAGGACTAATAGTCTACACTAACCACGGCCTTATCTTGCCTGAGACTAGAAGAACTAGATGGTGCTCGGCTACCCCTACTGACCATTCTGATCAGGGCCACAATAGATGGATCCTTATAGAATGGGAGGGAAAGGTGGAACAGACTTCAAATTCTTAAAAAGTCCAGACTTACTGGACTGGTTGAGACTAGAGAACTCCCTGAGACTAGCCCTTAGATACACTTTAAACCTTAAACCAAAATTATCTCTTAAGGTCACCTTTTAGCAAAATAACAAATTGGCTCATAAAATAAAGAGTATCACCCATGGGTAGTGAGCTCCTTTAAAAAATCATCTATATGAGACCAAATGGTCAAAAATTACTATAAAGCAAAGATGAGAAGGTAAGGGGGAAGGGAAACTAGAGTACTAGAAATGATACATCCATAATGGAATGAATGAGAATGATGATACATTGTGAGAAATGTAACCAATGTCATTGAATAATCTGTGTAGAAATTGTTAAATGGGAACCTAATTTGCTGTGTAAACTTTCACCTTAAACATGATAAAATATTATTTAAAAAAAGGAAAAAAAGTCATCTCATTACGTTCTTCAGTGTTGAGGCCCAAAGAAACTAGATAATGTCACACCTGGCATTACATTCTCCTGACTGCCAATCCAAGCGTTCCTATTCACCATAATAAGAATATTGGTATTTTAATAATTGATATGCTTATTATCATACTATTAAATAATAATATTATTTATAATAAGAACGTATTATGTTGTTAGATCATTGAGCTGACCCCCAACTCATGGCGACCCCATATGTTACACATTAGAATTGCTCCAAGGGTTTTCTTGGCTATGATCTTTACTGAAGCAGTTTGCCAGGTCTATTCTTCCACAGAGAGCTCTGGTAGCCTAGTGGTTAAAAGTTTGGCTGCTAACCAAAAGGTTGACGGCTCAAATCCACCAGCCGCTCCTTGGAAACCCTGTGGGGCAGTTCTACCCTGCCCCATAGGGTTGCTATGAGTCGGGATTAACTCATTGGCAACAAATTTGTTTTTTTTATTCTTCCACAGAGTTGCTGGGTGGATTCAAGCCATCAACCTTTAGGTTAGCAGCCAGTTGCAAACTACTTGTGACACCCAGGCTCATGTGATATATAACAATATATAATAATAATAAATTATAATGCTTATTATTTATATCTTGTCTATTTACCAAATAAAGTTTTATAAGGCAGCTTCATGACTAAAGTCATCATAAAAAGGAGCATACAAAATGGTAGACCTCTATGGAGGGGAATCTAAAAATACCTATAAAAAGATACAGAAGCATTTAACCTTAGGCCACCAATTCTACTTCTGAGAATTATAGGTGTATCTATAGACATTTGAAATTACTTATATGGTTACTCATCATGGCATTTGTAAAAACTATAGATTGGAAACAACACCTGGGTTGAGTAATAGGGGATTGGTTGAATAAATTATGGCATATCCATACCTGGGAATATTATGTATAAAAGAATGTACAATGTAGAGAAATTTCCAGGATGCACTAAATAAGAAGCACGATGCAGAACAGTATATAGTATGCTACATTTTGTGGAAGAAAGGGAAAATAAAAATACATATTCACATTTGCTCGCACAGCATTTACAGAGAAAAAGGGGCGCTCTCCAGTGAGTGAAATAATTGATTCAGGCAATATCATCAATGAATCTTCTCAGCCACTAGGTGAAAGACTGAAAGGGAAAAAGATATTTGCATGGTGCCAAAATACCATGCCACAAATTACTTGCTATTTGCAATGGTGAAATCTACCTTAACAATGGAGAGAACTAATGGTTATCACTTTTACCAACGATTAAATTTAGCATCATTAAAAATGAAACAACCTGGCATTATCCATCTCTTGATGTGGCATAATATGATCTATGTAACATCATCTAGAAGTATCATGAAGCCCTTCTTATGTGTGGTGAAATGGAGTGTCAGTGAAAATGAAGGAAACTCTCAATGAGATGGACTGACACAATAGTCACAACGATGGACTCAAACATACTAACGATCATGAAGATGGCACAGGACCAGGCAACATTTTGTTCTGTTATACATAAGGTCGCCATGAGTTGGAGCCATTTCAATGGCAACTAACAACAAGAACAACAACAACAGGAGTATTCTTGCCAATAATAATTAACCTGAATCTAATTAAGTCTTTAGCCCTAACTTAAAATTTACACAAAATACAAGAAATTCGGAAAGAGTTCAGTGACATTACAAAGAAACAATTAGACAAACCCAGAACATAAATATTCTACAAAATACTGACCTGGTCTTTTAAAAAAGTCAATGTCATTAAAAAAAAGGTAGGTGATTGTTCTAGAATAAAGAAAACCAAAAAGACAGAAACCAAATGTAATGTGTGATCTTTGATTGGATACTGCCTTTTGAAAAAAAAAAAAAGCAGCTAAAAAAGATATTTTCATCTCGAGGAACATCTAGCTCAATTGGCTTAACATAGTTTATAAAGAAAATGTTCTACATTCTACCTTGGTGAGTAGCATCTGGGGTCTTAAAAGCCTGTAAGCAGCCACCTAAGATACTTCACTGGTCTCACCCCTTCAGGAGCGAGGGAGAATGAAGAAAACAAAATACAAGGGAAAGATTAGTCCAAAGGACTAATGGACCACAACTACCATGGCCTCCACCAGACTGAGTTCAGTACAACTAGATGGTATCCGGCTACCACCACTGACTGCTCTGACAGGGATCACAACAGAGGGTCCTGGACAGAGCTGGAGAAAAATGTAGAACAAAATTCTAACTCGCAAAAAAAA
>NW_004443971.1:16087737-16148800 GCF_000243295.1 Trichechus manatus latirostris
AAAAAAAAAAAAAAAAACAGACTTACTGGCCTGACAGAGACTGGAGAAACCCCGAGAGTATGGCCCCCGGACACCCTTTTAGCTCAATAAAGAAGTCATTCCCGAAGGTCACCCTTCAGCCAAAGATTAGACAGACCCACAAAACAAAACGAGACTAATGGGGCACAACAGCCCAGGGACAAGGACTAGAGGGGACAGGAAAGCTGGTAATGGGGAACCCAAGGTCGAGAAGGAAGTGTTGACATGTCGTCGGGTTGTTAACCAGTGTTATAAAACAGTACGCATACTAACTGTTTAATGAGAAATTATTTGTTCTGTAAACCTTTAGCTAAAGTACAATAAAAAATTTTTTTTTAATTAAAAAGAAGATATTTTCAAAAATAAAAAGAGTGCATGTAAAAACTGGTGACGTTCAAATAAAGTCTCTACCTAAGTTAACAGTATTGTACCAATGTCAATTTCTTGGTTTTGACAATGTACTATGGTTATGCTAGATGTTATCATTGGGGGAAGCTGAGTGAAGGGTACATGGGAACTCTGTATTATTTTGCAAATTCTTGTGAGTCTTAAACTATTTCAAAATAAAAAGTTATAATAATAAAGATTTTAGGGGCAACTGAGAAAATAGTAATATTAATTTATATTAGATGATATTAGGGAATTATTGTTAACTTTCCTAGGTGTGAAAATAGTGTTATAATTACGTAGGAGAGTGTCCTTATTTTTAGGATAGGCAGGCTGAGGTGCGTACGGATAAAGTATCATGACATCTACAATTCACTAACAAATGGCTCAGCATATATCAGTATATATATATGTATACGAGCACATATATAGATATAAATATAGAGAGAGATAAAGAAATGATGGCAAAATGTTAGTAATGGGACCGTTCTGTTCTATAGGGTCGCTATGAGTCGGAATCAACTCAATGGCAACGGGTTTGGTTTTGGTTTTATATATGGTGATGACTAATTCTTTCAACTTTTCTGTCTGTTTGAAAATATTCATAATTCAAAGTTGGAAAAAATAAAAGAAATACCAGAAAAATAAGCAAGAAACTAGTAAAACTAATTACCTATAGGTGGTGAGGGAGAACAAGCTGGAGGGAACTGGGGTGGGAATGAGATTTCTCAAAATACCTTCCCATAATGTTTTGCTTTTGAGTCATATAAATGTATTACTTATTAAAATTTTTAATGTCAAAAAATCAGAGATCAACTAAAAGTAAAAACTAAAGGAGCAAAAGAATAGATGTTACTTGGCACTTAAGGTTATCTCATTACTGATATTGAACACTACATTTAACTTGAGTTTTTCTGAAAGCTAAGGAAAAGCTGGATATCTATTTGGTTTCTAAATTTTTAATGATTGAAAAATGAAGCACACATGCCCATCTGTAGACATAAAATTTTCACAGCACTGAAGGCAAGAAAAAATTTATTATAAGAGTCGTTACATAGTGAACATTTAATCATCATGGACAATGCTTTTGTCATGGTTTTACAAAAGATCCAGAAAAATTCAAATGGACATTTTTTTTTTTTATCAAATGTGCCAGAAATTAAAAAAAAAAAAGGCTTTCATCTTCTCTTGATTAAAAAAAAGCAATATGTTTTCCAACCTAAATGCCCATCAACGGATGAATGGATAAACAAACTGTGGCACATACACACAATGGAATACTACACAATGATAAAGAATAATGACGAATCCATGAAACATCTTACAACATGGATGAATCTGGAGTACTTTATGCTGAGCGAAATAAATCAATCACAAAAGGACAAATATTGTATGAGACCACTATTATAAAAAGTCAAGCATATATTTACATACAGAAAGAAACATTCTTCGATGGTTACCAGGGACAGGAGGGAGAGAGACAGAGAATCGCTAAATAGATAGTATACTTGTATTTTTATATACCCTTTGCTGTCTAGTTAATTCCGACTCATAGTTCTACTCTGTCCCATAGGGTTTCCAAGAAGCGTCTGGTGGATTCGAACTGCTGACACTTTGGTTAGCAGCTGTAGCTTACTTTAGCTCTTAACCACTGCGCCTACCTGGGACCCAAAAATAGATAATAGACAAATGTTAATTCTGGTGAAGGGAAGGGCAATACACAATATGGAAGAAGTCAGCACAGCGTGACCAAGGCAAAGGCAGACTCTGAGAGATACATAAGAATAAAAGACAACTACGGTAAATACTGTAACATATATAATTCTGCAGCAATAACAATAACAATCAATAACTTGTGAGAAGCTACATAGGCAAATATATACGTTAAATAGGTGGGGGAGGTTGTATGGAAGTACACCCATGTCTATATATACTTATGGTTGTTATTTCTACACATCTATCTGTAAATGTTGCATGTATACGCTTATGTATAATAGAGCACATAGAAAGCCCAGTTATAGAAACTACTAGGCATCTGGACTGAACCACTGGACTTGAAGGCTAAGGACCATAGTCTCAGGGTACATCTAGGTCAACTGGCAAAACACAGTTCATAAAGATGTTTTACTTCCGAGTCTGGTGAGTAGCATCTGGATCTTAAAAGCTTGCAAGCAGCCACGTAAGAAGCATCTATTGGTCTCTCCCCATCAGGAGCAAAGGATAATGAAGAAAAATGAAGACTCAAGGAAGCAATTAGTCCGAAGGACTAATGGCCCACATGAACCACAGCCTCCTCTAATCTGAGACCCGAAGAGCTAGATGGTGCTCAGCCACCACTACCAACCACTCTTACTGGGACCACAATAGAAGGTCCCAGTTAGAACGGGTAAAAAAATGTGGAACAAAATTCAAATTAAAAAAAAAGAAGACCAGACTTACTAGTCTGAAAGAGACTGGAGGAATACCCAAGGCTATTGGCCTGAGACAATCTTCTCTCTTGAAACAGAAGACACTCCCGGAGGCCACTTTTCAGCCAAATAATAAATAGGACTACAGAATAAACAACAGCACCTGCAAGGAATGTGTTTCCTGGAACAATCAACTATATGAAACCAAAAGGGCAATGTTTGCCCAAAACCAAAGATGAGAAGGCAGGGAGGGACAGGAAAACAGGACAAATGGAAACGGGGAACCCAGGGAGGAAATGCGGAGAGTGCTGACACATTGTGGGGATTACAACAATGTCACGGAACAATTAGTGTATGAATTATTGATTGGAAAACTAATTTACTATGTCGACTTTCACCTAAAGCACAATAAAAGAAAAACTAATAAGCACACTCAAAGAAAAAAAAAAGCAATATGTTTTCAATAGAAAACGTAAAAACACACCAAAAAGTATGGAGAAAAAAATCACCCACAAATCTACTACTCCAAAATAAACTTTAGTGTTTTGGTAAATACAAATTAGGATCATGCTATTTTCTTTCGCTTGCTTTTTTCACTTAATTATATATTGTGGGCATTATTCCACATCCTTAAATTTTCTTTGGGAATCTGATTTTTAATGATTGTATAGTGATTTATCACATAGCTGTATCATTTTAACTCATCAACCATTCATAAACATTTAGGAAGACTTACAGTCAAGTATTACATCCTTTCCCTCCGGAAAGCGCTCTAAAGCTACATAAAGGTTTTGTTTTTTTTAATGCACTCAAGGATAGAGAACAAGGGGGGAGTTGGGAAGTGGAAAGCAGATGGCCCAGTGGTAGCTGGCCTAGCAGACAAGCAAGATGAATGCAAAGCTGGCAGAGGGAAAAGTCAAGGAACAACTTCCAAAAGGCTCAGGAATTGGTGGCACCTGGTACCTCTGAAAATAGAAGGAAAATTGACTGAAAATCTGGAAATAGGACACTCCCACCTCTTCCTCTGTGCACCTGAGTCATTGTCCCTTCTCTGTCCAGCAGAAGACTGGAGGTTTATTCTCTGGACAGGGTACCACAGAAGGTTACTGAATGGAGGGACACTAGTCACAGCAGAGGGCAGGAGTACCATACTGAAAAAAGGAAACGTTAAGGGAAAATTTACACATTGAGCATTGAGCCTTCTTTTTCCTCTCAGTACCTAGAAGGCTGGCGAGAGATTAGAAGAGTCTTCTCCAGGGAATCCAATTAGACCAAAAGAAGAGACATAAAGATGCTGATATTGGGTTTCCCCAACAAAACACCCTGACACATAACCCTCTAGTGAAACTTATTGTTGGCAATTCCCCAACCCCAGGCATGGAGCTTCCAGGCAACTTTTTTTGTGTCCCACACTTAAATATAAATGGACAGTCAATATGGAAATCAGAGTTCAATAAAACAGACAGACAAACAAATCATAATAAAAAAGCAACGTGGAGAAAATAAAACTACGCATGTAGCAGAAAATTAAACACACACACACAAATTCTATTATGAATATCATTAGTCTAAAAAGTGAGAATAAGAGAGAAGAAAAGAAAATTCAGAGAACTAAACAGAGTTTTTGAAAATTAAAATAATATGATATGGCAGAAATATAAAACTCAATAAAGGATAAGAAAATTAAGTTGAGAACCCCCCCTCAGAAAGTATAATAGAAAGATAAAGAGATGAAATATAAGGGAGAAAAAGAAAATAAGAAAATCTATCTAGGAATTCCAATATTCAAACAATAGGGCATTCCAAAAAGGGGGAAAACAGAGAAAAGAGGGGGAATGAGGAGAGATCATCAAAGAAACAATTCAAGAAAATTTCCCAGACGTGAAAGATACAAGTTTCCAGATTGAAAGGGCCTCCAAATACCCTGCACAATGAATGAAAACTGATCCACATTTGGGACATCATCAAACACTTGGAATAATAAATAAAAAGCTTCCAGGTAGGGTTTCCAAGGAGCGGCTGGTAGATTCGAACTGCCAACCTTTTGGTTAGCAGCCAAACTTTTAACCACCGCACCACCAATGCTCCACAGAAGAAGGAGGTTTTAAAAAAATGATCAAGTATAAGAATGGCATCCAGCTTCTTAATAGCAGCCCTGGAAGCTAGAAGATAATGGATAGATGCCTTCAAAATTCTGAAGGAGAATAATTTCCAAGCTAGAATTCTGTACTATCAATTATGTATGAGAGGAGCATAAAGGCGTTTTCTGATATGTGGGGGTCTCAACTTTGCCTCCCATTCACCACCTCTCAGGAGGCTACTGCAGGATGTGTTTCCCCAAAAGGAGTAAACCCTGAGAAAGGAAAACAAGGGGCCAGTGAGGTATAAATGGGATTAAAGAGTGCCAAATTTTTATTTTCCATTGTGGAAAGTCCACAAGAAAACTGAAAATCAAGAAGTAATGGTATAAGCATATTATTTAGAAATATTGAAATAAGTATGAAAACAACTGTCTAAAAGGGTGAAAAATAGTTGCCCCTGGGGAATGGGAAAATGGAGGTGGAGGTCGATGGTTTTAATTACAGGTCTTGCAGAATTATTTGACTCTTTAAATCATGGTGCACATATAAATTTGATAAAAATTAAAAAGTATTTTAAAAAATTAAGATGGATAATGTCATTATCCACTGAAGGCACTTATATAGGGAGCAATGGTAACGTGATCCAAATATATTGCTTTCTGATTATCTAACTTTATACAGAAATAGCACTTAGAAACTACCACAACCTCCACCACTCCACCAGACTGAGTCCAGAACAACTAGACGGTGCCCAGCTACCACCACTGACTTCTCTGACAGGAATCACAATAGAGGGTCCTGGACAGAGCTGGAGAAAAATGTAGAACAAAATTCTAGCTCACAAAAAAATACCAGACTCACTGGCCTGACAGAGACCAGAGAAACCCAGAGGGTATGGCCCTCTGATACCCTTTTAGCTCGGTAATGAAGTCACTCCTGAAGTTCACCCTCCAGCCAAAGATTAGGAAGGCCTATAAAACAAGCAATAACACACGTAGTTCAACCATGTATACAAATGGGCACACCAACCCAAAAGCAAAGATGAGAAGAAGCAAGGGACAGGAAAACTGGACAAACAGAAATGGGGATCCTGAGGTTGAGAAGGGGAGGGTGTTGACACATTGTGGGATTGGCAACCAATGTCACAAAACAATTTGTGTATTAATTGTTTAATGAGAAACTAATTTGCTCTGTAAACTTTCATCTAAAGCACAATTAAAAAAAAAGAAAGAAAGAAATAGCACTCAGAGAATCTAGAAATAGTTGACATATATCCTAGATACCATATCTCACAAATATCAGGAGTCTCAAGTAAGCCTTTGGCAAGTGTTAGATTTCAGTCAAGGATGCTTGAAACTCTTTCAAGTGCCTGAAGAGCAGTATTCTGTGTTGTTGATGGAAGTGCTTCCAATGAGCCTCAGAAGTCAGATATGTAAGGCAAAACTCTCCTTCTCTTAGAGTCTCTGGGTGGTGCAAGTTGTTAACCTGCTTGGCTGCTAACTGAAAATTTGGAGGCATGAGTTACCCAGAGGTGTCTCAGAAGAAACTCAGCCATTGAAAACCCTATGGAGCACATTTCTACTCTGACGCACATGGGGTCACCTTGAATCAGAGTCAACTCAACCACGATTGGTTTTGGTGCTTATTTTGTGTCATACTAAGAACCTCTACGTACTCTTGCAGATTGTGGGTCAGCATACTTGTACGTGGATATGGGAGGATGGATACATACAATTATGTTATTGAATATTTTTAAAGCTATCTAGAACCCCAGAATCTTGTTGCACTAACACAGAAGAGATTACAGTTAGGCACTGCATAACGTCTGTTTGGGCAACGTCGACTGCATATACATTCATGGTCCCATAAGATATTATACAGTTCAGAAATCTTGATTGGAGAACAGGACATAGCAGATGTAACCAGATGTAGAGAATGCAACAGCTTCATGCACACAACATGTATATCTCATGTCTCTTATATACAAAGTGATTGTGCTGCCAGGTGTACAATGGTACAGTACATATATAACCTTTAACACATACGTCTTGATAGTCATAATAAACACCTATGGATACTGGCTTATGTATGTACTTTTTATTGTTATCTTAGTGTGAACTTTCTCTACTTAACAAATAAAAAGTTTACCGTATAACTCTATGTTTCCACTCATAGGCAGCAGCATGCAGTCAAGTGTATCACACGTATTGAGGGTTGCAGTGTTATCTCTCTGTTTAATTTTCTTTCAAAAATATTACTGTGAAGCGCACCATGGCTCCCAAACACAGCAAAACCAGTGCTAGTGATAGCAGCAGCAAGAGGCAAAGGGGAAGTATTGATTTGGAAGTAAAACAAAAGGTATCCCATGCAGCTTTGCTAAGTATATAATATTGTGTTCACAGAACGTCCAAATCATATAACATTCTATTTCACAGAATGTACAGTGGACATTAAGTGACGCATGACTGTATTTTGGCCTGAAGAACTCTGACCTGAAGAATACACTTTAATAGGTCTCTCGAGATGTCAGCCACACAAGGCATTCCCAAGTATCTGAATATCATCCTGTTGAGCAGAGTTATTCCTATGTCTATTCAAATGTTAATAAGTTTCAACTGAATACAACACTCCTCCTACTAATATATTTGATGCTAAGCTGCTTCTTTTTACCCTAATAAACCAATAGGATTAGCTGCATCTGAAGTCAGTGCCCAGGTAAGACAGAACACTCCAGGCTACGAGCTGAGAGGTCAGCACTTACTCAGTCCACACAGTAACTAACTGGTATTTAATTTAACTATAAATTAATCTAATAAGGAGCCTATAACAAAGCCTTATTTTACACTCTTTAGCACATGAATTTCTTTCCCCTGATATAAGCAGTAATATCATACTACACGCTTTAAAAAAGAGTGACTAATAGCCTGGAATTTAGGAACAATTTAGTTACTGTTTACGGAGACAAGAGCTGGAAGTCTGGTTATGTCACAGCCAGACTTTACCCTTAATGGTTCACAGTGAAATAAAACAGGATGTGAGCTGTACTGGACACATTGCTCTCGAAAGCTTCTTAATCTCCACATACGATTTTAAGTTGAGTACAAAAATTTGTTGAGTAAAAAATTCAAGATATTTGGCAGATATTAATCTATATACTTAGTAGATTTAGTCATTTCACATTTTAAAGATGGGTTAGGAAAGACTTAAAATTCATCCAAGGAATTTGTATTCATATACTATCTATCTGTCTTAGGCTGGGTTCTCTAGAGAAGTGAAACCAGTGAATTACATATATATACAGAGAGATTTATCTCAAGAAAATGGCTAATGCAGTTGTAGAGGCTGGCAAATCCCAAGTCTGTCGATCAGGTGTCAGGCTGGAAGCGTCTCCTGACTCACACAGCTGCAGAGGTTGATGAACCCAAAATCTGTAGGTCACACAGCAGGCTGCTGGCTCACAGGATGCAGAGGCTGACAAATCCAAGATCGACAGGTAAGATGGCAGGCTGCTATCTCAAGTCCCAAGAACCAGAGTTCAAATGATGATGAGCTGAATGCAGGATCCACAGCAAAACAAAAGCCAGTGAGCCTTGCCAAAAAAGTGCATATATGTATATATATGGATGCAGGCCGTATCCCCGAGGAAACTGCCTTTTGACTGATTGGTGGCTCATAGCAGATCTCATCATGGAGGAGATTACATCATTACAGAACTGCCAAACTACATCATAGCTGACAAACCACTGAGAATCATGGCCCAGCCAACTTGACACACAACCTTAACCGTCACAGTTCACCCCTTGTCGCCTTGCACCTGTACACATCTCCTTAAACCAGACATAATCTCTAAATATAGACAATTATAAAGTCATACTTATGCCTAACATTAAACAACTGACACGTGTTCAACTGAAAACGCACTAGCCCTGTTTACATCCTATATTTTATAAGTGAAGGAAACAAAAATATCTGATGCACACATACAAGGAAGAAATATTCATAACAATTATAGTCCTCTTTTCTGCAAATGTTCACATGGTCGTAGCTGGTATTTAGAACTACTTTCTTTCACCACCCATTCTGTATTCCCTTTACCCTCAGCAAGCACCTCAGCTGGGCGTGGTTCTTTGCCTGGTGGGGTGACCCAAACCTTCATTCCTGAAGGGTCTGGGCCATTAGTAGTCATGTCGGAAGTGGGTTGCTGTAGTTTTCCATTGACTTTAATCACAGGGCATGGTAATACTAAGAGATGCTCAAAGGGATCTCCTGCATTCTAGACATACTCTTCTTTACCTCCATTATGTAATATCAATATGATTTCTTCTTGGTAATCAGGATCCATCACACCAGCCAATATGGTAACTTCCTTCTTTGCTTGTTGATCCAGAGGCATAAGGAGTTCAAAGCAGCCAGGTGGCATTCTTAACTTCCAGTTCAGTGGAATCAGTGATGCATCTCCAGGTGGGAGCATTCCTCCCTTTGGAACTAAGACCTCTAGACCTGCAGAGCATAGGGTCATGGAGACAGTAAGCAAAAAGTTTGCAAGTGGGTCACTAGGGGTAATAGTGAGTGGTGTCACTCCCATTTCCACCCCTTGATTCCTGGGCCCGGGAATCCTGGCTATGGGAGGAACAGCACCATATATTTGATGCTGGTTTCGAGCATATACAGCCTCCTGGAGAACACTGCCCCAACCTTGTAAGGTACTGCCACCTAGCTGGCACCATAATTGTGTCTTTAGAAGGTCATTCCATCGTTCTATCAAGCCAGCTGCTTCAAGATGACTGGTAACATGGTAAGACCGGTGAATTCCATGAGCATGGGCCTATTATTGCACTTCATTTGCTGTGAAGTGAGTCCTTTGATCCGAGGTAATGTTGTGTGTGATACCATGATGGTGGATAAGGCATTCTGTAAGTCCATGGATGGTAGTTTTGGCAGGGGCATTGCATGCAGGGAAGGAAAATTCGTATCCAGAGTGTCTATTCCAGTAAGAACAAAATGCTGCCCCTTCCATGAAGGAAGCGGTCCAGTGTAATCAACGTGCCACCAGGTTGCTGGCTGATTACCTTGAGAATAGTGTCATATTGGGGATGCTCTGTTGGTCTCTGCTGCTGGTAGATTGGGCATTCAGCAGTGGCTGTAGCCAAGTCAGCCTTGGTGAGTAGAAGTCCATGTTGCTGAGCCCATGTATAACCTCCATCCCTGCTACCATGGCCACTTTATTCATGACCCCACTGGGCAATGACAGGAATGACTGGGGAAAGAGGATGACTGGCTTCCAAAGAATGTGTCATCCTCTCCACTTGATTGTTAAAAATCCTCCTCTGCCGAGGTCACCCTTTGGTAAGCATTCACATGAGACACAAATATCTTCACTTCTTTTGTCCATTCAAAGAGGTCTATCCCATACCATCTTATCTCCAATTTTCCAATCATGTTCCTTCTAAGTCCCTGACCATCCACACAATCATACTTCTGGTCATTTCTCCTTCCCAGAAAAGTGAACAACCAGGTGCACTGCTCAAAATTCCATTCATCTGGAGGATTTCCCTTCACCACTGTCCTTCAGGGAGGTCCCAGAAAGGGGCTGTAGTGCTGCTGCCGTCCACTTTTGAGTGGTGCCTGCCTATCACACATAACCATCTGTATACCAGGCACAAGTTAACTCTTCCTCAGTTAACCGATCATAAGGAACTCCCCATGAGGCCATAAGTGCAGACTGGGAGATGGAAGGTACTGTGACAGAAGTGGAGACCATGGGTATTTGGGCCACTTCCTTATGCAACTTACTTTGCTTTCAGGTGGTACTGCTTGGCCTGATCTTGTATATGTCACTTCTATTTAATGATGGAGTGCTGCTGTGCATGTCTAACTTTATGGCTCTGTGGGTCAGGCAACACCCAGTTCATAAGGGGCAGCTCAAGTTGCATGGTGATTTGGTGGCCCATGGTTAAGTGTTCAGTCTCTACTAAGGCCCAATAACAAGCCAAAAGCTGTTTCTAAAAAGGAGAGTAGTTATCTGCAGTGCATGCCAGGGCTTTGCTCCAAAATCCTAAGAGTCTGTGCTGTGATTCACCAATAGGGGCCTGCCAAAGATCCAAACAGCATCTTGATCTGCCACTGACACTTCAAACACCATTGGATCAGCCGGATCATATGGCCCAAGTGGTAGAGAGGCTTGCACAGCAGCCTGAACCTGTTGCAGAGCCTTCTCTTGTTCTGGGCCCCACTCAAAACCAGCAACTTTTCAAGTCACTTGATAAATAGGTCAGAGTAACACACCTAAATAAGGGATATGTTGCCTCCAAAATCCAAAAAGGCCCACCAGGTGTTGTGCCTCCTTTTTAGTTGTGGAAAGGGCCAGATGCAATAACATATTCTTCACTTTGGAAAGAATATCTCGACATGTCCCACACCAGTGGACCTCTGGAAATTTCACTGAGGCAGAAGGTGCCTGAATTTTTGCCAGAATGATTTCCCACCTTTTAGCATACAAATGTTTTACCAATAAGTCCAGAGTCATTGATACTTCTTCCTTAGTAGGTCCAATCAACATAATGTCATGGACCAGTGTGACATCTTGTGGAAGGGAAAGGCGATCAAGGTCCCTGTGAACTAAGTTATGACATAGGGCTGGAGAGTTGATATGCCCCTGAGGTAAGATAGTGAAGATGTATTGCTGGCCTTACCAGCTGAAGGCAAAATGCTTCTGGTGGTCCATTGAAACAAGTCTGGAGAAAATGGCATTAGCCAGATCAATAGCTGCATACCAGGTACTAGGAGACATATTATTTTGCTCAAGCGATGAAACCACATCTGGAACAGCAGCTGCAATTGGAGTCACCACCTGGTTAAGTTTTAAATAATCCCCTGTCATTCTCCAAGATCCATTTGTTTTTTGCACAGGCCAAATAGGCGAGTTGAATGGGGATGTGGTGGGAATCACCACCCTTGCATCCTTGAAGTCCTTGATGGTGGCAGTAATCTCTGCAATCCCTCGTGGAATGTGGTATTGCTTTTGGTTTACTATTTTCTAGGTAGGGGCAATTCTAATACTTCCACTTAGCCTTTCCTACCATAATAGCCTTTACTCCACATGTCAGGGATCTGATGTGGAAGTTCTGACAGTTGCTGAGTATGTCTATTCCAAATATGCATTCTGGAACTGGGGAAATCACTGCAGGATGGGTTCAGGGACCCACTGAACCCATTAAGAGATGAACATGAGCTAAGACTCCATTAAAAACTTGACCTCCATACACCCTCATTCTGACTGGTGGACCACAGTGACATTTTGGACCTCCTGGAATTAGTGTCATTTCAGAGCCAGTATCCAGTAATCCCCAAAAAGTCTGATAATTTCCTTTTCCCCAATGAACAGTCATGCTAATAAAAAGCTGTAGAGCCCTTTGGGGAAGGCTGGGAGAAAGATTAACAGTATAAATTTTTGGCAGTGTAGTGGGGTCCTTCTTAAAGGGAACCTGGCCTCTCCTTCATTCAAGGGGTTGTGGCTCTGTAAACTCGCTCAAGCCTCAGAATTGATTGAGGAGCCGTGACTCTCTAGTCTGGCAGTTTGAGTTAGACTGCCATTCACTTGACCTAGAATTCTTCTGCTTGTACAGATCAAGTAAATATTTAGTAGATTTCCCATCTATTTCACTCCTAGGGACACTATGACTAAGTAGCCAACACCATAAGTCCATACGAATCAGATGATGCTAATCACTGCTTTGACTCCGCTGTCCATTATGGTAACCACATCCACCTTGTCTTTGTCAAGTGAGTGCTGCCATTTGGCCCCTACCACCAAGGGGTCTGATGAGTCTCATTGTAGTTAGGTGTCTTAATTCAGTTAGGGCAGCTCCCACTGTCAAATCTGACTTACATAAAATAGCAATTACAGCACTCTTCAAGGATGCTGGGGCTCCCTTTGCAAGTTTGTTGCTCACCGTTGTGGTAAAAGGTGCATCCTCTGGTAACTCCATGTGTGGGTCTAACCTGATAAATCCACTCTAACATGCCAATTTCCCTAAGCCTTTGGATACCTTCTTCTACAGTATACCAAGGCAGGTCTGGTACTTCAACTTGATTTGGTGTAGGCTACCACGTAATCCATGCTTCAGTGACACAACCAAATAAACTATTAGATCCTTTCCTAACCTCTCAAGCTGAAACACTGAATGAAGAATCTGGCCTTAATGGGCCCATATCAATAAACTCAGACTGATCCAACTTTATGTTCCTTACCCCATTATCCCACACCCTTAATAGCCATTCCCACACATATTCCCCAAGTTTCTGTTTGTATATATTAGAAAAGACAAGCAGTTCTTTTGGAGGGTAGCATACCTCCCCCTAGATCACACTTTGTATTGCACCCTTTGGGGCTCTCTGGGACTTAAGTCTAGTTGTCCAGAAACAAAAATGGATGGTGGGGAAGTGTTTTGAGAACATTAACCAATGTATTGTCAGGCATCTACCTCAGGTGATGACTCAGATGTCACCCCAGGCCATATCTCAGACAAAGGCTCTTTGGACACAGCTGAGTTAATCTCATCAGATGAGGATGGAGGGGTAATGGTTTTGTTGGCAGGAGTGATTCAATGAAATTTAGGGGTTCAGTGGTCCTAGCTTCCTGATCATCTGCCTATATGTCCCCAACCTAGGTTTCAGGATTCCATTTCTTCTCAATGCCCTCACTTTAACTTCAGACACCATTCAAGTTTCAACTGATTGGCTGCTCATAGCAGATCTCATCATGGAGGAGATTACATTATATCAGATCTCATTGTGGAGATGATTATACCATTACATAACTGTTAAACTACATCATAACTGACAAACTATCGAGAATCATGGTCCAGCCAAGTGGACACACAACCTTAACCATCGTACTATCTTCTGTAAGAACTTCACCAATCAAGTTTTGGTACACCACATAAAAGGAGCTCTGGTTAAGCACTCGGCTGAGAACCGAAAGGTGAGCACTTCAAACCCACCTAGTGGCTCCTCAAGAAAAAGACCTGGTGATCTGCTCCTGTAAAGACTACAGCCTGTAAAGATTATAGTTGTACACTGTCACCTGTGGTTACTATGAGTCAAAACTGACTCGATGGCACCTAACACCACCACCACCACATAAAGTGAGCAAAGACAGTCATTATAAATATAAAAGGAGAAGCAAACACGAACAAGACATTTTATCTGTTAAGTGGCAGTGTACTGTAGTAAGACAAATGCCAAACTAAGAACTACAGAATCTGCGTTCTATCCTCGCTCTGCCATTTATTCTATTATTTTATAATCTTGAGCAAGTCACGAAATGGCATGTAGTGAAGCTAAAATAAACTCATGCCCCAGTGAAATGTTGAGGTTGTTGTCAGTTGCCGTGGAGTAGGCTCCTACTAACGGTGATCTTAAATATATGCCAGGACAAGACGTTGCCTGGTTCTGTGCTATCTTCAGGACTGCTGGTATGTTTGAGGCCATTGCTGTGGCTGTTGTGTCAGTTCATCTCATTAAGGGTTTCCCTCATTTTCACTGACCCTCTACCAAACATGATGTCCTTTTCTAGTGATTGGTATTTCCTAATGACATGTTGAAAGTAAGTGAGCAGAAGTCTCATCATTGTTGCTTCTAAGGAGTATTCTGGTTGTATTTCTTCTAAGACTAATTTTTTCATTTTTCTGACAGTCTACCATATATTCAATATTCTTCACCAGTACCACAATTCTACTGCATTAATTCTTATTCTGTGTTCCTTTTTCATTGACCAGCTTTTTGAATGAAAATGAAGTGATTAAAAAGACCACGGCTTGGGGTCAAACCTGAACTCGTTGCCATCAAGTCGATTCCGAGTCATAGCAACACTATAGGACAGAGTAGAAATGCCAAGGAGCAGCTGGTGGATTAGAACTGCCGACCTTTTGGTTAGCAGCTGAGCTCTTAACCACTGCACCACCAGGGCTCCACATGGGGTCAGGTGTACCTTAAACTGGAAAAGGGACTTGCAGGGGGTTAACCTTAATCGTTCCAGCTCATATAAATAATATGACTAGGACTGAACTTATTCTGGAGAGTTCCAACCATTTTGGTCTTATGTCATTTTATTGTTGGTTTTAAAAATTTCATACATAAGGAAATGTCCTTATTTCAAAAAGATATTTGGGGAAATTTAAATTAATGCATACATAATAGCAGAGACCCTGGATTTGATGAAACCAAAGCTGGAGACTAGAATTCTGAAAGTCGAATATCCTGGCAATTTAAGTGCTCAACAATATATGTTCATAGTAAGTACTCAACAATTTGTGCCAAATGAATGTAGGTCCTGATGAAGAGCAACCTGAAGGGAATGTCAGGTCATCTTAGCACCTTATCATGACAGCTCCAACTACAGTTTGAAGTGCAAATGGTATGTGTTCCAAGAATTATAGATGGATTTGACAAGAGATAGGACTTGGTTCAGCATGCCAAGATTTTTATGCTCTCTTTGTTTAAAGAATTTTTCAACAGACTATGGAAATTAGTGACTTTGTTTGCCTAGAACAATCTACTCAAATTCCACCTTGGTTTCAGGCTACTACAGCTTCTTCTTGGTTACTATCGACAACTTGTCTCCTCTATATTCTATCACCAGATGACAGTGTAGGATAGCATACCTATTTTCCCTTAGATAGTCTAGTCTATGTAATTATCTTTTAACAACAACAGGAAATGTGAAAGTCGTTGTTAGCAATACCTCTGATCTTCTGGGAAGTTCTAGGAAACTCAATAGATTGTAAGTTTTTGCTAAAATATTTAAGATACTTTTTCAAAACTCTTTCCTGGAAATGTGTAGTGACATCTTTTTAAATGAAAGTGGAAGTCTAGATTTATAATAGATGTAGTTCATAAATAATTAGCAGACAGCTACTCCGGAGATTTCAGATTTATTAGGTTTTTATGTTTACAAAGCCCTTTTTACATTATTTGGAGAGGCAATTCTTATTATAATAGAAATACAAACTCATTGTAGAAACAACAGAGAGAAAGAAGAATAAAAATGCCAAAAAAATAAATTTCTTTAAATTTTACCACTCAGCTGTTGTTGTTGTTAGGTGCCATCGAGTCGGTTCCAACTCATAGAGACCCTGTGTACAACACAATGAAATGCTGCCTGGTCCTGCGCCATCCTCACGATCGGTGTTATGCTTGAGCCCATCGTTGCAGCCAGTGTGTCAAAACATCTCGCTGAGGGTCTCCCTTTTTTTTGCTGGCCTTCTACTTTGCCAAGCATGATGTTCTTCTCCAGGGACTGGTCCTCCCTGGTAACGTGTCCAATGTAGGTGAGATGAGGTTTCATCATCCTTGCTTCTCAGGAGCATTCTGACTGTACTTCTTCCAAGACAGATTTGTTTGTTCTTCTCGCAGTCCATGGAATATTCAATATACTTCGCCAGCACCACAATTCAAAGGCATCAATTCTTCTTCGGTCTTCCTTATTCATTGTCCAGCTTTTGCATGCATATGAGGTGATTGAAAACACCATGGCTTGGGTCATGCACACCTTAGTCCTTGCCTTAGTCATCTAGTGCTGCTATAACAGAAATACCACAAGTGGACGGCTTCAACAAAGAGAAGTTTATTCTCTCACAGTCCAGTAGGCTAGCAGTCTGAATTCAGGGTGCTGGCTCCAGGGGAAGGCTTTCTCTCTCTGTCAGCTCTGAAGGGCAGTTTTACCTAGAATTGAGTCCTGAGAGAAATCTTCATCAAAGGGTGCAAGATGAGAGCATGGTGCTGTGAATTACACTTGAGCCAAGGAGTCAGGGGGTCTGGATTCTAGTTTTGGCTCTGCTACAGCAGTGCAAACTAGTTATGCCACCTAACCACTCTTAAGGTCTTTATTTCCTTCATTTCACGGTCATTTTTCGGTACCCCCTAGGAGCCCTGGTGGTGCAGTGGTTAAGCGCTCGGCTTCTAACCAAAAGGTCTGCGGTTTGAACCCACCAGCCACTCCACAGGATAAAGATGTGGCAGTCTGCTTCCCTACAGATTTACAGCCTTGGAAACCCTATGGGGCAGTTCTGCTCTATTATATAGGGTCATTAGGAGTCAGAATCAACTCAACAGCAAAGGGATGTGCCAAGGACAAGGACAGAGCCTTGCTGGTGCAATGGTTAAGGGCTTGGCTGCTAACTGAAAGTTTGGTGGTTCAAACTCACCCGCGGTAGAAATACCTGGTGATTTGCTCTCATAAAGATTACAGCCTAGAAAACCCTATGGGCAGTTCAACTGTGTAACACATAGGGTCATTATGAGTGATAATTGATTCAATGGCACCTAACAAGACCACACGCCAAGCACTAGGATTATAAAACACAGATTCTGGTGGCGAACTAAGCATGTAAGCTGCTCATTTGAATACACCATAGAAGACTTAGAATGAGCAAGGGGTTGTCCCATCTAACACCCCGTGACTTGTAGGTTAATCCAGACACCAAATATCACTGTAAAAATCCATTATGTTTGCTAAAATCGATATCCTGAAATAAGAAATATTAAAATTTTAATAAAATCCGCTTTAATAGGATTCAAACTTAATAGGATCAAAATGTAAATGTAAAAAGCGGTCATTTTCTTATATGACCTTGCTTTTCCTAACCACAGGATTGGTTAAGGGACAGGTTTGTAAACCAGTCTGGGCCAATCACAGCAACTGGTTCAGGGATGGACATGTGACCCCAAATGGGGCTAGAATCCTATTTCAGGTGTTGAGAGAGAAAAGCCATTTCTCCTCCTATATAGGAGCTGTAAGAATGAGAGCTGGGAGCTGTTGGGGGCCTCATCTCCCACCAGAGAAAAATGGTCTGACAGAATGGCACCAGCGCTATCGGAGAAGCAGAGAATCTTTTATTTACTCCTCTTCTTGCCATTTCTGAGATTTAATTGGTCGATTATTTATTTAATTCTGATAGCCCAGTATCCTTTCAGTAAATCCCTCCCCCACCGTCTTTTTTTCTTCATTTGCTTTGAGTTGGGTTTCTGTCATTTGCAACCAAGCGAGTGCTGACTCATATAATATTCAAACTGTTGTGAAGCTCTTATAGCGTAGATCTGTAAAATGGTATCCTCTGTATCTGCTATGGAAACCCTGGTGGTGTAGTAGTTAAGTGCTACAGCTGTTAACCAAAAGGTCAGCAATTCGAATCCACTAGCTGCTCCTTGGAAACTCTATGGGGCAGTTCTACTGTGTCCTATAGGGTTGAAATCAACTTGACAGCAACGGTTTTTTGTTTTTTTTTTTTGGTATCTGGTATAGTAGTGCCTAGGTGGCACAAACAATTAAGTACTTGGCTACTATCTGAAAGCCTGGCATTTAGAAAAGTTTGGCAATTCAAACCCACCCAAAGGCACCTCAGAAGAAAAGCCTGGCAATCCACTACCAAAATATTACAGCCATTGAAAACCCTGTGGAGCAATCTGACACACATGGGGTCGCCGTGAGTCTGAATTAACACAAAGGCAACTGGTTTGGCTTTTTGTTTATATCTAGTATACCCTATATCATATCTGGTCAACCACTTTAACTTAAAAAAAGCTAGAGAAGAAACTTTATTGTTACCACAACTCTTTACATTCTGTCTGGAAACTTTTCCTAATTTATTTCTCTCTACAGCCTTTCAGTTACAATACCTGAGAATCAATTCAAAACATAACTTATTTCACTTCAAAGCAGGCAAACTCCAAGCTCCTTAAAGTTACAGGCTCACTTATTGCCTAATTAGTCCTTAAAACAGTGATTTATTTATTTTGCATAACAAATACATACTCAATGCTTATTTTGAGCCAGGAACTGTTCTAAGCATTTTGCTCTAATTAGCTCATTTGATCCTCTTAACAAGCCTCTGGAATCCTGGTGGTGCAGTGGTTAAGAGCTTGGCTGCTAACCAAAAGGTTGGCAGTTTGAATCCACCAGCCGCTCCTTGGAAATCCTATGGGGAAGTCCTACTCCGTCCTATAGGAACTAACTCTCGAGGGCAACGGGTTTTTTAAACAAGCCTCTGAAGTAGGTACTATTGTTATCTTGGTTTACAATGAGGAAACTGAAGCACAGAGAGATTAAGAAATTTGCCCAAGGTCGCAGAGTTCATGCTTGGTGGAGCAAGAATTCCAGTGGTGGTGGTTGTTTGCTGTCACGTCAATTCCAGCTCAAAGTGACCCTAAAGGTAGAACTGCCCCACAGAGTTTTTAGGCTGTAAATCTTTATGGGAGCAGACTGCCAGGGCTTTTCTCCTGCGGAGCAGCTGGTGGGTTTGAACCCCTGACCTTTCGGTTAGCAGCCGAGGGCTTAACCATTGCACCACCAGCGCTTCTTGGAATTCCAGTGGATGGTGAAGTAATACTTACATTTTTGCATACATCAGAACAACCCCAGGTGTTTGTTTAAAATGCAGATTCTTGGGACCTACCAATTCAGAACCACACCAAGAAATGATTAGGCTACTCTTCAGATCTTTTACATTTACCAGAAAATTCTGATCTCTCATCTGCAGTCTTTAGTGATCTTAGATTTGGTTGAGAATACAAGGAATTCTCTTTGCTTTTATAATGGAGTGAGATTCTGCCATGTGTACATGATATTTAAATTACATGGACCTTCTAATCTCTAAAATTTATAGAACACATCAACATCTCGACAACAAAAAGACAGCTCACTTAAAAAATAGGCAAAGGACATGAACAGACACTTTACCAAAGAAGACATTCCGGTGGCTAACAACCACGTGAAGAGACGCTCGTGATCCTCAGCTATTAGAGAGCTGCAGATCAAAACTACAATGAGATAGCATCTCATCCCGGCAATAATGGCACTGATCAAGAAAACAGAAAACAACATACGCTGGCAAGGTTGTGGGGAGACTGGAACTCTTATACACTGTTAGTGGGAATGTGAAATGATACAACCACTATGGAAAACAATATGCTGTTTCCTTAAAAATCTAGAAATAGAAATACCATATGATCCAGCAATCCCATCCCTAGGTATATATCCTAGAGAAATAAGAGCCGTGACAAGAACAGACATATGCACATCAATGTTCATTGCCACATTATTCACAATAGCAAAAAGATGGAAACAACCTAAGTGCCCACCAGTGGTTGAATAGATAAACTGTGGTACGAACATACAATGGAATACCACTCAACAATAAAGAATAATGATGAATCCATGAAACAGCTCACAACATGGATGAATTTGGAGTACACTATGCTGAGTGAAATAAGTCAATCACAAAAGAACAAATATTGTATGAGACCACTATTTATACATAGTCAAGGTTTATACACAGAATGAAACATTTTTTGATAGTTACCAGGGATGGGATGGGGAGGAAGGGGAAATCACCAACTAGAGAGTTGACTGTGTTAACTTTGATGAAGGGAAAGGCAGTATACAATATGGGGGAGGTCAGCACAACACAACCAAGGCATGGGAAGACATTGACAGTAAATAGTATAACATACACAATACTGCAACAAGAGTAATAGCAAACAATAATTTATGAGTGGATGCAAAGGTAGATATGTATGCTGAATAGGTGTGGGAGGGTGTATGAGAGTACACCCATGTGCATGCATAGGTTTGGCTGTGGCTATTTCTACATACCTATCTGTATGTGCTGCATGTATATTCACACATATATATAACAAGAGCACACCGGCGCACAGTCATGGAAACAGCCTAGACATATCCAAATACCTCGTGGGACCATAGTCTTGGGGGACAGCTAGGTAAATTGGCATAACATAGTTCACAAAGAAAACATTCTACATCCTACTTTAGTGAGTAGATACAATTATTTGTCTCTTTCCATCCGGAGCAAAGTAGAGTGAGAAAAACAAAAGACTTAAGGAAACAATTAGTCCAAAGGACTAATGGACCACAGGAACCACAGTGTCCCACCAGCCTGAGACCTGAAGAACTAGATGGTGCCTGGCTACCACTACTGACCACTCTGACCAGCATCACAATAGTAGGTCCACGTTAGAGCGGGGGAAAGAATATGTAGAACAAAATTCAAATTCATAAGAAAGACCAGATTTACTGGTCTGAGAGAGATTTGTGAGGAATCACAGAGACTATAGTCCTTAGACACTCTGCTAACGTGGAACAGAAGCCATTCCCAAAGATCACCTTTCAGCCAAATAATAGACAGGCCTATAAATAAACAATAACACACAAGAGGAAAGTGCTCCTTAGAACAAGCATCTACATGAGACCAAAAGGACAACACATGCCCAAAAGCAAAGATGAAAAGGCAGGAAGAGGCAGGAAAACTGGATAAATAGGGATAATGGGTGTTAATGGGGAGAATGCCGACACATTGCGGGGATGGCAACCAATATCATGGAACAATTTGTGTATAAGCTATTGAATGGGAAACTAATTTGCTCTGTAAACCTTCACCTAAAGTACAATTAAAAAAAAAATACTGACCTTACTTCAATAAATTATACCAAATATGTACCCTTCAGGCACTCACTAGAGATCTTAATCTTGAATTATCTGCCACCTACCTCATTACAAAGGAGTAGTGGAAACAACAGATATTTGAGAATGACTTGACCAAAGAACATGCTTACCATTTAATCCGTTAGTGGTTCTAAGTCTATCACTCTAACAATATAAGGTCACCACAAATCCCATGCTTGGACTTCGGTTCTCTGTGGAAATGCTGTCAATCTCTATTTAGACTCTATTCAATGCCCAGCTTAGAGCAGTCTGGATCTGGCCCCCATCATGCTTCTAAAACCAGTTACTGAAGTCATCAGCCTCTACCTGAAGACTGTGCAATTTAGAGATTAAGGAGGGGTTCTCCAAAGCCGGTTGAGTTCATTCAAACTCTGCTTTGGCCTCCTCCAGACCCAGGTCCTAGTTTAACCTCTCTGTGTGCCTCATTGTTCTTATCTGTAACATGGGGATAAATGATGGTACCTACATCCTAGGCTATTGTGAGGAGTAAATGAGGTAATGCTAGTCAGGTGATTAGAACAGTGCCTGGCACATAGTGTACATTCAATCCAAAAAAACCAAACCCATTGCCATCGAGTTGATTCTGACTCATAGTGACCCTATAGGACAGAGTAGAACTGCCCCGTAGGGTTTTCAATGCTGTAAATCTTTACAGAAGCAGACTGCCACATCTTTCTCCTGTGGAGTGGCTGATGGGTTTGAACTGCCCACCTTTCGGTTAGCAGCCGAATGCTTAACCACTATGTCACCAGGGCTCCTACACATTCAATACATGCTATTACCATTCACCAGAAGGCAAGCTCCATCAAGGGCAAAGAAACTGTGTTTTTCACGCTGCTTCCATGAACAACACAATGTCCTTAATGCCTGATGTATAGTAAGTACTCAAATATAAATTGAATGAATTAATAATTCTCCAATGCAATGGCATTTTCACGTCCTTTATTACTTGACCTCACTGTGGCAATTGCTCAAACACTCATACAGGCACTATTCTAAGCACAATACGAATATTAACTCATTCAATTCTGATAGCAATCCTATGAGATGGGTACAATTATTGCACACATTTTATAGATAATAAACCAGAGGCACAGAGAAGTTTAGCAACTTGTCCAAGCTCACACAGCTGGTAAGTGGCAGAGCCGGGATTAGAACCCAGGAAGTCTGACTTCTGCCTTAACCTATGATTTTGCTGCTAATTATTTCTTCTTCCTTGAAATTCTCTTCCAATGGCGCCTATGAAAATACCCTCTTTTTACTTCGGATTCCTCTTTCACTTGTTCTTTTCCTTCTGCTCATCTCTGAAGTGTTGACATTTCCCAGAACTCTGTCCAAGGCCATGGCCTTTATTGACTTGACACGCTCGCAAAATGATGGCTTCAATTTCCATCTCTGATGATGCCAAATCCTTATCTCTATCCCAAATGTCCTTCCTAAGGCTCAAACTACTGTGTCCAATTGCTCACTGGATCACATTCACACTCAAAATATATAAAATAAACTTATTATTCTCCCGGGAAAACATGTATTTTTCCCATTTTATTATCTTAGATCACCTACTCCATCACTGAAGCCAGAAAGCTGAGAATCATTCTTAACTCAGCTCTCTCCTTTTCCCTCCATGTTCAGTCAGCATACATATCCAGTTGATTTTACCTCCTAAATATCTCTGAATTCCCACAACCATTTCCTTAGTTCTAGTTCTCATACCCTGAGTATAGCTTCCTAACTGGTTGCCTTGCCTCTAATCTGTGCCACATCAATCTATCTCTTTGCTACTAGAGTTACTTTGAAGAAAATACTAAAACTATGGCATCACTTTCCTGACGAAAACTTTAATGACTTCCTTTTCTTAGAGAAGAGTAGCCCAACTCCTCTTTCAAGATCTGGTCTTTCAAGATCTGGTCCCATCCCCTCTCCCGTTTCATCACCTTCCTCTCTCTCACTTGAGAGCCACTTGCTCTAGCAGTTCTGAGTTTCTTGAGGTTCTCTGGAGAGCTTTGTGTTCTCACAACGCTTGGATCTGAAATGCCTTTTCCCAGCTACCTTCCTGATCACTTCTCCTACTTCTGAAACAATCAGATCTTCAAAAAGGTATCAAATCATACACTTTAACACAATCCTTCCACGATCCACCCTCTTCCCCTGACAAAATTGATCATACTGTATAAACAAACTACTGTAAAACTTCTTTTAGTCTACTAATCACAAAGAGCAGATACTTATTTTTAAAATATGTCTCCTCTACTAGACTTCTTGATGGCAAGATACATGTCTTAACCCTCTCTGTGGTCTTTCCAAAGTGCCTGATACCTAGCAAGTGCTCGGTAAATGTAAATGAATAACATAAGCATGATTATGAATTACTTTTATGTATGCAGTCATTCTTTGGCTCTCCTGAACTTCTGTTAATTTTCCTTAGCTTCAACTTGAACTTGCATGTGAACAATTGATGGTCTGTCCCGCAGTCAGCCTGTAGTCTTGTTCTAACTGATGATTTGAGCTTCTCCATCATCTCTTTCCACAGATGTAGATTTGCTTCCTGTGTATTCCATCTGGTGAGGTACACATGTATAGTCACTGTTTATGTTGTTGAAAAAAGGTATTTCCAATGAATAGTTTACTGGCCTTGCAAAATTCTGTCATTCAATCTCTGGTGTTGTTTCTATCATCAAGTTCATATTTTCCACCTACTGATCCTTTGTCTTTGTTTCCAACTTTTGCATTTCAGTCATCAGTAATTATCAATGTATCATGATTGCATGTTTGATCAATCTCAAGCTGCAAATGTTGGTAAAAATCTTCAATTTCTTTATCTTTGGCATTAGTGGTTCACGTGTAAATTTGAATAAAAGTCATATTAACTGGTCTTGTTGTTGTTGTTGTTAGGTGTCATTGAGTTGGTTCTGACTCATAGTGACCCTAGGTACAACAGAATGAAACGCTGCCCAGTCCTACGCCATCCTCACAATCATTGTTATGTGTAAGCCCATTGTTGCAGCCACTGTGTCAATCCATCTTGTCAAGGGTCTTCCTCTTTCTCGCTGACCTTCTACCAAGCGTGATGTCCTTCTGTAGGGACTGGTCTTCCTTGTCAGTGTATGGATATTATCCTATCATTGACAGCATTATACTTCAGGATAGATCTTGAAATGTTCTTTTTGACAATGAATGCAAAGCTGTTCCAGGCATAGTAGACCATATGATTGTCCAATTCAAAATGGCCAATACCAGTCCATTTCAGCTCACAAATGCCTAGGATATCTATCTTCAAGCATTCCATTACATTTTTGACAACTTCCACTTTTCCTAGATTCAAACTTTGTGTATTTCACAGTCCCATTATCAATGGATGTTTGCAGCTGTTTCTTCTCATTTTGAGTCATGCCACATCAGCAAATGAAGGTCCCGAAAGCTTTACTCCATGCATGTCATTAAGATCGACTCTACTTTTAGGAGACAGCTTTTTCTCAGTCATATTTTGAGTGTCTTCCAACCTGAGGGGCTCATCTTCCGGCACTATATTAGACAATGTTGCGCTGCTATTCATAAGGTTTTTAGTGGCCAGTTTTTTTAGGAGTAGATCACCAGGCCCTTCCTTCTAGACTATCTTAGTCTGGAAGCTCTGCTAAAACCTCAACACGGAGAAAACAAAAATTCTCACAACTGGACCAATAAACAACATCACAATAAATGGAGGAAAGATTGAACTTGTCAAGAATTTCATTTTACTTGGATCCACAATCAACTTCTATGGAAGCAGCAGTCAAGAAATCAAACGATGCATTGCGTTGGGCAAATCTTCTGCAAAAGACCTCTTTCAAGTGTTAAAAAGCAAAGATGCCCCTTTTAGGACTAAGGAGCACCTGACCGAAGCTATGGTATTTTCAGTCGCCTCATATGCATGCAAAAGCTGGTCAATGAATAAGGGAGACTGAAGAAGAACTGATGCCTTTGAATTACAGTGTTGGCAAAGAATATTGAATATACCATGGATGGCCAGAAGAATGAATGAATTTATCTTGGAAGAAGTATAGCCAGAATGCTCCTTGGAAGTGAGGATGGCGAGTCTTCATCTCATTTACTTTGGACATGTTATCAGGAGGGACCAGTCCCTGGAGAAGGACATCATGCTTGGTAGAGAGTCAGCGAAAAAGAGGAAGGACCTCAATGAGATGGATTTACATAGTGGCTGCAACAATGGGCTCACACAACAATTGTGAGGATGGCACAGGACCAGGCAATGTTTCATTGTTATACACAGGGTCACTATGACTCAGAAACAACTCAACGGCACCTAACAACAACATTCAGTCTTTATTGGGCATGGATGGAAGAAATGGTCTTTTGAAGAACTTAAAAGTAATAGCTAACACACAGAATGGAGCCCTGGTGGCGCAGTAGTTAAGAGCTTGGCTGTAACCAAAAGATCAGCAGTTCAAATTCACCAGCCACACCTTGGAAACCCTATGGGGCAGTTCTACCCTGTCCTATAGGGTTGCTATGAGTCAGAACCGCCTCAACAGCACCTAACAACAACAACAACATAGGACTCCCTGGGTAGTGCAAACAGTTAACATGCTTGGGTGTTAACCAAAAGGTTGGAGGTTTGAGACCACCCAGAGATGCCTTGGAAGAGAGGCCTGACAATACACTTCTGAGAAATCAGCCACTGAAAACCCTATGGAGCACAATTCTACTCTGACACACATGGGGTCACTATGTGTCAGAATCGACTCAACAGCAACTGGTATATGTGTATATACATGTGAGAATATTTCAAGATCTGTTCTGAAGTACAACATTGTTGGTAACAGGATAATATCCATACACTTACAAGGAAAACCAGTTAATACAACTATTAGTGAAATTTACACACCAATCACTAATGTCAAAAATGAGACAATTGAAGATTTTTACCAACTTCTGCAGTCTGAAATTGATCAAACATGCAATCAAGATGCATTGATAATTACTGGTGATTGGAATGCAAAAGTTGGAAACAGAAGAAGGATCTGTAGTTGGAAAATATGGCCTTGATGATAGAAAGGACACCAGAGATCACATGATAGAATTTTGAAAGATCAACAACTTATTCATTGGAAATACCTTTTTTCAACAACATAAATGGTGACTATACATGTGGACCTCACCAGATGGAATAAATAGGAGTCAAACTGACTACATCTGTGGAAAGAAATCATGGAAAAGCTCAATATCATCAGTGAGAACAAGGCCGGGATCCAACTGCAGAAAGATGATCAATTGCTCATATGCAAGTTCAAGTTGAAGCTGAAGAAAATAAAAATAAGTCCACAAGAACCAAAATATGACCTTGACTATATCCCCGAATTTGGAGACCAACTCAAGAATAGATTTGACACACTGAACATTAATGACCGAAGACTAGACAAGTTGTGGGATGACATCAAGGACAACATACATGAAGAAAGCAAAAGGTCGTTAAAAAGGCAGGAAAGAAAGAAAAGATCAAACTGGATGTCAGAAGAGACTCTGAAACTTGCTCTTGAACGACAAATAGCTAAAGCGAATGGAAGAAATGATGAAGTAAAAGAGCTGAACAGAAGATTCTAAAGGGTAGCTCGAGAAGACAAAATAAAGTATTATAATGACATGCAAAGACCTAGAGTTAGAAAAACAAAAAGAAGGAACACACTTGGCATTTCTCAAGCGGAAAGTACTGGAGAAAAAATTCAAGGCTCAAGTTGCAATAATGAAGGATTCTACAGGGAAAATACTGAACAATGCAGGAAGCATGAAACGAAATGGAAGGAATACCTAGAATCATTTTACTAAAAGGAACTGGTCGACGTTCAACCATTTTAGGACGTAGCATATGATCAAGAACCAATGGTACTGAAAGAAGTCCAAGCTGCACTGAAGGCAGTGATGAAAAACAGGGCTCCAGGAATTGATAGAATACCAATAACAAGCTGATGCAGCACTGGAGGTGCTCACTCATCTATGTGAAGAAATTTGGAAGACAGCTTCCTGGCCAACCAACTGAAGAGATCCAATTTGTGCCCATTCCAAAGACAGGTGATCCAACAGAATGTGTAAATTATCAAACAATATCATTAATATCACACTCAAGTAAAATTTTGCTGAAGATAATTCAAAAGCAGTTGCAGCAGCACACCAACAGGGAACTGCCAGAAATTCAAGCTGGATTCAGAAGAGGACGTGGAATGAGGGATATCATTGCTTGTGTCAGATGGATCTTGGCTGAAAGCAGAGAATACCAGAAAGATGTTTACCTGTGTTTTATTGACTATGCAAAGGTATTCAAATGTGTGGATCATAACAAATTATGGATAACATTGCGAAGAATGGGAATTCCAGAACATTTAATTGTGCTCATGAGGAACCTATACATAGACCAAGAAGCAGTCATTCAGAGTCAGGAAGGGTGTGCATCAGAGTTGTATATTTTCACCATACTTATTCAATCTGTATGCTGAGCAAATAATCTGAGAAACTGAACTATATGAAGAAGATTGGAGGGAGACTCATTAATAACCTGAAATATGCAGATGACACAACCTTCTCTGCTGAAAGAGAAGAGGACTTGAAGCACTTAGTGATGAAGCTCAAAGACTACAGCTTTCAGTATGGATTGCACCTCAACATAAAGAAAACAAAAATCCTCACAACTGGACCAATTCGCAACATCATGATAAATGGAGAAAAGATTGAAGTTGTCAAGGATTTCGTTTTACTTGGATCCACAATCAACATCCATGGAAACAGCAGTCAAGACATCAAATGACGTACTACATGGGGCAGATTTTCTGCAAAAGATCTCTTTCAAGTGTTAAAAAGCAAAGATGTCACTCTGAGGACTAAGGTGAGCCTGACCCAAGCCATGGTGTTTTTAATTGCCCCATATGCGTAAGAAAGCTGGATAATGAATAAGGAAGATCGAAGAAGAATTGACACCTTTGAATTACGTTGTTAGCGAAGAATATTGAATATACCATGGACTGCCAGAAGAACGAACAAATCTGTCTTGGAAGAAGTACAACCAGAGTGAAGACTTCATCTCACATACTTTGGACATGTTATCAGGAGGGACCTCTACCTGGAGAAGGGCATCACGCTTCGTAGATGTCTCAGTCATCTAGTGTTGCTCTAACAGAAATACCACAAGTGGATGGTTTTAACAAAGAGAAGTTTATTCTCTCACAGTCCGGTAGGCTACAAGTCCAAAATCAGGGCATTAGCTCCAAGGGAATACTTTCTCTGTTGGCTCTGGAGAAAGGTCCATGTCATCCGTCTTCCCTTGGTCTAGGAGCTTCTCTGCGCAGGAACCTCAGGTCCAAAGGACATACTCTGCTCCTGGCTCTGCTCTCTTGGTGGTATGAGGTTCCCCTGTGTCCCTGCTCACTTCTGTCTTTTATATCTCAAAAGAGATTGGATTAAGATACTATCTAATCGGGTAAACCTCATCAGTATAACCTCATCATAGTGATAGAGTTTACAACATGTAAGGAAATCACATCAGATTTACAAAATGGTACACAATCATACAATACTGGGAATCATGACCCAGCCAAGTTGACAGATATTTTTGGGGGACACAATTCAATCCATGCCAGTAGAGGGTCAGCGAAAAAGAAGTAGACTCTCAATGAGATGGATTGACACAGTGACTGTAACAATGGGCTCAAACATAGCAACAACTGTGAGGATGGCGCAAGACTGGGCTGCGTTTCACTCTGTTGTACATAGGGTTGCTATAAGTCGGAACCAACTTGACATCACCTAACAACAACAATATATATGTGGGTGTGTATATATATATGTTTATATGTACACACGTGTATTCTTATGTATATACTAATAAATGTACTTTTTAAAATAAACCCACCTAACCTTTTTTGTACAAACTTACTGTAGTCTATATAGCAAAATAGTAAGAATCAGAAAAAAAAATCTCACAACTTATCTGCAATCAAATCGATATTTCATTTGTCTATCTTATATTTAGATCCTTGTCCATGTGCAGATTCTGTTTTATTCCACCTCTTCAGTTGAAATATCATCATGTTTTTCCAGTTTGCCTGTCTTTCTTGTTTCTTTCTTCCCTCCTCTTTCTCATCCCTCCCACTAAGAAACTAGTGACAACAGTTAGGTACGCATCTGTCGTGGATTGAACTGTGCCCCCCCCAAAAATGTGTGTATCAATGTGGCTGGGCCATGATTCCCAGTGTTGTGTGGTTGTCCTCCATTTTGTGATTGTAATTTTACATTAAAGAGGATTAGGGTGGGATTGTAACACCATCTTAACCCAGGTCACATCCCTGATCCAATGTAAAGGGAGTTTCCTTGGGGTGTGGCCTGCACTACCTTTTATCTCCTACAAGTGGGGGGACCTCATATCACCAAGAAAGAAGCATTGGGAGCAGAGCACGTCCTTTGGACCTGAGGTTCCTGCGCAGAGAAGCTCCTAGTCCAGGGGAAGACTGATGATGACCAGGACCTTCCTCCAGAGTCGAGAGAGACAGAAAGCCTTCCCCTGGAGCTGATGCCCTGAATTTGGACTTCTAGCTTACTAGACTGTGAGAGAATAAACTTCTCTTTGTGAAAGCCATCTACTTGTGGTATTTCTGTTGGAGCAGCACTAGATGACTAAGATAGCATCCTTCCACATCTTTCTCCTTTTAATCAGTAATACATGCCGAGGGAGAAAGGAGAGCTTTGTTGCATGCTTTTTAAAAAATAAGAATGTATAACACACGTTTTTTCTCTTGTTTTTCTCATTTAATAATGCATAGAAATCCATCCATGCTAATAAACACAACTCTAACACATTCTTTTAGGTGTCAAATATCCCAGGGTATGGATATACCACATACCACAATTTACTCAGCCATTCCTACACTGAAGGCTATACAGGTTGTTTCCATTTACTTGCCACTGCACACAGTGCTGCAGCAAGCAATTCAAATATCCATATCCTGTACACTGACTCCCTGGGTGGCACAAATGGTTAAGCACTGGACTACTTACCAAAAGGCTGGTGGTTCAAACCCACCCTGAGGTGCCTCAGAAGACAGGTCTGGCGATCTGCTTCTGAAAGGTCACAGCCTTGAAAACCCTATGAAGCAGTTCTACTCTGCACACATGAGGTTGCCATGAGTTGGAATCTACTCAATGGCAACTAACAACAACAACTAACTTAAAGGTTGGCGGTTCAACCCACCCAGTGGGTGGCCCTGTCAATCTGCTTCCATAAAGATTACAGCCAAGAAAACGCTGTGGATCAATTCTACTCCATAATACGTGGGATCACTATCAGTTGGAATCAACTCAATGGCAGAGAGTTTGGTTTTGGTTTTGCATACTGATGTTTTTGTTTCTAAGGGCCATAATCCCAAAAATGGGAGTTGTTTTTTGAAAGTAGGTTAGAGCATGATTTGCAAAAAAAATAAAAACACACAGTGTAGTGCCACACATTCAGAGAAGTTCAGTACATGATCATAATAATGACAAGGATATTTGACTATGCTGTTACCTAGCAGCCTTTTGATGGGAAAAACTGTTTCCCAGCAACTAGCGAGTATACATCATTGAATGAGAATTTGTAAGGAAAGTACAAAAGACAGACCCTGGCACGTGGCAACTGAGAATCACCGTTGCAGAGCCTATTTCCTGTTATATTTGCTAGGCTCCCTTACAATGGTAGAGGACCAGGGTTATTTGAAGCCTTATTTCTGGATACTGAGTCCCTGACCCTATGAGCTAATCAAACTGCAATATGCTCTCAACAAACCTGAGCTTTGAAAGATCTCAGCAATTGCATTATTACAAAGCTGGTGCATTATCATGAAGGTGTCTATTTAAGGCAGTGTGTGTGAAAGAGCACTATATTAGGAGTCAGAATCCTAATCCTTGGCTCTGCCAACTTGTCAGCATAGGGCCACTTGGAGCAAGCTTCAAAATCCCCATGTACAAAATGAAGCTAATAATCCTCAGGCTTCCCACTTCACAGTAAATTAGTGACGAGCAAATGGAATTATGTAAATGAAAGTGCTTTGAGAAAGCTATACATATATTTGCATTATTAATACTCTGATTCTTGAGTCGGCAATGTACTGTGTGTGTGGAGGCACCTTTCCTGTTCTTTGTATCGCCAGGAAAGAATATATTACCGTTTAAAAGAAGATTTATTTTGTAGCAATCATGAGGTGCACTACAAAAGTACAGGACAATATCAAAATAAAACTAGATGTCAGCTATTGAATGTATCTGCAGATACTGTTCACTGGGCTTCTGTAACCGTGTAAATATTTACAAAGCTGCCTTAGTTTTTAATGTTTCATAGATAAATGAGAATGAAATATCAGAGTCTGGGTGTTTTTTTTTTTTCTTTCCTCTCTTTCCTTCAGTTTCTATTTTTAACTCCTGTACAGTATCAGATGTAATATCCTGGTGTTCTCTCCCTATTCCTGGCTTCTGCTCATAAAGTACACACATGCTACAGGAATCCAGCTACAGTTTGGGTGCTTCCTGCCCATTTACTGTTGTTTTTACTGTGACTAAAACATTGAAAATTTGGTACCTCTAAAGATAAATACTCCAGGGATATTATGAATGGATATGTTCATGGATGGAGTAGCAAAAACCACTTAGCAGACATGAAGGAACTTTCATTTCCAAAATAGGTGGCACATCTCAGTCTTCACTCCTGAATAGGACAGAACGTTGGTATAAGGAGTTCCGAAATCTCGGTGCCAGTTGAAGACTGGCAGTTGGTTCCTTCCAGCTGTTCTTAAAGGTATTCTCTCTGCAGGAATATAAAAGTGACTCATAGTTATGCCTTAAGATTTTCATGTTTAGTTGTTTCTGTTTTGACTCTTTCCTTCCGAGAATAAAGGAAACGGAGTGTTTATCCAGTAGTAAAGGGTTGATGAAGTTCTGTAGAGCTATACCTAAATGATCACAACTGTCGATAGCTGGTAAATTCAGTGAGAAAAAAGTCAGCCTTTGTGGGGGCAATAAAATAAATTTATTATTATTAGTAGTAGTATTTTACCTTTTAACTGGCTGTGGTGGCATCAAGTAGACAACCCAAGGGAAAGAGAGGCAGAGAACTCTTGGAGTGATTTCAAGTTTCAGATTTCTTCTGTCTTCAGAAGCCATCCTTTTGGGGTTTGGCTTGTTTATCATGATCTTAAGAGTGCATTTGTTGAAGAAAAAGGAGAAAGAAAATAAAACTTGGGAGATTGAAGTTGCCTTTATCTAAAATCTCTCTCTCTCTCTCTTCCCCCCTCTCCAGTTTGTCCTTTTTAAACAAAAAGGAAACTTCTGTTGATGATCATTTTACTTATTCAAAGAGTTAAATCTATTAAAATTTAAAATGTAACAAGTCACATGTACGTGCAATAAATAAAAATATGGGACATACTCTGTATTATTCTCAGTTTACCAAGACATGGGGAAAAATGCGATTTTTTCAAAAAATTCTACTTTCTTTGAGAGAAAACCAAACTTAAAATTGGTAAATTGCAGGAGTGATTATAACATTACAGAAGGGCTCTTTGATTTTCATAGTGTCATATAGATTTCCTATAAACAGCTGGCTTTCTTTTCATATAGAAATCATAGTGGTATAATTTAATGTACAGGAAATTTTATGTACTCAAGAACTCATCTATTGCATAAAGCAGAATACTCCTATCGCATAAATAGAATTAAAAATTGAGTGATTTACTCTTAATTTTACATCTATACAGCACAAAAATAAAATAGAGAATTAGCTATTACTAGGGGAAGAAACGCATAGTAACTCAAAGAGTCGCTATGAGTCGGAATTGGCACGACGGCAACGGGTTTAGGGGAAGAAAGACTTAGTTATCTTACAGTTTTTATACAAATCAGAGAAAAAAAATTTTCTTGAATGATCTATAATTATCTAGAATAGGGACAAATAAGAAGCCTGTGAAATGGCTACCATCAAAACAGCTTGAATTTATTCTGCACTATGTAGATCTTGAGGAGGGCTACTTGAAAGCTGGAATTGAGTATTGATATTGAACTTAGGGGCATCATGTATACACAGTGAAAAAGTTCTGCCAAGACTTGAATTTTTAAGGTTTATAGCCAAAATGGAATCTTTTGATTGTTATAAACCCCTCATTAATCTTTCTTATTAATGCCATTCCATGTACTTCAATAGTTGTAGTTGCTGAAATTATATAGGTGGTAGTATTGAAAACGAATAAGATCAATTGCAAGGAGTGTGCCATAGTAAGGTAAGATGCTAAAAACAGGGAAAACTGAGTGAGGGATGGAGCCTTGGTTGCACAGTGGGTTAAAAGCCCTCCTGCTAACCAAAAGGTCGGCAGTTTGAATCCATCAGCTGCTCCTTGGAAACCCTATGGGGCAGTTCTACTCTGTCCCATAAGGTCACTCTGAGTCAAAATCAACTCAATGGCAATGAGTTTTGGTTTGGGTGAGGGATATATGGGAACTAGTACAATCCTCTAAATTTTTCTGTAAATCTAAATTTGTTCTAAAAAATAAAGTCTATTAAAAAAACTAACAAGAACAAAACTGATTTCTGTTTTATACAATCTCATTGTTCTAGGGTTGTTTCTATTATCTGTAAGATGTAAGTATTTAGAGGCAAAACAAATATTAAAATATTCCTGTAATATTTTCCTTTTGAAAATGTCACATTACTTAACTATTTGAACTATTTCCAGATTTTAGTCCAAACCTCTATCTAATATTTGGCATCCTGGGTACCTAACAAGAATAGTATAATACAGATTTTTATTTCTTCTTCAAGGCAAAAATGCATGGAAAATTTCTTGCCCCTATTATCTCTAACAAGTTTAAAGCATATTGATTTTACTTACATTCAAAATTGGTTTATGTTTAGATTTAAGAGTTAGGTTTAATTTATATTTTGTAATTAATTAAACATTTCCTAAAGCTAAAGACTAATATATAGCAGATCTTTGGAACTTTTATTATATATAGAATATAATACAAATGTATGCAGTTTCATACACAGTTGATAATATGAAATTTTATCTTAACCTGAATTGGTATTTTAAATATTATTATTAATACTATTCTTACTGAAGCTATTACCTGAAGCTTATTCCTTTAGTGGTTTTTTTTATTTCAATAATACATATATTTTATTTTTTAAACCATTGAAGACTATAACAAATATATTCTAGTGACTATAGTTTTAATCAGTGCTTAGAAATACTGATGCTTTGTGCTATTTCTGTGATTAGTCTGATGACATTTCTGAGTTTAATTTTTTTATTACCCAGATATCTTTCAGAGATTGGCATATTGATTATTCTAATTAATATTCTATGTACTTGGATGGTATTTTTATTTCTAAAGAATTCAACAGCACAGCCACTATAAGTGATGTGCTGGTATGTTATCATATAAATGCTCAAGGTACAGCTTCTAATGTTGAAAAATAGAAAAATAAATTGACCTTGATGAAGTGTGTCTTCTTTTGTCTCTTCCCAGGAAAGTTTATTTCAGGCATTTCTACTGCTGAAATGATTAGCGTTAACAGCTTTTTCCCTCCATTTTATTTTACAAGGTCTCTTCATCTTCCTGATATATGGGGTGTACAACACAGAGGTAAGTCGGCTTGGAGTATCTCAAGGCTGACAGAGTGAATGAGAGAAATGACAGGTTTCTTATCTTGATAACTGAGGAACAAAGTTGGCTTTTCATATGAGTGTCCTACTGCCCTTCATGCTTGGACTGGCTTATATGCATCCCAGCTTACTATTAAACACTGACACCCTGAATAAAGGGACAGCCTCATTTCTCACAGGTGTTGACTAACATTTTACCACTACCTTAAGTTTTTGAATTTTCAGTCTTTCTGTTAACACTTAGCTATACTTTAAAGGACTGAAGTTTCACAGTTTAAGTGGCAGAATGTTCATATGCAGTTGCGTGGAGTTATAAAAGTACTGATTTTTGTTATTTCAAAATGCTCATTAAATAGTCTTTTAAGCTTTTGAGGTAGGCTCAGAGGTCTGTAAGGATTAATAATCTTTATGGTTTCAATTGTGAAATTTCTAAGTTATTTGTTGTTGTTAGGTGCTGTCGAGTCCCTGTGTACAACAGAATGAAACACTGCCCAGTCCTGTGCCATCCTCATAATCGTTGTTACGCTTGAGCCCATTGTTTCGGCCACTGTGTCAATCCATCTCATTGAAGGTCTTCCTCTTTTCTGATGACCCTCTACTTTACCAAGCATGATGTCCTTCTCGAGGGACTGATTCCTCCTGATAATATGTGCAAAGTATGTGAGACGAAGACTTGATATCCTTGCTTCTAAGGAGCATTCTGGCTGTATTTCTTCCAAGACAGATTTGTTTGTTCTTTTGGCAGTCCATGGTATATTCAATATTCCTCGCTAACACCATAATTCAAAGGTGTCAATTCTTCGGTCTTCCTTATTCACTGCTCAGCTTTTGAACGCACATGAGGCGACTGAAAACACCATGGCTTGGATCAGGCGCACCTTAGTCCTTAAAGCAACATCTTTGCTTTTTAACGCTTGAAAGAGATCTTTTGCAGAAGATTTGCCCCATGTAGTACGTCGTTTGATGTCCTGACTGTTGCTTCCATGGCTGTTGATTATGGATCCAAGTAAAAAAAAATCCTTGACAGCTTCAATCTTTTCTCCATTTATCATGATGTTGCTTATTGGTCCAGTTGTGAGGATTTTTGTTTTATTTATGTTGAGGTGTAATCAATACTAAGAGAAGTTATTTAGCTAGAAATATTGTGAAAAAATTGACTTGCAATTTCATTAAGAAAATATGCTATTATAAATAAACTCATCATGGTTCTAGTTCTCTTATTAAAATATTCTGTGATTCATTAGTATACTTCATTAGGAACGTTGTTGGCTTAGGTTTTTGCATGCTTAACGTGTGAGTGCCTTGTATGTATTAGGCACTGAATATATATTTGTTTGTTTCATTTTTGTTGATCTGACTTTGCTTTTAAGATTTTACTTTGTAATTTTCCCTTAAGAGAAAGAATTCGTAATTTTGCATACATTTTCCAGCATTCTATACTGGATCCTAGAGAATGGATCCTAGCAGAGATCTTTGAAGGGCCTGGTAGTCAATCGAGGAGCGCTGATGACCTAGTGGCTAAACACTTGACTGGTAGCCAAAAGGTCAGTGGTTGGAATCCACCAGCCGCTCTACAGGAGAAAGAGGTGGCAGTCTGCTTCCCTAAAGATTTACAGCCTTGGAAAGTCTATGTTGCAGTTCTATTCTGTCCTACAGGGTGGCCACGAATCGGTATTCACTGGGCTGAAGTGGGTTTGGTTTGGTTTGGTGGGTGGTCGATCTTTCACAAATAATGTAAGGGGTTCCCGTTAAAAATCCACTGCCATTGAGTCGATTCCACTCATAGCGACCCTAGAGGACAGAGTGGAACTTTGCCATAGGGTTTCCAAAGCTGTAAATCTTTAGGAAAGCAGACTGCCACATCTTTCTCCCTTGGAGCGGCTCGTGGATTCGAACCGATCTTTCGGTTACCAGCCAAGTGCTTTAACCACTGTACCAGGAGGACTGCTATGTAAGGGGCTAGGCAGCTGTGTAGGGGGCTAGGCAGCAATATAACGTGGCAAACAAACTCATTAGCACAGGCTGCTAAGGTATGTGGGCATTTAAATAACTTCTGATGATGATGGAGTGTATGTGGGCGTGTTTTACAGGACTGCTGCACCTGGATTACACGTGGTTTCCTTTTCCAGTAGCCTTCAGGTAGGTTGGCAGTAAGACAATATTTTTTTTTTTCCTGCAATGGTACCTCTATTGCGGTTTCAAAGTAGGCTCCTCCTATAAATACAAAAAATAAGCGCCCATTCATAAAGTGTTTCCAAAACTAAGAGGGATACAGAGGCAAGCTGTTCTAAACAAATGTTGAGCATTTGACGTTTAACGCTTTTAGGCAGAACTTAGAATCAAGAATGTCCTAAGTGACCCGCTTCATGGGTTTGGATTTTGATTTAATACCTGGAATGCAAACTGTAAAGTGAAGAAAGTCCCAGCATTCAGTCCTCAGTTTACCCCATCTTCTCCTTCAGCCTCTTTCTCTGCAGCTCCCACGCCACGCTGCAGTACCGTCCCCGTAATTTCCCGCCCCTTGGGTTCCACCTCTTGAGCATTATTTGCCCCCAAAACTCTCAGCCACTTTCACCTCCTTCAGTGCAGCCCACCAACCACGCCTAACCTCCTCCGACGCCCCTCTCTAGCGGGGCTCGACATCCCCGCCCCTCCCGCCATGGGCCACCCCTCCGCCCAACCGCCCCAGTGATTGACAGGCAGGCCGGGCGGAAGCTGCGGCGCAGGCGCCCTGGCTCCGCAGAGCTCCCCTCTGGCCGGGTCGAGGAGTTCCCAGCAGACACCGCGCCGCGGCTGCGCAGTACAGAGGAGGCTTTTAATTCCATTGTGGAGAGGACGGCGTTATTTTTATTAACTGGAGGCGACGGCGGCTGCGGCGGCGGCGGGACCCGTAAGTGTTGCCGGTGGGCCCGGAAGGGAGAGGGCGAGCCCCAGGGAAGAGCCTCAGAACCCTGCGTGCCGGTGCCGGAGCCGGCTGGGCTGGGAATTAGTGCTGGGCGCGTTGCGGTCTGGGCGGCGGCGCGGCGGGGTCCTGAGTGCTGCGGTGGTCCCGGCCCGGGGCCCGGTTCCACCTCCTTTCCTCCCTTTTCCCCCTTCTTCCTCCTCTTCTCAGCCAGGCCTCCTCCGGGGTATGAAAATCGGCAGCGGGTTCCTGAGTGGCGGCGGTGGTACCGGCAGTAGCGGTGGTAGCGGCTCGGGCGGCCGTGGTGGTAGCGGCGGCAGCAGCAGCAGGAGGGCAGAGATGGAACCCACCTTTCCCCAGGGTATGGTTATGTTCAACCACCGGCTTCCCCCGGTCACCAGCTTCACCCGGCCGGCGGGGTCGGCGGCCCCTCCCCCACAGTGCGTGTTATCCTCCTCTACCTCCGCCACCCCGGCCGCTGAGCACCCCCCTCCGCCAGCCCCGGACATGACTTTCAAGAAGGAGCCGGCGGCGTCAGCCGCGGCCTTCCCCTCGCAGAGGACCTCCTGGGGATTCTTGCAGTCTTTGGTTAGCATCAAACAAGAGAAACCTACCGATCCTGAGGAGCAGCAGTCCCACCACCACCATCATCACCACCACTTTGGGGGACTGTTTGCTGGGGCTGAAGAGAGATCTCCAGGCCTAGGAGGCGGAGAAGGGGGGAGCCACGGCGTCATCCAGGACCTCAGCATTCTCCACCAGCATGCCCAGCAGCAGCCAGCCCAGCACCACCGCGACGTGTTACTCAGCAGCAGTAGCAGGACTGATGACCACCATGGCAACGAGGAGCCAAAGCAGGACACTAATGTCAAAAAGGCAAAGAGGCCAAAGCCAGAATCTCAGGGAATCAAAGCCAAGAGGAAGCCAAGTGCATCTTCCAAACCTTCTTTGGTTGGAGATGGAGAAGGTGCCATCCTCTCCCCAAGTCAGAAACCTCATATCTGTGATCACTGTAGTGCTGCTTTCCGAAGCTCCTATCACCTGCGGAGACATGTCCTCATTCATACAGGAGAAAGACCTTTCCAGTGTAGCCAGTGTAGCATGGGTTTCATTCAGAAATACCTATTGCAGAGACATGAGAAGATTCACAGCAGAGAGAAGCCATTTGGATGTGATCAGTGCAGCATGAAGTTTATTCAGAAGTACCATATGGAAAGACACAAGAGGACACATAGTGGAGAAAAGCCATATAAATGTGACACTTGCCAACAGTATTTTTCGAGGACTGATAGATTGTTGAAGCACAGGCGCACATGTGGTGAAGCCATAGCTAAAGGAGCAGCTAGTGCAGAACCTGGGTCATCAAACCATAACAGTATGGGTAATCTGGCTGTGTTGTCTCAGGGAAATACAAGTTCTTCAAGGAGAAAAACAAAGTCAAAAAGCATAGCTGTTGAAAATAAGGAGCATAAGACTGGTAAGACAAATGAGTCACAAATTTCAAATAACATAAACATGCAGAGTTACTCAGTAGAGATGCCTACTGTGTCTTCCAGTGGAGGCATAATTGGCACTGGTATAGATGAGTTACAGAAAAGGGTGCCAAAAGTGATCTTTAAAAAAGGAAGCAGAAAGAACGCAGACAAAAACTACCTTAATTTTGTGTCACCGTTACCAGACATAGTTGGACAGAAATCATTGTCTGGGAAACCAAGTGGCTCACTTGGTATAGTGTCAAATAATAGTGTGGAGACCATTAGTCTTCTCCAAAGTACAAGTGGCAAGCAAGGTCAAATAAGTAGTAATTATGATGATGCCATGCAGTTTTCAAAGAAAAGAAGATATTTACCAACTGCCAGCAGCAACAGTGCCTTTTCTATAAATGTAGGACACATGGTCTCCCAGCAGTCTGTCATTCAGTCTGCAGGTGTCAGTGTTTTGGACAATGAGGCACCATTGTCACTTATTGACTCCTCAGCTCTAAATGCTGAAATTAAGTCTTGTCATGACAAGTCTGGAATTCCTGATGAGGTTTTACAAAGTATTTTGGATCAGTACTCCAACAAATCAGAAAGCCAGAAGGAGGATCCTTTTAATATAACGGAGCCACGAGTGGATTTACACACCTCAGGAGAACACTCAGAATTGGTTCAAGAAGAAAATTTGAGCCCAGGCACCCAAACACCTTCAAATGATAAAGCAAGCATGTTGCAAGAATACTCCAAATACCTCCAGCAGGCTTTTGAAAAATCCAATAATGCAGGTTTTACTCTTGCACCCAGTTTCCAGTTTGTCAGTTTGTCCTCACCTCTTCACAACCACACTTTATTTCCAGAAAAACAAATATACACTACGTCTCCTTTGGAGTGTGGTTTCGGCCAGTCTGTTACCTCAGTGTTGCCATCTTCATTGCCAAAGCCTCCTTTTGGGATGTTGTTTGGATCTCAACCAGGTCTTTATTTATCTACGTTGGATGCTACACATCAACAGTTGACACCTTCCCAGGAGCTAGATGACCTGATAGATTCTCAGAAGAACTTAGAGACTTCATCAGCCTTCCAGTCCTCATCTCAGAAATTGACTAGCCAGAAGGAACAACAGAAAAACTTAGAGTCCTCAACAAGCTTTCAGATTCCATCTCAGGAGTTAGCTAGCCAGATAGATCCTCAGAAAGACATAGAGCCTAGAACAACGTACCAGATTGAGAACTTTGCACAAGCATTTGGTTCTCAGTTTAAGTCGGGCAGCAGGGTGCCAATGACCTTTATCACTAACTCTAATGGAGAAGTGGACCATAGAGTAAGGACTTCAGTGTCAGATTTCTCAGGGTATACAAATATGATGTCTGATGTAAGTGAGCCATGTAGTACAAGAGTAAAGACACCCACCAGCCAGAGTTACAGGTAAGGTCCCAAAAGTGACCAGGCTGGGGGTCTTCTAATGTAATTTTGTTTTATTTTGAGAACACTGCCATTGGAATGTTTCTACACGATCCTATTAAGAATAATGTAATGCCCTTTCAATGCAACTTTTCATATTTAGTTTATTTTGTTAGCGTGATTTTAGCTCTGTTTGTATTATGATTTTTAATCAAAATCAATAGATTAAAAATAGTTTGACATTCAAAGTGACAATATTAGCAATCAAATTTACATGTATAGATTGTCAGGGAATAGCCCAAAAGTTTTAAATGCAAAAAAAAAAAAAACAAAAACAAAAAAAAAAAACCACAAAAACCTAGGGGAAAAAAAAACAAAACAAAAAAAACTTTGTTGCTAGGATTAAGGTTATTCTAATTGCTTTTCTCTCAGGAAAGTGTAATAACGCATGGGAATTCTGTACGTTATCACTGTAATGGAATATCCAATTTATAGATAATATGATATACATTTCATCATTTAAGTAAGGGATCGAAAACATTTCAAATTGCTCTATCTGGGCTGATAAGATACACATTTCATCATTTAAGTAAGGGATCGAAAACATTTCAAATTGCTGTCTCCATCTGGGCTGATCCAAAATTCTGAGATGTTGGCTACCTTATTTTTGTTGCAGCTTTTAAATGTACTCTGAACTTCAGACCACATTCATTCCAGCTTGGTAGAACAAATATTCTTGGATCTTTGATCAAAGCCTGGAATGATAGCTTTAAGAAGGAAAAAAGCACCCTCCCCTTATCACAACTGTAGCAAGGCTGTAATTCCATTAAGAGATTCTACTGACGTCTAGTACAGTGTTGAAGCCCGAGTGATTGATTGGTTCCAGTATTAGAACCCAAGTTGGATTACATAATCCATTGCAGTTTGGGGAATCCATTATTTATTATACATGGCCTAAAACATTGTTCTCTTGTCTGTGCTATCACCCACACTTTTCCTGTTTTTGGTTCTTGTTCTTAACCTATCTTCTTTCTTAGAGTTCTGGGCCTTCCTTGTTTTCTCTTCTCCCTATCTTGATAGTTTAAATTTTAGAATGATTTACATGCTGATAATTCATTATGCATTTTGTATGCCTTGTGGCATCCAAATACTGAATAATAGGATAAACACCCCCACCCCTTTTTTAAACAAATCCTATACAAATTTCCATGTATAATAGAATACATATTTAGAGCTATTGATATTGATAAGGTTGTAATTCCAACTGGTGACATAGCTAGTGTGAGGGATAAGAGTGTCTGCATTTGTGATGACATCAGAACCTCTGAAATTGCAGCCTTTGATGTACATTTTTAAAGGGTACATTAGTATTGTACATGGGTCTTGTAAAGTCATCAAAATTTGCTATGAACGCTAATTGCCATTTGAAGCTACTGATAGGCAGTGGCTCTGCTCTAAACCACTTTTTAGCAATTGTATTTTTTTTCTGATTATATTTTTTAATGTACTTTGATGTTTTTGCTGATGAGTTTTTTATGTACTTTTGGTGATGTTTCAGTCTTACGTACTCTTCTGATGTCAGAAAAGTACCACTGGTTGTTTGCAGTCTTATTGTGTAATCAGCCTACCACAGGCTTCCATGTATAATAAAGTAATTAATATTGTGCAAGTGTAAAACACTTCTGTTATGAAAGCAGTGTTTGGAAAGATAAGAATTATTAAAAAATGGTTACAAAATACTAGTTAATTTCCTTTCCCCACTTATTCTCCCTTAAGTCTTCTTTATCAGCTAAAAAGTGACCTATTTGTCAATGCAAGGTTCTTAGAAAATGTATTTAATCCCCTTAAATACACTCAGTACTAAAAAGTTTGTATTTCTTACTTCAGTAAGTGCGGTAAGTTCTATTGGGTACAGAGTCCAAGCTGTAATGAAAGGATGGAGAGGACTTTTACCACTGTATCTCTTAAGCTGTATGATTTTTCTCCAGTTTTTTGTTTTATACAGGTTTTGAATTTCTTTAACTTTTATTGTGTGTACTGAATACTGCATATGTATTATTCTGATTGTTTGCTCTAGTTTACTACCAATAAAAGCCCTGTTAATCACAAAATTGAAGAAAGGAGATAATCACTTAATATCCAGTCACATTTTTCAGATTTTCCTGTTAACTACATTTATTAAATATTCACATCAGTGGTGTAACCTGCACTTTAGGGACTTGTAGTTTTATTGCATTTTTTTAAAAAATTAAGTATTTTATATTTCTAAATTTATTTGAAAATTAGAATATTTTCTTTGTGTTTGAGGTGCAGTATAATATGGAAGGATAAAAATATAATACTATGTAAATTAAAACATGTTTTATTAAAATCGGGTTGGTGGACCTAAATATTACTCCAGAGAGATTATGTATTTATTGAGGCTTTATTTTAAATCAGATTCCAATATCTTTTGGTTCTAGGTGCATCCTTTTTGCCTCAAAAAGGTTGTAATAAAATAACAGTATGACACAAATGAAAGTGGTCATGAGCATTTTTAGTAGAAGTATTGTTAAGTCATAGTTAGCAATGTTAAAGTTGAGAGTATAAATATTAGAAATTGCTAAGACATGAATATTGGAGATACAGGAAAGGCATTTGAAAAGGTAGTAAATACATTAATTTTTAAAGATGAAGGAGAAAGATGGAAGATCATGAGAAAATTGTGCTTTGAAATTTAGTGGTTACAAATGTGAGGGATTAGGAGTAAAAATATTAAAGGGGTAAAATATGCCTTTGAGGCTTTGGTTCAGACTTCTTTTGGTACTTTGGTATACGGTAGTATTGTAGGAAGATGTTAAAATGATTTATATTAAGCATAGCATGGATTTCTCTGTGAAGAAATATCTGTACTTGTGGGCCATATGATTAGGAAGTATAAATTAATTTCTTGACAAGGTTATTCCTTTGATTTGGTCATTTTCTTGAACGAGAATGTTGAGCCGAATTTCACTGATTCTGTGTTGAAATCTGACTCTTCTTGATCTCTCTGCACAGATGATTTATTTCTCTAGATTAGCCCCACCCTCCCTCCTTTTTTTTTTTTTTTTTAATCCTGTGGAATGTCTGTATCTGAATATGATCGTTTTGAAATTTGTGTTTTTACTTTCAAGACATTAGGATATGAAGTAGGAAGCTATACTTTGGATTTCTTTTGTGCTGGTATAAATTCAAGTTATGGACCAAGAATATAATTTAGCAATTACTGGTCAGTAATTTGTGAGATAATTCAATAATGAGAATAGAAATGTGTGGAAAAAAGTGTACTTACATTAAATTTTTTAATGTTATTTTTTTTATTGCAAACAGTGGTACAAATACTTCAACTTCACATGTAGTTTTCTGTATTACACTAATGAGATGAGAGGCAAAACTTTTTACTCATTTTTGGTATCTGGCATTTTGCAGTTATTTGCCATTAGTAGTGTGTAAGCCAAAACTGGGTGACAGTTTAAATGATACGGCCTCATGGGGACATATGTAATCCATAGCTTCCAGATTCGTAGGTTTTTATTAAACTGAAGAACTTTACTCGAAGAAATTAGCTTCTAAACTTCAGAATTCTATTTTTAGAGTTGAACACATATTTAGAGACTCATTTTGTGAGTGTTACGGTCTTGTTTTCTATGATACCCAATGACAACATTTCATTTTTTAAATGTGATGCAGTACTCCTTTGGTAGTTATATGGTCCATGCATCACGTTGCATAAGATTATGTTAGTAATGTTCCATGAATATTTTGTTATGGAATCTCTTCTGGTACTTGAGAGATGTTTACGAGTCTGCTTTGTACTTTATATGAGATGATAAAGAGTTCCTGATAGCTCAGGAAACCTCAAAAATGTTGTGTTAATCAGTTCCACCTGTTATATTTTTAATGTATTTATTATTTCAAATGAACATATGCTGATGCTAAAAGACAGGATCTTGGAATTCATTGTGGTACCCCTCATCAAGAACAATCTTAAAAAAAAAGAAATCTTCACAAGCTGTAGTTTTTGCAGAGATTGTTACTATAAAGGGTGGATACACTTTTTAATTATTTCTACTTTTTTGTATTTGTTTTGCTTTTTCCAAAAAGTATTGACTGAGTGTGACTAACTTAAGTAGATTATATTTACTTTCTTGATGAACTTTTGGATCACCCTATTGGAGTGCTGCTGAACATTTTCGGTGTCATAGATTCTTTGGGTGATAATGGAATCTATACCACCTTGCCCCCCTTAGCAAAATTATATCTGCACACGAAAATTTACAAGCCAGTTTACATGTTCACAAGACCTCTCCCCCGAAAAAAATGTTTACCTATGGAATTGGTTAAGTGTCCCTGCCTTAGAAATCTGCCTAAATATTAAAATGTTATTGTACAAATAAAAAGTCAATGCCTAAACTAAAAAAGCATCATATATTAAGGATATTTAAATTTTTCTTTATCTGCAATTTAATTAATTAGCATTTATAGACCACATTTAGGTTATTAAAACCGTAGTTTCGTGATAAACTGGTCAAATAATGAGTTGAATAGAATTTATAATTCTTTGCACAGTTTCTCATCTGATAATTAGTAAGGACCACACAGATGCTAGACTTGACAATAGTTCAGTATTTTCCGTTAACAAAGAAGTGTGTTAACAGTGTGCAATAACTGCAGTCAACTACTCAGACAATTCAGTGGCAAAAATGAAAGAAAACCCATGCCAACCCACACCTTTTTACTGAGAAGAAATAATGAGGATTTAATAACGTTGAGACTATACTTCATATAGCCTCGGTATCACTGGCTAGGTTGAAGTTTACTGTGTAAGATAAGCTTTGTAAAGCATGCTATATGTTGAAATATCTCTTGGGAAGACTAGATAAATAACGGGAAAAAAAATTTGGACCTTACACTCCAAAGAGGAAAGTGTGTTTTCTGTATTAGTAGGAAAGAGAATAATGAGCAGAAGTCGAGTATTAAGGAAGGTTAAGGGATATCTTAGAATGGAGAAGAAAAGAAAATAGATTTTAAAGGAAAATGGAGCATATGAAATTCATTCCAATATTGACAGACGTCCTGGAGTATTTAAGTAATTAGAAGGGTAAAGGAGATCTTTGGTTGAAAAAAACTGCATATTTTATCATTCTGTCAGTTCAGCCTTCTTTTGGTACTTTGGTATGAACTTTAGTACTATTGTGGAACAATTAATAAATAACTCTTAGCAGAAGAGTGTGGCGAACTGTTTACATTGTCAGTCTAGTAAAAAGATGGCTAATCTTTGTGTTTATATATTAAATGATTTTCTTAGTGATTCATAAAAGTGCACAGCTTCTGTTGGTTGGTAAGAATTTTAAATAACTTTTTCCTTACCAAACAATTTTAGTCAGAATTGTTACATGTGACCAAATGACCATGTGCAGAACTAAGGGATTAAAACAAAAGCTTTGAATCCACATTCCCTACCCATTGAAAAAGAAATTTACAGGTACAGTGTATAAAGACGTACGGTATTACGACAAAGGAAAAGTGAGTGATCTTTAAGAAGTTGAAAACCCTTAATTATTTTTGAAGTATTTGCTTTGAAAAGTGTTGTTTAATTTTAACTCGTGACTAGCTGGTTGGTTTATTCTACTTCAGATAAGAATCTTGTTTTATAAGCATTTTCTGTTAGAAAATTAAAGTTTTAGTTGGGGGCTAAAGTTTTAATCTGAGTTTTGGGATAAATACAGTTTTTGAAATCTGAAAGTGACATTTTCAGATTTTTTTTTTTTAAACAGTGGATTGCAGAATTGAATAACAAGATCAGCAATATAACTCTTAACGTTTGGCTGTGCATAAACTAGGCTGTTCCTATAAGGAAGCCAAGTGCAAATATTTGAAAGTGAGTTCCTTCTTTTTGGAGGATAATGAGAACTGTAAATGGGTATCATTGTGGGTCTCCATGAATAGACAACCCATGACCTTGATCAGTTTAGTAGTGGAACTGGAAAGAGCTTTCCTGAGGCTGCAGTTTCTTAGTGGTCCAAACCAACAGAAGTGCTTAGTCCAGATTAGAAGGCAGACTGAGACCTGGAATTTTCATCTTGCAAATGGATAAGGTACAGGAATAAAAATTATTATGAAAAAGTTTGCATATAATAGGCCCAATATGTAAATTTTATTCAATAATCACATCATTAGAAAACAGCAAGGTCCATAGCACTGCATACATGCTTCAGAACATTTTTAAATATTTATCTTGTACTTGCTTTCCACTTTTATTCATTATAAGTAATATTTCAATGAACATCTTAAAATTGTGTTAGTCTATAAAGGATTATGTAGTTTTTAAGGTAAATTACTGTAGAATTTTATTTTTTTGGATTTGGGAGGCAGAGCAGCAGAAGTTCCCAGTGTTTGTTAAATTTTTTTATGAAGTCTATTAAGATAGTTCTATATTTATCACTTTTAGAATAGTTAGCTGTATGTTTTCATAAGAGTGTTTATGCTGTTGGTTATTTAACTGACCTCTTAGAGGTTTAGTTTAGAAAATTTGCAAGGGTAATCTGGAACCATTACACTCTCAACTTTTTAAATTGCCTCTTATTTTTAATAAGGAAAAAATAGATTGTTCAGGATTTATTTGGAGAAATATATATTTACAAAAAGCCTGTGAATGTTGAACGTGGTGTAAGAAACAGTATTAAAACTCTTGTCACAGATTTGTCTTTGAAAGGGAAGGAAGGACTGTTAAGGACAGAGTGAGAAGGGATCTAAGGAGATTAATATTAATGGACAGGTCCACCATAGTCATGTAGTTAAAAAACCTTAAAAATTTGCATTAGATACATGTGGAAGACTGTTAATAATGGTAAACTGATAAGGGTTTCTATGGGTTACTGCTGATGAGTCATAGGAATGTATTATGAAGGCAAAATTAAAATGTGATTTGGAGAGATTTCTGGAGCAGCCTGTTAGAGTGAGTAGAGAATTAAAATTTTTCGTTTCGTTCCCTCTTTCATTTTATTAAACTTCTAAACCAAATTGATATTTGGGAAGGAGAAGGAATATTAATAAGTGATAAAACGGTATTTGTGCTGATAATGCTAGTGTATGTCGTATAAAAAGGAGAAAAGGTAGTATTTAGGAGAAGATGGGAGAAAAAGGAATGCCTTACTTAAAATAGTTATTACTCTTAAATAAATGTACATAAGAACATTTACATTTCCTCTCTTGAAGCTGTCAGAATTTCAAATTACTCTAATTTATTCCAAACTTAATTTGGAAAAGATAGTACCTTCACAAACAACTGATTTGTAATGCAAGGTAAGAAGATAACATTTTTTATTCTTAGCTAAATATTGAGTGGTAAAGAAAATTATGGAAAGCATTTTTTGTTTTTAAATTGACTCAGTTCATCTACATTTGTAATTGAAGTCTCATACAACATGTAGGTAAAATTTTATAGAATTGGATGTATGGTTAACAAAATAATTTCAAGCCTTCTCTGACATTTAATGATGGAAATTATTTTTTTGATTTTCAAACCAAAAATAACATGCATTTTATAATTGAGTAAGACATGACCACTCTGGATTGTATTCAGTCATGTATCAGCTATTCACTGAACCAGTAATCATCTGGAATTAAAATTCAAAAACATTTTGAATGGTCCAAAGGTACTGTTTGTTACAAATGTTCAGTACTAAAATATCGGTTGGAGTTTTGGCAGGTGAATGTAAGAGCAGAAATTAAAAATATAGGTAGAATTGCCTTTCGTAATTCAGTTAGTGATTTTATGTATAAGCTTATGTATAAATAGTTACTTAAATGAACATTTATTATTCTGTCTGCTTTCTTCATCATGTACTTCCTTTGTAATAAAATATTCAGAACACAAATTACTTGGGTCTGAATATATTTAAAAAGAAAAAAAGGAGTTATATATTCAGTTAGAATACTAGCAAGAGCAGATGGTAGGGACATTGCTCAGCAGTAAATAAGATTAATGTGTTTAGAGCTATTAAGATTGTGAAGAGAAAGGAAAGAAATTTAGCCTATTTAAGTATGAAGCAAACCACTGCCTGAACCTGACTTCAAGTTTTGTAAAAGGTTATTTCTTATAAACATGCCTAGAAAATGGGGCTTCACAGAACTGATATTATTTTTGGAATTCCTCATTTACATAAGGTATAATGTATATCCAATTTCTCTGTTTCAAGAATAACCACTTCAGATCTTTTGGGGGATGAAGTGTGGAATATAAGTGAGAACATGATAGCACTGCTTTTAAATGTAGGACATCAGCAGTTGCTTGAGTTTATGATATAAATCAAAGAACTATTTTTTAAGCAAAGCTGAAATGTTTTTCCTTTGATAAAACTGTAGTGCATTTCTACGTATCTGTTAAAAGGTGGAAATAAATACTTTAAAGATACTGAGTAAGTACTTAAATTTTAAGTATGTGAAATGAATTATCCTTAAAAACTTATTATCACTTCAGTATATTATTTAAATAGAATCCAACAAAGAAATCGTATTAGTTTATCCTTTGGAAAAGGGATGTCTTAAGAATTCTGTTATTCCTTTCTGCCATTTGTTCTGTGAAACCATCAGATTAGCTGAAACCTATTAATGCTGGAACTTAAGTTTTGATCATATTTTCATTTATAAACACACAATTGCTTAATGTTTTTAAATTAAGGGATGATGAAAGAGTTTTTTTCTGTGTGCTTTAGATGAAGGTTTACAGAGCCAATTAGTTTCTCATTAAACAGTTAATACACATACTGTTTTGTAACATTGGTTGCCAACCTCTTGACGTGTCAACACCCTCCCCTTCTCGACCTCGGGTTCCCCATATCCATTTGTCCATCTTTCCTGTCCCCTCCTCCTCGCCTCTGGGCTGGTGTGTCCATTAGTCTTGTATGTATTGTTTGTTTTATAGGCCTGTCTAATGTTTGGCTGAAGGGTGTACCTCAGGAGTGACTTCAGTACTGAGTTAAAACGGTGTCCAGGGGCCATACTCTCAGGGTTTCTGCAGTCTCTGTCAGACCAGTAAGTCTGGTCTTTTTTTGTGAGTTAGAATTTTGTTCTACATTTTTCTCTAGCTCTGTCGGACCCTCTATTGTGATTCCTGTCAGAGTGATCGGTGGCGGTAGCTGGGCACCATCTAGTTGTGCTGGACTCAGTCTGGTGGAGGCCGTGGTAGTTGTGGTCCATTAGTCCTTTGGACTAATCTTTCCCTTGTGTCTTTGGCTTTCTTTAATCTCCCTTGCTCCAGACAGGATGGAACCAGTGGAGTATCTTAGATGGGTGCTCACAAGCTTTTAAAACCCCAGATGCTACTCACCAAAGTAGGATGTAGAACATTTTCTTTATAAACTATATTATGCTGGTTGAGCTAGATGTCCCCCGAGACCATGGTCCCTAGCCCTTAGCTCAGTAACTCTGTCCCTCAGGGAGTTTGGATGTGTCTATGAATCTTTTATGCTGTCCCTCAGGGAGTTTGGATGTGTCTGTGAATCTTTTATGACTGCCTTGGTCAAATTGTGCTGGCTTCTCCAGTATTGTATGCTGTCTTACCCTTCACCAAAGTCAGTATTATCTATTGTCTAGTTAGTGTTTTTCCCTCCCCACTCCTCTCCTGCGTTATAACCATCAAAGATTGTTTCTTTCTGTGTGTAAACCTTTTCATGAGTTTTAAAATAGTGGTCTCATACAGTATTTGTCCTTTTGTGATTGACTTATTTCACTCAACATAATGCCCTCCAGATTCATCCATGTTGTGAGATGTTTTGCTGATTCATCATTGTTTTTTATTGTTGCGTAGTATTCCTTATGTGTATGTACCATAGTTTATCCAATCATCTGTTGATGGGCACTTAGATTGTTTCCACCTTTTTGGTGTTGTGAATAATGCTGCATCGAACATGGGTGGGTATATGTCTATTCGTGTGATGGCTTTTATTTCTCTAGGATATATTCCTAGGCTTGGGATTGCTGGATTGTATGGTATTTCTATTTCTAGCTTTTTAACGAAGCACCCTATCATTTTCCAAAATGGTTGTACCATTTTACATTTCCCACCAGCAGTGCGTAAGAGTTCCAGTCTTCCCACAGCTTCTCCAACACTTGTTATTTTCAGTTTTTTTGATTGGTGCCAGTAATGTTGGGTGAGATGGTATCTCATTGTAGTTTTGATTTTCATTTCTGTAATGGCTAGTGTTTGCGAGTATTTTCTCATGTGAAAAAGAATGATTTTGCTAATCTAGTATTGAAATCAGATACACTATTCACTGATGTTTTATATTTATTACTTATATGGTAACAAGGAATTAAGCTAAATAAATTTTAGTATTAAACATTTCAATCAATTATCTTCCAACCAAGACTAAAATATATGTAGATGATCACTGCAGTATGAAAAAGTTGCCATATAAATATAAAGCATTATTTAGTACCGGGATTCTCAGGTTCTTCATTCCGTAAAGCATTCCTAGCATCTCGTCAGCCTTAGAAGCTAATAGGAAGGTAGTGCTGATAGATGTGGCCTGCGCTTTTCATCAGCAAACTCTTTCAGTTAGTCCTCTTCGCGCTGATCCCCATCTCGGTGCAAAGTTGTTTTTTATCTTGCCCAAATGCACTTTCTCATGTCTGTTGTTGTTAAGTTTCTTTGAGTCAATTCCAACTCATAGTGACCCCATGTGACAGAGTAGAGCTGCCCCGTAGGATTTTCTAGGCTGTAATCTTTACCGGAGCAGATTGCCAGATCTTTCTCCCAGGAAGTCGCTGGGTGGGTTTGAACCAGTAACGTTTCGATTAATAGCTGAGTGCTTAGCCCTTTGTGCCACCAGGGCTTCTTATGTGAAGTTGATCAGTATCATCGACACCTAAGGGCCCATTAGACAGAATCTGACCCCTACTGTAGGTCTACTGAATCAGAATCTGCATTTTAGCAAGATCCTCCAGACACCGTTTGAAAAGCACCCTCCTGAAACCCTTTACTTATGCTCCAACCCTTTGTCCTTGGCTGTCCTTTCTCATCCCTAATCAAAATCCATCCAGTTCTCACAGATTCTTAATTCAAATTCTGCTGATTTAGTTTTATAAAATCAATCCATTGAGTAAATATCTACTTGCCCACTGTGTACCAGGCACTATTGTAGTGGAGGGGCTGGGTAAACAAAAACACCATATGATGTAGGGTAGGGTAAGTGCTAGGAAGAAAAATAAGGGGTCCAGAAAATGACAGGAAGTGAGGTATGTGCTCTTTCAGGTAGGGAAATCCTGGAAGCATGGCATTAGAGCAAAGACCCAAAGGAGATAAGAAAGTGAATCAGGGGGATAAGAGCATTAAAAAAATTAATGATAATACACTTGTATGTCATAGTCCACATGTCACTTGGTGCTTTGTTGTTAGGTGCCTTTGAGTCGGTTCCAACTCATAGCAACCCTATGTACAATAGAACGAAATGCTGCTGGGTCCTGCACCATCATTACAACCATTGATACGTTTGAGCCCATTGTTGCAGCCACTGTGTCAATCCATCTTGTTAAGGCTATGTGTTTACACCACTGGTGAAGAACCAGAGCCCTGGTGGTGCAGTGGTTAAGCGTTCGGCTGCTAACCAAAAAGTTTTATCCTGCCCTGTAGGGTCGTTATGAGTTGGAATTGACTCGATGGTAGTGAGTTTGGTTTTGGTTTGGTGAAGAACCAGAGCTCAGGGAGGGAGTGACCTCTGCTTTCATCTGAGGTTACACTGGTAAGACCTGTGAAACCCCTTGGCCTCTAATTACCAAATCTTGTGGAGTTTTTTTTTGATTGTTTTTTAAACTCTAATATTGTACTATGCTGTCTTTTTCCAAAGGCCTTGTGGCTTTATGGAGAGATCCATATAAAGAGTTTTACGTTGTTTTTGTGGTTGCTAGCTACTGTCTGGTGAGCCCCTGATTCATGGTTACCCCGTGCGCCGTAGAACAAAATGTTGCCTGGCCATGCGTCATCTCCATGATGGATCGCGGCTCCGGTCGTTGTGATACACAGAGTTTTCATGAGCAACTTTTGGAAGTGGATTGCCAGGCCTTTCTAAAACTTTAGTAAATCTGGTATATTCTAAATAATTTCTGGCTCACTAATTATGATGATAGATTTATTTAGGATTATTGTGTGGCATTTAGAGTTTGAAATTGGCCTTATTTCCTTAATGAGAACAAATCTTTTTGCAGTTAACTAAAACTCCCTATTTATATATTAATTTCATGTTTAAAATTAACATTTAAAAAATCAGCCAAGGTAGAGGTATCTAATCCCTCTTTTATTCTAAGATTCTTTCTCTTTTTTTTTTTTTTTAAAAATCCTCCTTTAAAGACAAGTCTCATTTGTATGCATTATCTGGGCAATACCTTTCTTTATGTGGCATGCGACTGTGGCAGAGGGATTGAGTAGCAACTACTGCTTCAGATCAATAACAGCTCCTTATACAGGTGGGGGAGGGAAGGGATTCTGCTATATTATGTTGTTAGTAAAAGTGGTTTATACGTGACTTGAAACTGTAGTTCGTTGATTGGAATGTCTGATTTTGGAGCTGCATAAACCAGAAGAGCCCCTTGATTGTTATTACCCTGTAAGAGTGCGATAGACTGTACTGATATGCGACGTGTATATCCTGAAGAACCTTGCCTTGCTGGTGAAAGTGCCACAGGCTGCTTGTGGGGGTTGGGTGTTATCATGTTGAATTGAACATCTACTTTTATGTACCTTGCCTCATTTAATTCTCCTAACAAGCCTGAGGGTAGTATTATTAATCTCATTTTAAACATAAATTAGAGTAGGACACTTCCGCCAAAGAAACATTGGAAACGGTGGAGCTAGAATGCAAATGTATGCTTGGCTCTAGGTCCCTGACACTGTCCACTGTGCTCACTGTCCAGCCTGGTGCCAAGTTTCGGTGTAATAGGGCAGAAGGAGCCCAGGCCTAGGGGTAGGAGGCTGGAGTTCTAATCCTGGCTGCAGAACTTTTGAGCTACATGATTCTAAGGAAACTTAAACCTTTCTTGGTCACTTTTCCCATAAATGTAAAGTGGATATAAAAACACTTGTCTGCCTGGACCTCAGGCCTGTCAAAGCAGGGAATAGGAAACACTGTAATGGCTGAAGGCCTATAGCCTAGGGAACGCTAACATGCCTATGTTCTGTAAAAGAGGTTGGCTGGCAGAACTGGGCTAACAATATATAAGAGTGAAGGGTTCTATTTTTACTCATTCTTTTTACAGAATACTCCCATGTCCTATTTGTGACTCCCCAGTGAGGCAGTGTTGGTGCTGTTGTGCTCTGCTGTTCCTGCAGTTCTCAATGTGTATAGTTTTTAGTGCTAATATTTGGAATTTGCACACTGGGAAAGTTTTTGAAGAAAGCAAACTTTATAATATCAGAAAGTAGTTTATTTTCTTTCTCTGTGATGTTCAGATTATTTTTGGAATTCCCATTGGAAAAATTAATATAGAAGAAATTTAGTATAAATATTTCCACCTTCCTCATTTTATTTCCCCAAAACAAATCAATTTATAGAAACGCTTGACTCTTCTCATGGCATTATTCCTGCTTAATAAATATTAATAAGTGGATAAAAGAAAATACACTTTTCTCAACAAGAGAAAATTTATAATGATGTCGTGGTTGTTTATATACTATGCAGTTTAAGTAGTTTCATTTTCAGAATAAACTAGATAGAAAATATAATATATTGAAGAGTAAACATTCATATTTTAACTGTATTTCCAGAGTTGTAGTCTATGGAGAAACCCTTTCCAAAACAGCTTTGATATAGTACTTGCTTAGAGAATGGACTGAGAAATTGAAGAGAATTAAAAAATATTTTGAAATTTTTCGTGCCACAAGGTTTTCTACTACTTGTGTTTTATAATCTGTTAGCTGGCTTTTCTGTAATTCTTTACTTAACCAGTTAGGCCAAAATAGTTCCAAAAATAGGTAGAAAGGAAAAAAATTTGCTACTTGTATTTGGAATTTGATTTAAATCTTTTTATCTCTTAACTACATGAATGTCTAGTGTATAAAAATCGTAATTTAGGAGAATATAGACATTTCTCAATACAAACTAGTATTTTGTTATTAAGATGTAACTTGTCCTTTTTTTTAAGGATTTAACTTGACTAGTACTCTTGGAGATTTTACCTAAAAAAAAGATACTTGTTTAGGATGAATACTTGTTTAAGATGACTGTCATAATTATGTAATTAGTAACAGGTTTACTTCATTGTTGAGACGTCACATTTTAACATTTAAACATGTTGGCATGCACTAATCAAAGTCATTTTTTTTTTTTTTTTTTTTTTTGCAGCTTTAATGCCATAAACTTAAAGGGATAGTGTTCAGTATTAATTTTCAATAAAAATTTGCTAAAAAAGAATAAATGAACATTTATAATAGTTCTCCTCTCAGATATTCTGTGCTGCTAAGTAGACTCTAATATAAGCCAATTATGTCCCAGGTTTATACTGTTGGTCATAAGAGATCAGAAGAGTTGAGTAATGTAAAATCAGGCCCTGCTAATGGTTAGCAGATTTTATATCACCTTCCTAGGGGGTCAGTGGAGCCCTGGTGGCTCAGTGGTTAAGAGCTTGACTGCTAACCGAAAGGTTGACAGTTCAAATCCATCAGCCGCTCCTTGGAAACCCTATGGGGCAGTTCTACTCTATCCTATAGGGTCGCGAGTCAGAACCGACTCAGTGGCAATGAATTTTTTTTTTTAGTGGGTCAGTATTTCCTTTACATTCAAAGGACAAAAGACTAGGTAAGTTTGGTGAAAGACCTGAAGTTATGGTTTTACTTTTTAACTTACAAATAACTTTTAATGTTTCAGCTTTTAAAATATGGTGTCACTTCATAATAGGATTTATTCAGTGCCAGACACTGCTAGTTGCTGACAGTCGTCAGGAACCAGACAGACATGGTCCTTCCTCTCAAGGAGCTTAATTAAAGCCTAGTGACAAAGAAGGACCTGAAGCAGAGTACCTGAAGCAGAGTATAATAGTAGAAAGAGGTGAGTGTGATGTGGATGTATATAGTTGGGAATTTAACCTAGTTGAGGTATCACGGAATCTTAAAGGATGAGAAGGAGTTAGTCAAGCAAAGAGAGTGGAGAAATAAGTGCCAGACTTGAGAGTGACCGTGACTGCGTAGTCAGTGGTACCAATCAGAATGAACAGGCATGGCTTTGCCAGGCAGTGGGACAGAACAATGAGGAATGAATTAGGATGTTGGAGTTACGGTCCCTAGAATCTAAGCCAGCTGTAAGGGGACATGGTCAAGGGGAAAGGAGAGTCCTGAGGGGTTTGGAAAACAGCTGTGGCGGAATTAGGTGAAAGGTGGAAGGAGAAGAGGTTGCAGTTACAGTGGATTGCCAGAGTTTACTTCAGAGAGAGAGAGCTGTTCTGGGCCTGACAAAGTCTGGGGTGCAGCTGGGAGAAAGTGACTGAATTGCTGGGCAGAATGAAGTTGGAGATAGGGTAGTGAGAAAATGAGGGCCAAAATGATGGACGGGTGGCCAAGCCTAGTGCCTCCTCAGAATATCGCATTTGTCACTCTTGCTCATTACTGTATTCACGGGAGTTTGCACACTGGCCGAAGTGAGGGCGAGAGAGATGGGTGGGTGGATCTTGAGGACACTCAGAAAGATGGTAGAACTTGGGGAGGAGAGAGAAGTGTTCCTCTTAAGAAATGACTAGGAGGTTAATAGATATCAGCCAAGAGAAATGGTGGAGAGGGATATAGCCAAATGCCATGAGGCTCAAAGAAACTAGTTTTTACATTACGATGTAATGTGTGGGATGGGGAGGACATTGACCCCCCCTCAGGCCAAAACCTTAGTCTTTCTTAATCCTCTTCCATTTCAGCTATTGGCAAATTCTGATTGACCTCCAGAATATATGTCCAATCTGTTTATTTCCACCGCCACTACCCAGGTCTAAGCCACCATTATTTCTTGTTTAGACTGTTTTAATTTCCTGATTCTTCTCCCTATTTTCATTTTTGCCACCGTATAATCCATTTCCCTCTAGAATCACACATACAATGTCATTCCCTTGCTTTAAATGCTTCAGTGGCTTCCCGTTGCTTTTAGAATAAAATCCAAGCTTCCTGTGAGGCCCTGCATGCCACTCTCCTATTGGCTTTTCTTAGATTGTGCTCTCCTGTCCTGACACATGGGTTTCCTCTGCCCCTGCAAGAAGCCAAACCCACTGCCACCTCAGAACATTACATTTCTCAGTCCTGTTCACGACTGTATGCATAGCGGTTTGCACATCCTGAAACTTAGAAGGTGCTCAATATTTGTTAAAGGAGTGAAAGAACAGCCTCCTCTTGAGAGGACTGCAGGGAGAGAGTGGTCTAAATTAATGCCAGGAGGTTGAGGTTGAAGGAAAGTTTAATTATAAAATATGAGTTCCAGAGGATATAAAAGAAGACTTTAAATGGAAGGGAGGAATGCAGCCAGGAGAGCAGAAGCACAGAGAATTGCGAGGTTTGTGGTAGCAATGGCTGTATAATTATGGTATAACAGGTAAACTAAATATTAGGAAATAGACCAGGGTTTAATGTGGCCATATTGCCAACCCTCTTATGATTTTGGGCAACTCAAAACTTCTGAAGGTTGAAGATTGGGTCAGGGCACAACTATAGAATCCTCCTGCCCGAAGTTAGTTTTCATACTTTCCAGGAATACGTGATTTGGGGATTTAATCTTTAATGGCAGGGGCAGGGGAATAGTTTATTGTTGCTTTCATTGTTTTCTCCATTACATTAGAATAGAGGCTTTCAAACTTTTTCCATGACCCCACAGTAAAAAAAAAAAAAAAAAAAAATCATTTTACATCACCTAGCACACACAATTATATCATACAAAGTATCATACAAAGGTTTTACACAAAAATTATTTTTATCACTGCCATTTGTTTTAAAACTGCTGGACAGGACCTATTGTTTATAATCTGTCATTTGAAAAACACTGTTCTAGGAGATGAAGAGTATCACTCTCTTTGAATGAGAGAGTGACTTAATATATCTGTCTTGATTTTTGCCTCTTCTAGAGGGAGGGGGAGCCCTGGTGGCGCAGTGGTTTTAAGAGCTACAGCCACTAACCAAAAGGTTCGAATCCAGCAGCCAGTCCTTGAAAACCCTACGGGGCAGTTCTACTCTGTCCTATAGGGTTGCTATAAGTCGGAATTGACGGCAACGGTTTTGGGTTTGGTTTTTAACCCTATGGGGCAGTTCTAGCGTGCCCTGTAGGGTCACTATGAGTTGGAATCGACTTGACAGCAAGGAGTTTTAGAGGCAGGGAGGAAGGGAGACAAAAAGAAGAAAAAAAAATCTATGGCTCTAGTTTTTACATCAATATTGAGAACATAGTAGGTTACTAGTTTTGAATGAATAAACAATTCCAAAGGTCTTGCTCCCATTTCTTTTTCCTTACTATGTTTTCAAATGTCAAACAGTTGTACAGGATAACAAAATGGAAAATCAGTGATTAGTTTTTTTCCTTTTCTCCATAGTCTGTTAATCTTTTTCTTTTAAATATTGTGCTTTTGGTGAAAGTTTACATAGCAAATTAGGTTTTTATTTAACAATTTCTATACATATTGTTCAGTGACATTGATTACATTTTTCACAGTATATCTGCATTCTCATTATTTCCATGCTGGTGGTTCTGTTTCCATTGATCTAGCTTCCCTGTTCCCCCTTACCTTCTCATCTTTGGTCTAGGGTAAATGTTTACTGCTTGGTTTCATTTAGATGATTATTTAGAGGAGCACAGTACTCACGAGTGATGATATTTATTTTATGGGCCAATGTGTCATTTGGATGGAAGGTAACCTCTGGGAGTGGTTTAAGTTCTAAGTTTAAAGGGTAACCCAGGGCAATAATCTTGGGGGTTCATCTACCACTACAGTAAGTCTGGCCTTTTTTGTTCTTCATTTTTCTCACATGCTATCTGGGACCATCTGTTGAGTCTCTGGTTGGAACAGTCGGTAGAGGTAGCCAGGCACCATCTAATTCTTCTGGTCTCAAGGTAGATGAGGCTGTTGTTTGTGTAGACCGTTAGTTCTGTAGACTAGTTTCTTCTTTGAGTCTTTGGTTTCCTTTCTCTTTTGTTCTGGACAAGTAGAGATTAATCATATTCTGTTACTCTTTATTGTCTTTATTTGAGGGAGACATTTTTTATTGCCATGCATGCTGTAGGTAGGCCTTCAATTGCAAACTCACTGTGCTGATAAAAGCTTATGTAAATTATCCTAAAGAAAGGCATATTTTAAACAGTTATTTTCATGACCCACTCGGAAATCATGGGACAGCATTTAGAAGAAAAATATCTTAAGTTATAGCCCTTTCAATGAACAATTTCCCATAACAATATAAACTAAGATGCTGAAGATAAAACTCCAATACTAAAAGAGGACTTAGTATCATTTTTACTTTAATTAAAAAAATAAAATTGGATAGCTTCATACATTTTCATATGACATGTATTTTTTCCAATTATCGAATTATATTTATTGCTAAATAGTTAAAAAATACAAGGAAGAAAAAAATAAAAAGCATCCAACACAAAACCATTTAATTAACATTTTGTTGTATTTTCTTCCAGTTTTCTCTATGCATATACATTTTGTCCTTTTTATTATTTTTCTGTGTAATTTTTGTATCCTACTTTATTTACTCAGTACCTTGTTACTTGTTGCTTTTAGTTTTCAGTCTTGTGATGGTGAAATATATCAAACTCTGAACACCTTAGTGTGTAATTCTTTATCCCTGCCTCTGATTATTTTAGTAGGATAAGTTCCTGTAAGTAGAATTACTAGGTCAAAAAGTTTGAAATTTCTTAAGACTTTTGATACTGCCAAATTGATCTCCAAAACGTTTGTGCCTGTTTACTTACTTACCTGCCATATATGAAAGTGCCCGTCTTATGCCCACCCTTGCCAACTCTAGATAGTTCCTTCTTAAAAACATTGCTGTTTTATTTTTATAGAGGAGAAATGGAATCGTTTGAATTGGTGTTTTTGTGATTATTTTGAAAGTTGTTTTCATATGTTTATTGTCTATTTTTCTTTTGCTAATGTATTTTGCCTACATTTTATGCTGACTTAACACATCACTTAAGTTAAAAAAATGCCATTAATGGAACAGCCCTTTAAACGTGGCCTAAACTTTTCACATATTGCCAGTTGGTAGTTTAAATTAGGACAGGCTTCCTGGAGGTCAGTTTGTATCAAAGGTCTTGAAATATGCATAGCATTTGAGCCACCAGTTACACCTCTAGGGACAGTTTCTTTGGCAATATAGTGGAATGTGTACCAAGGTGAACAAGATGTTCATCCCAGCACTGTTTATAATAGTGAAAAATGGAAACAATCTAAATGTCCAAATAGGCTGACTAACCTGTTCTATTTCTATGGAGTACAGTCATTAAAAGTGATGTTTAAAAAATGGAAAGATGTTCAACATTTATTCAGTGAAAAAGAAAAAAAGAGATTGTAAAATAAAGTGTAGGGTTATCCCCCCCACCCCCTTTTTTTTTGTAAGAATGTAGAATGTATGCATAGGAAAGTGTCTGGAAGGTTATCTTGGTGATGGGATTGTGGTTTTTTGGGTTTTTTTTTTAATGTGTCTACTGTCTAGTTAGTGATTCCCCCTCCCTTCCCCTCCCATCCCTGGTAACCGTCAAAGATTGTTTCTTTCTGTGTGTAAACCTATTCTTGTCTTTTTATAACAGTGGTCTCATACAATATTTGTCCTTTCGTGATTAATTTACTTCACTCAGCATAATGTCCTCTAGGTTCATCCATGTTGTGAGTTGTTTTGCAGATTCATCATTGTTCTTTATCGTTGCATAGTATTCCATTGTGTGTATGTACCATAATTTGTTTATCCATTCATCTGTTGATGGACACTTAGGTTGTTTCCACTTTTTTGCTATTGTGAATAATGCAGTGAACATGGGAGTGCATATGTCTATTCATGTCACGGTTCTTATTTCTCTAGGATATATTCCTAGGAGTAGGATTGCTGAATCGTGTGGTATTTCTATTTCTAGCTTTTTAAGGAAGCGCCATACCATTTTCCATAGTGATTGTACCATTTTACAGTTCCACTAGTAGTGTATAAGAGTTCCAATCTCCACATATCCT
>NW_004443971.1:16149422-16162794 GCF_000243295.1 Trichechus manatus latirostris
TACCTTTTTTCCAGCTCTGTTGAGGACCCTGTATTGTGATCCCTGTCAGAGCAGTGGGTGGTGGTAGCTGGGCACCATCTAGTTGTGCTAGATTCAGTCTGGTGGACGCTGTGGTAGTTATGGTCCATTAATCCTTTGGTCTAATCTTTCCTTTGTGTCTTTGGTTTTCTTCCTTCTCCCTTGCTTCCGACAAGGTGAGACCAGTGGAGTATCTTAGATGGCCACTCACAAGCTTTTAAGATTCCAGATGCTGCTCACCAAAGCACAATGTAGAATATTTTCTTTGTAAACTGTGTGTGCCAGTTGAGCTAGATGTTTCTGGAGGCCATGGTCCCCAAAGCCCTCAGCTCAGTAACTCAGTCTCTCAGGGAGTTTGGCTATGTCTATGGCGCTTCCATGACCTTGCCTTAGACAAGTTGTGCTGGCTTCCCCAGTATTGTGTACTGTCTTCCCCTTCACCAAAATTACCACTTATCTAAAAAGCAGAGCTTTGTAAACTACAACAAAATGAGGTGGCTTAAATTATATAAAGGGTTATTATTATTGGAAGTAAAAAGCATACTAGATGTAAAATTATAGATATATTGATAAATAGTTACTTTAATTAGAATGTTATTGTTTTAAAATAGGCAAATGAAAACTTTCTTTAAACTGACTGTCATTATTTAATTGGAATATTATTTACTCCATTTTAAATTAATGTGAAATTTAAATTCATTCTTGTGATTATATTTCTGTGCCACTTGAAGTTCTGATCAAGAGATTTGCCTAAGAACCTGTCGGTCAGTAAGTCAGGATTCCCTGAGTGGAAAAGAAGGAGTTCTGCCCACCTTATACATGTTCAGTGAGTTCAAACTTGGCTTTAGTCTTAACACTAATTAAACAGATTCATTCAACAAATAGCACCTACTGAGTGCCAGGCGTGTTTGAAGTCCTGGTGCTGCAGCAGAGAGTAAAGTGGCCAGAGTTGCTGCCATCAGAATTTACATCCTTGTATCTTTAAAAGCTGGTTTCTGAGTAAAAAGCGCATTTAGATAATTTAAATAATAATTGTGCCAAAATAATGCTAAAGAAAACTAAGTGATGTTTTGGGGATGCCTCTCTTAAAGTTTCACTGTCACAAGGGGACCACTACTTCCTGAAAGCCCTGGTCTGGACGGACCAGTCATTCGAATGTGACGTCTTTCCTGTTTCTCCAGTGCTTTTTCAAGGTAAACAAAAGCCATGGCATTTCACTATTCATCTGTATGTATCTCCTGGGACACCTGTGTTCCTCACACTTCTGAGAACTTGGAAATCTGGGCAGAAATTAATCAAGATGTGAAAATGTTCGTATTCTTTGATTTAGTAATCCCGTGACCAAGGATTTGTTTTAGAATCTAGGAGAATGTACCTATAGTGTTATTTATGACAGTGTCCCTCCTCCTAGGCCCAAACAAAAGGGAAATGCCTAGTGTTCCATAGAAGGGGAATAAAATAAATTATAGAACTTTATTGGATTGGATAAATAGCCACTGAAAATTATACATATGAAGTGTCTAGCAACATGGAAATATGTGCAACATAAAGAACAATATTTTGAATGGTATGTACTCTACAAATGTAATTTAAAGTATGCTCACATGTGGATAAAAGGAAATCAAACAAATGAAGTATTTGGTTTGGTGTGATGGCAGTATTATGAGTGATTTTCTTCTTTTATATTGACTCCCATTAATGTCACTATAGTATTTGTGCAAAAACAAAACCAGACCAACTGAGTTAATATATCCATGCTGTATACTAGTTTTAGAATGATTATAGATGTGGGCAAAAATGTTATAAGAGGATGGTGAAAGAAAGTAAACAGCTGAAAATGAGTTTGGAAACTTTATACTTTCTAAATGTTTAATTAGGCTTTGAATTGCCATGACAATACCATGAAATATCAATGTGTACCATGTCTGAGTATATTGCAAGGAGATTGATCTGGTGTGTGTGTGGTCATTGAGGTTGTTGGGATCTCATGCTCAATGAATTATGTGGATTAATAGCAACACAATCTTTCATTCCCCAAGACTGGTCAAAGTAGTAGACTTTTATCATAGACATGATACACCCACGGAACTTGACTGTATTGTCAAACCATGTAATAGTTCAGGGCATGCAAAGTAAATTGCACTGCAATTAGTTAAGCTAGAACTTGAGCCAGCAGCAAGGTTAGAGAGGTCTATATCCAATTTCGTACTTACTGCTGATAAGAAAAGGCGCTGTTAATAAAATCTTTTCCTGAGGATCCAGATATTAAAAAAAAAAAAAACCATAGAGTATCTTGAAGTTTCTAGGTTAAGGCAAAGTGAAGAAATTAGTATGTCTTTGAGTTTCCACAAATTTACTAGTAATTAATGAATTGAGTAGTTTTACTATACTAATGATAATGAAAACATGACAGGAATTTGTAGTCATTTGTTAAATTGAATGGACTTATGGATGGTGCTGTAGCTGGAATCTTGCAGTTTTTAATGTCTTAATTAAAAAATTTTTTAGGAATATAGGCCTCTCCTTAAGTGTGAGAGCAGTTTGAACTTTAAACTGTCAGTTTCCTCCTTAGGATCTATCAGGAATGGAAGGACTTGGATCATTCATCCACAGATAGTATGTCATTTACTTAGGAAGCCTTTTACCAAGTCTTATTTAAAAACAGAATTTTATATTGTCATATATTTGTGTTGTCATATAGCGGCCTAGAGGAGCAATCGGAGAAAATTTTTACTTTACCTTCCTGTAGCCAGTGATAAACTATTTACATCATCCTTGATCTGGTATTCATTTACTCCCTCATTTACTCATTTGGTCATTCTTAAGAATTTGAATATCTACTAGGTAGAAGGCATTGTGTCAGATTCTGGAATACTGTGATATATACTAAGACAGTCAAGGTTCTTACCCTCTTGGAAGTAACATTCTAATGGGAGTAGGCAGACAGAAAATAGCAAATAAACAAGATAACTGGATTGCGATAAGTGCTACAAAGGAAGGACACAGGATGATGAGCTAGAGAAGAATGGGGGTGGGGTGCACTTTAGATCGCTCCTCTGGGAAGAGTTAAGACAGCATGTTTGACTGTGTCTCATTTCTTAAAGCTCCTTGAAACAATCTCTGAGCCTATTAGTACCCATAATTGGAATGGTGAATTAGAGTGGAGGAGATTTGAGGGGGTGTTCAAATCTTTATTAATTTTTTGTTGACTAAGGAACTTCTGAAACTCCAACTTGACTGACTCTTCAGTCTTAGGATGGCCCCAACTTGGTTCTCTTAATATTTTTGTTGTTGTAGCTGCCATTGGGTGACTCCATGCACAACTGACTGGACAGTGTTTAATTGTGATTCATAGGATTTCATTGGCTGATTTTCAGAAGTAGATCACTAGACCTTCCTTCCTAGTCTGTCTTAGTCTGGAAGCTCCGATGAAACCTGTTCAGCATCATAGCAACACATAAGCAACCACTAACAGACAGGTAGTGGCTGAGCATGAGGTGCATTGGCCGGATCTCCCATATGGGAGGTGAGAATTCTACCATTGAACCAACAATGCCTCATTAATTAATATCTTAGGCATGCTTTAAATGCAAGATTTGTACCTAAATTTTAACACCCGATTTTTAAATATAGTATGTGGCAAACATATTCATGTTTGGGCAGAGGATCTCTTTTCTGACGTATAAATGTAAGCACGCCCCTATAATTTCACAATACAAATTGTATTTTGATTTTGATGAGCTCTGTTCTTTCACTTGTGATTTCTGCATTCATTCATTCCAAAAAATGTATATTGAGAACTGATTAGGTCCTAGAGATACTGCAGTGAACAAAATAGACAGCAGTCTCTGCTCTCATGTAATTAGTAGTGTCTGGTCAGGCCACTGGATTTCTTTTTCCTTCTGACTTTACGTTAACATACTGCTAAAATCACCGCTTAACATAACGCCAATTTTGGAAATCAGCCTTTATGTGATGTAAATAGATCTGTTTTATGTTCTGCTGTTCTTAACACTTAAACATTATTATTGTCAGTGATTTTTATCCTTTGAGATGTGGGTAGTTTAACTTTTACTATGATAATTTTGGTATGTTAGATCCTCAATTCTTTTGGCCTTTAGAGCGCTTTTCTTTGTTTAGGAGCACATAACTACTTGTCCCTGACTGATGGCGCAGTCATGACATAGCTGAAGTGACGATCCAACTTTAAACATTGTGAGATAAATCATTTCCACATTCCTGCTTAAGTGGCCATTTTAGTGTAGAGAAGTACATTTTCTGTTGAAAGCCAACACGAGTGTCTCCTTGACCCAAGGTCTCAACAAGTTTTGAGCAACATAGGTCTGATAGTTTAGAAAGAACTTGATAGATTAAAAAAAAAAAAAAGATCCTGCAGAATTTAAATTTTTTCCCTTTGTAGAATTTCGACATGAGCATTCCTTTCAAACAGTATGATTCACGTATATCAATAAAGAAAATGGGGTCTATTTTACTTATTTACTGACATACTGGAATTACTGTGTCAGAGTTTACTAAGCATTAGCTTAGCAACAGCTACACTTGTCTAGACAGATTTCTAAATTCCTCTGAACGTTTTCAAATCTGCAAAATTTAGTAGTTTTTTTCCTTCTCTTTGTAATGCTGTTTACAAAAGCTCCGTCTCCTTTCACGTGCAAACATTAATGACCAGTATCGTGTGGATGCAGAGCCTGGGTAGTCAAAGTTAAGGCTCATTCCCTGGGCTGTTTGTGGGGATAGTTAACTTCTTTTGGTAGCAGAACAGAAGAGGCCATCTTCCACCTCCTCATCTTGTTGAGAGCTATGTTGTCAAGTCAATTCCGACTCATAGCAACACTATGTGACAGAGTAGAACTGCCCTATAGGATTTCCTAGGCTGAAACCTTTACAGGAGCAGATTGCCAGGTCTTTTCTCCCACAGAGCCCCAGGGTGGGTTCTAACCTCTTATCTTTCAGTTAGCAGCCAAACGCTTAACCATTGCACTGCCAGTGCTCCTTGTTGAGAGCTAAAAAAAACCCACCAAACCCGTTGCTGCCCAGTCGAGTCTGACTCATAGCGCCCCTGTAGGGCAGAGTAGAACTGCCCCGTAGAGTTTCCAAGGAGGGCCTGGTGGATTCGAACTGCCGACCTTTTGGTTAGCAGCCGTAGTACTTAACCACTACGCCACCAGGGTTTCCACAAGAGCTATAGTTGTGACCAAAAGAGAGTTTCTCCCCTGGTGTACTTGGTGTGGAAAATCCTTTTTGAGAAACAAACTGCTGTTTACTTTTTGACCATTGGGTCCAGGAATCCAAAGTCCTGTCTAGAAAGGGCTTAGTTGCCTTCCAGAACACCAGGGTAGTTGCAGGAGTTGGATCCGGAGGTTGGCAGAAACACAGCCCTCCCTGAAAAGTAGGGCCTTGGGACCCAGGTTCCCGTAGCTGATTTCTTTAGAGGAGGGCCCAAATCAGAAGTTTTTCATAGCCTTGGGCTGAGGCCCAGCCGTGTGCCCTTACAAACTGTGTGTCCTGGGCCTGGATGGACCTGGGTTGACTTTGGAGAAATCAGAGGGTTGAAGCAATGTGGACATGGATATTCTGTAGGGTATTCAATATTGGGCAGCAAGTACCCTGCCCCCAGCTTTTAAGGGGCAAATATTTGAAATACCACTATTAATATTTTAAATTTTAATATTTAAAAAAAAATTAATTCACTGATTTTATACACATAAATTATAAGCATTATAATACCCTCTTCCTTTTTACCAATTATTAAAACAGTAAATCAAATTATAAAAAGTTAGGAAAAAAGAGGTCAAAAATCACCCATAATCCTGCCATTCCATTTTCCCTACCTGCAAACATATGTTAGAACATAGTTACAATCATAATATACATAAAATTTGTATCCTGCTTTTTATTTTAGCATTGCCCTCACCATTTTTCTATATTGTGAGTCTTTATAATTCATTTTCAGTGGCTGTGTAATATTTTATTAGGAAGGTGTACCATAATTAATATTTTTTCCTGTTATTGGACTTTTCGATTAATTCACATTTTATAGTGAACATCTTTTTCTGTTTTGGATCATTTCTTAAGATCAGTTTCCAACAGTAAGATTAATGTGTCAAAGGGAACAGATATTTTTATGACTCTTGATACATATTGTTAAATTGCTTTACAAAAGGTTTGGTGTTTTTTTTGCACAACTTTAAAGGTGAATCATCAGCCATGGGTCAGTGCTTACATTTTTGGATAGTTTATTATTATTCCCATATTAGGCAGAGAGAGAAGCTCTGTGCACATCTGATTTTCTTCTAACTGCTTTCATTGTTTAGAACTGACTTGTGGAGAAAAATGGCCTGGCTGTGGGACATTTCAGACAACAGAGCCATCACTTTTGAAAAGTTTGGACCAATCCCAGTTTTGTAATCAGTTCCCAGAGTTGTTCATATTTCTTTTGGCAAATATATTTGTCACTGTGGTCAAATACAGCTGAATGGTTGAAGTCACAGGGCGAGCAGATCAAGGGGCCTATTTTAGCATTGGGTTGGCAGTCTGTGGCCAGGTGTCTGGGTATTTTGAGAGGAGTAATTTTTAACAGTAATTTGCAATTCATAATTGTTAATAGCGTCAGAAAAGTCATATGTAGGTCTTCTATGGAAATACTTTCTCTCTCTCTCTCTTACTCTCTCTCTCTGTCTCCCAGACCAATTGGAGGACAATCATTTGGTTATGGTGACTGCTGGGAAGTAGAGACACCTTGGTCCTGGTTGATGAGTCACACTGCCTGTGCTTGACCTGGGAAGTCCCCCTCTGACAAGCAAAGGTGTTGGAAACGGGAGTCCTAAACCCATTGCTGCTGAGTCGACTCATAGCGATGCTCTAGGACAGAGCAGAACTGCCCCAGAGGGTGTCCAAGGCTGTAATCTGTACCAAGACAGACTGTCACAGCTTTCTTCTGAGGAGTGGCTAGTGAGTTCGAACCGCTGACCTTTTGGTTAGCAGTCAAGCAGTTAACCCCTGCATCACCAGGGCTCCCTAGGAGTCCCAAAGTCCCCCAGATTTTCTAGATTCTCTGTCTGGTGGACGACTCCAATTGTATCTTCACTCTTGTAGCTAAAGATGTGATTTCTTTATTCACTGATGCTTTTGTCAGACAGCAGTGGAAAAGAGCAGGATGTGAAACACAAACCCGTGTTTATAGTTTGACATTTCCACTAAAACATCTCATGGTCTATGTGATCAAGACTAATGGTAAAATGTGATGAACGTAATTCAGATCACTAAATTGTGCACATAGAAATGGTTGAATGGCAATTGTTTTGTTATATATTATTTTGCCACAATAAAATAATTCTTAAAATTATAGAAAAACTCACACACACAAAACTAATGGTAAAAATGATTTCAGCTACCTGTAGCTTGAATTTATTTAGGCCATCCCTGTTCCTCATTAACATGTAAAACATGTAGATAAGTGCTATAAAGAAATAGCAGAGTAAGCAAATAAAATAAAACATTAAAAAAAAAAACAAACTCATTTTTTGTCCAGCAGGTTAAGAGGAAGTTGATCCAATCTGTGGGTCTGGTCTTGAATTTATGACCACTACTCTATTTGCTGACTATAAAAATTCTCGCATAAAAGATAGCACTCTCAAAAAGGACAAATATTGTATGAGACCTCTATTGTAAAAACCCATGAAAAAGTTCACACACAAAATGTAACATTAATCTTTGTTGGTTACCAGGGATGGGAGGGGTGGGGGGGGAAATACTAAAAGGCAATAGATAAGTGGTATCTTGGGCGAAGGATGAGACAGTACACAATACAGGGGAAACTAGCACAGCTTGTACAAGGAAAGGTCATGGAAGCCCCATAGACGCATCCAAACTCCCTGAGGGACTGAATTGCTGGGCGGAGGGCTGTGGGGACCATGGTCTTGGGGAACATCTAACTCAATTGGCACGACACAGCTTATAAAGGCAATACTCTACATTCTACCTTGGTGAGTAGCGTCTGGGGCCTTAAAAGCCTGTGAGCGGCCATCTAAGATACTCCACTGGTCTCATCCCTTCGGGAGCAAGGGAGAATGAAGAGAACAGGATACAAGGAAAAGATTAGTCCAAAGGACTAACTGTCCACAGCTACCATGGCCTCCACCGGACTGAGTCCAATACAGCTAGATGGTGCCCGGCTACCACCACTGACTACTCTGACCAGGATCACAATAGAGGGTTCTGGACAGAGCTGGAGAAGGATGTAGAGCATAATTGTAACTCACCAAAAAAAGACCAGATTTACTGGCCTAAAGGAGACTGGAGAAACCCCGAGAGAATGGTCCCCAGACACCCTCTTAGCTCAGTGGTGAAGTTACCTCCGAGGTTCACTGTTCAGCCTGGGAGTGGACAGCCCCGTAAAACCAAATGAGACTAACGAGGTACAGGAGTCCAGTGACAAGGGCCAGAAAGCAGAAGGGGACAAGGAAGCTGGTGATAGGGAACCCAAGGTTGAGTAAGGATATTGCTGATGTGTTGTGAGACTGTTAACCATTGTCATAGGGCAACATTTGTAGTAACTGTTAAATGAGAAACTATTTTGTTCGGTAAGCCTTCATCTTAAGTGAGAATAACAGCACAATTGGAAGAGCGTAGTCAGTGTCACTGAACTGTGCATGTAGAAATTTTTGAAATGGTGTATCTTTGGCTATGTGTATTTTCACCAAAAAACGGTTGAGAATTTAGAGGGTTGACATGTTGTGGGGTTGTTAACCAATGTCATAAAACAACATGTGTACTACTGTTTCATGAGAAACTATTTGTTCTGTAAGCCTTCACCTGAAGTACAATTAAAAAAAAAAAAAAACACTCCCAGCAGCAACATCTTCAGACATGAAGGCCAATGATATTTTTTTATTTAGCATAGTATTTTGAAAATCTAAAGAAGAGCTTAAGTCATTTAGGAGAGGAGTAATGTGTAAAATTAGGAGTAGCATTCACTGTCCGTTAACTATATGAAGAGATTTTTAATTTAGTCTGTTACAGAAGTAGTTAATCTCATTTTCCCCTATGAAAGCATAGAATGAGTAGAGAGATTTAATAATGAAGCTATGTAGTCACTTTTATGTATCTCTTCGTAGCTCCCCTTAGATGGCTTTTCTATTAACTGGAAATCCCATTGTGAGACGTAAGGTAAAGGTGGCTTTTAGCTTAGTTTGAGCAGCTTACTTAACCTCTGTTTCCTTACTGGCAAAACGGGTTGTTGTGATGATTAGAGATAATATAGTTAAAGCACGCAGCTCTCCTCTTACAAGTGAGGATACTATATAGAGAGAGGAACCCAATCCTTAACGCTTTCCGCAAGAAATAGCTGCTGGACCCTAGGCCTAAAGGTTGAGACTGTTGTAAGTAGTCTTTAGCACTTTAGCATCTTAACACCATCCACACTTACTAATCAAATTCAGCATTTTTTAAATGAGCACTTAAACTCTGAGTCAGGCACTATTCCAGGTACTAAAACCAAAACAAAATAAAAACCCATTGCCATCGAGTTGATTCAGACTCATAGGGCGACCCTATAGGGCAGAGTAGAACTGCCCCCATAGGGTTTCCAAGGAGCGGCTGGTGGATTTGAACTGCCGACCTTTCGGTTAGCAGCCTTGCTTTTAACCACTGTACCACCAGGGCTCCATTCCAGGTACTAGGGGTAGCTTAAATGGTTAAGTGCTCAACTACTAGCTAAAAGGTTGGCAATTCAAACACAGCCAGAGGCGCCTGGGAAGACACGCCTGATGATCTCCTTCTGAAAGGTCACAGCCATGAAAACCCTATGTGGCAGTTCTACTCTGCACCCATGGGGTCATCATGAGTTGGAATTGACTCCACAGCAACCAACGACAACAAGGGGTACTGTAGTGAACAAAACAGACCCCCTGTTGGGGGAGACAGACAATAAGTAAACAAATGAGCGTATAATATCAGATGTTGATAAGTGCTATAAAGAAAAAGCAGAGCAAGGAGATAAAGAGTGATAGGGTGGGAAAGGTATTGTTTTGGATAGTGCAGCCTTTATAAAATGATGTAAGAGGCAAGACAGGGATAGGGTGGGTGGGGAGCAGATCATGTAGGGCTGTGCTTTCCAATTTTGTACCACACTGTAGGAGCCCTGGTGGTGCAACAGTTAAGCTCTCGCCAGCTAACTGAAAGGCTGGCGGATTGAACCCACCAAGCAGCTCCGTAGGAAAAAGACCTGGCGATCTGCTTCCCTAAAGATTACAGCCAAGAAAACCCTATAGGGTAGTTCTATTCTGTCACGTGGGGTCACTAAGAGTTAGAATCTACTCGGCACTCAACGACAAGCCCCATGTTGCCAGGGACAGATTATCCAATAACGCACATCAAAGATCCTGCTTCTAGGTATGGATGGCAATTATCTGTCTCCCAACCCCATTGCACCTTCCTACAGAATCAAAGTCTCTTTTCAAATGTACAAACCCTGATGGGTGGATTATCCAATAAGCAAGGTAAGCACAGTGCTTACCTTGCTTACCAGATCATCTGCAGTGAACAATTTCACATTTTTTTCACCGCATCAAAGATTCTGCTTCTAGATATGGCTGGCATCTGTCTCCCTCCCAAACCCACAGCACCTCTTACAGAATCAAAGCCTCTTTTCAAAGTTACAATCCCCGACGGGGTGGATGACCCAGTAAGCAAGGTAAGCACGGGCTTACGTGTGCTTATTTACTAATTTGTACGTAGTGAACAGTTTCACCTCGTTGTTGAAACCCATGTTAAGTTGTTCACTACAGATATCTGGTAAGGTAAACACTATGCTTACCTTGCCTATTGGATAATCCACCCCTACATGTGGCTATTTAAATTGATTAAAATTTTGAAAATTGAAAGATCATTTCCCCACTTGCAGAAGCCACATTTCAAGTACTCAGTAGCCACATGTGGCTGGTAGCTACTGCATTGGGCAGTAAAATACATGTAATTTCCTTCATTAGAGAACATTTCATTGGACAGTGCTAGTAGAGTCCTGTAGGCCTTTGTAGGGACTTTGGCTTTAATGGTCACTAAATGGAAAGCCATTGGAGGGTTTTGAACAGAGAAGGAACATACTCTGAGTTATGTTTTCAAAAGAATCACTGACTGTGGTGTTCAGAATAGACTAAAGGGGCAATGGTGAAAGCTGGGAGACCATTAATATTATAGATGAGAGAAGATTGTGTCTTGGATGATGTGGTAGCATTGGCAATATGAGAGATGGTTGGAGTTTGAATATTTTGAAGACAGAAACCAATAGGATTTTCTGGTGGACTTCAAAGTGTTAATGTGAGAAAAAAAGTGATAAAAGTGTTGCAAGTGATGATGAGAGAATACAAAGCATGGGTGGAGGGGTTGATCTCTAGAGGAGGAGTCCCTCTCATCTTGAACCAGGAGAGAAGGCAGAGGGTTAGATGGGCTCTGGGTGGAAGAAGAAGATCTGGAGAGCCCTCATCTGAGCAATAGAAGATGAAGGGGTAAGGGGGGAGATAGGTGTGTTGGAAGTTTAAGGAGGGTGGAGAAGGCTTCAAATAGTTGTTGGAAACTGAGTTGAAAACAGAAACAATACAGTTGTGAGACAGTGTTCGCTTGAAGTTGGTGACATGAATCATCTACCTTTTGATCTTCTCCAGTGTAGTTTGACTGCTTGGGTGCAAGCAAGAGGAAAGCAGATGGCTGGGTTCATCCAGGGCTGGAGTTTTCCCAGATGTTGTTGTTAGGTGCCATCAAATCGGTTCAGACTCATGGCGACCCTGTCACCACAGAATGAAAGACTGCCCGGTCCTCCACCATGCTCACAATGGTTGTTATGCTTGAGCCCGTTGTTGCAGCCACTGTGTCAGTCCATCTCTTTGCGGGTCTTCCTCTTTTTTGCTGACCCTGTACGTTAGTAAGCATGATGTCCTTCTCCAGGGACTGATCCCTCCTGACAACACGTCCAAAGTACGTAAGACGTAATCTCACCATTCTTCCTTCTAAGGAGCATTCTGGTTGTACTTCTTCCAAGACATTTTCCAGATAGATTTGTATAAAACACAAAGGGGGAAGAGAGTTTAAGGGACTGGGAAAAAGGTTACTAAAATAACAGACCATAGAACCTAAATTGAGTACGGAGGAAAGTGAAGCTAGCAGAAGGTTGATGAATTGGGAGAAAGTAGAGAGATCAATACACTGTAGGCCCCAATATTTTTAACAACAGTTGGAGTTAGAGTTATTGATCATGATGTTTGAATCACTAATTTTACAGGTGATTAAGGTCAGTCCTTTGAAAGGTATGTTGTTGTTAGCTGCTGACTCATGGAGACCCCATGCCCAATGGAATGTCATGCTGCCCAGTCCTGTGACACCCCCATGATCTGCTGGGGATCAGACTCTTGTGATCCATAGGGTTTTCACTGGTTGACTTTAGAAAGTAGATCTCCAGAACTTTCTTCCTAGTCCGTCTTAGTCTAGAAGCTCCGCTGAAACATGTTCAGCATCATAACAACATGCAAGCCTCTGCTGACCAGATGGGTGGTGGTTGTGCATGAGGTGCAATGGTCTGGAATCAAACCCGGATTTCCTGCATGGAAGATGAGAATGCTACCACTGAACCACCACGGACTCCCTTGAAAGGTATACAAATGTATATTCTGTAGCCAGATTTGCCAAGTCCCAGAATTCCATATAATATACTCACATTGGACCCTATTTAAGCAAGTGTGGTAACCAAAAGCCCAAGAGCTTGGGATTGGGAGCCTAGAGACCTATCTTACAGTCCCAGGTCTGTCACAAACCAGCTGTGTAACTACAGAGCTGGAGGAAATGAAATCTTATGGTCCCTTCCATCTCTAATCTATGACTCTATGACCTCATTATAATACCGTCTTTTTCTTCAACTCAGACCCTGGGGATTTGTCTATTATAAATTTGCAAGTCTGAAAATATTTATCTGTTAACATGTCTGGGATAATAACCCTTGGAAAGCTGCCCTCTTGATCACAGTATGGAATCTTGACCATGTGGTCATCTGAATAGGTGTGAGCAGTAGCATCTGTGAATTGGGTGTCCTTCAAGTCCTGGGTGACTGGACTTTACCCCCACCCTCTTCAACTCCTCTACCTACAAAGCATTTTTTTCTTAGTTTTGGAAGTGTTATAGGAGAGCTCCTTCAGCAGAAAAGTCGGAGACCGTGGCTCTCAGAATCAAATGTGATAATGTATGTGAAAGTATTTTGTGACCTGTAAATTCCTATGAACATTTGAAAGATATTTATTTGGGAGAGCTTCCAGGAGGCAGAGCTGCTACCTCCCCCGCCCCCTGCCCC
>NW_004443971.1:16163430-16231359 GCF_000243295.1 Trichechus manatus latirostris
ACACAGACACGCACACACACAGACACACACACAGACACACAGACACACACACACACACACACACACACACACACACACACTTTTCAGAGAATTTCAGTAATACTCGATACTGACCTTGGCAGGAGCAATGGATCCAGATCGAGTGGTGGATTTGTATGTGTTGTGGCTGATGTGTGTTTTGGTGCCTTGTATGCCAGTTTAAGAATATTTTAGCAACAGGAAAGGATGATATATGACTTTTTAATAAATGAATACAATGAAGGCTTAAACTTGTAGATAACTTTATAAGATACAACATTGTTTTCAGTTTATTTTTCTTTGAGCACGAACTGTTTTTGTGTTGCTTCAGAGGACTTGCTGATCATTAATGGTGCCTTTCTTTTATATTTCTATGTGATCACTTTAGTTGAGATGTAAACAATTCTTTTTTTAAGGGAAATAAAATAAGGAAGCAATATAGCCTAGCAAACAGGGCACTGTCCGATTCTTAATTGTTAAATTATATTTGGGCTCTTATTTGGTTTCTGCCTTGAATTGTTTGTGGGGCTTTGGATTATTAAGCCATTTTTTTTTTTTAGTTTATAACATTTGAATAAGAAATACGTAAGAGCAAAAAATATATATATATAAGTGTTTTAAAATCCCATTAAAAAGGCACGATCAGAAACCACAGTGGGATTGTTTTTTTTATTGAAACTATTTCGTCTTGTCGGTAAGCCTCACTTTTAATATATTAGTTCATTTTTTAAGCTGTTGTTTAATTTCAGGTGCTTATGAATGCTTCAGTTTGTTAATGGAAAGACACACCATTTATACTGGCTGGCTACACGGCAAATTTGTTCTGGTAAAATAATCTCTTAAATCCTTATATACACAGTTCCTAACTGTTGGCTTTATAAGGTCAGCATCAGCAGACCAGGCCTGTGGCTGTTAAGAGCTCAGCCTGTCCAAGATAGCACTAACTCGTACACACACACAAAACAGCAACTAGTTTAAACACTACCATTTGATTTGAATTTAACCACATCTGGACAGAGGGCTTTAAAAAAATCACCCTCAAAGTTACCTTAATTATAGCCATTGTTAAGTTGCATCAATAGAGTTCAGTGGTACCTTTTAAAAGCAAAGGTTAGAGAGGGGAATCCCTTAAATTCAGATACTCTTAAACTATTAAAGACTACAATTTGCAGGGCAACCTTTACCTCTGACTGCTGACTACTTTTGAAGGAGAAAGTTTGGACCCTGATGTTCCTGTCTCAGAGGCCTTGAAGAAGCGCAGTCTTGTGAAGGAGTAAATTCTGTTGGGGTTAGCAAGAGCACGTGGTTTTAGGAACTTGGAATACCAGGCTCCAGGGTTCTGAGTTCCAGTATTGACTCTGCCCGGCAGTCACCCTGACTCAGTCTCTTGTGTTTCCTGTTTGGGGAAGAGCTAAGACTCTCAGCTTTTTCAGGGGTTGCAAAACACATTAAAAAAGGATAGGAAGGTACCATGCAAATATATAAGTACATTATCATGAAATACTAGGGTGCATTTTAATAGAGATAAACTGCATTGTTTTGGCGACTGGAAATTGATTATGTAAGAATGATGTTGTTGTTGGCTGCCCGCTAGTCTGATTTCAAAATAGAGGTTTGTGTTTGAAATTTTGATCTGAATGGTGTGAATCTGAGCCATTGTTTGCTCTGTTAATCCAAGTTGCTTACTGAAACGAAACTATAAACAAGTAGCCTTAGTAGAGTGGTTAACTGTCAGAGATCAATTGATAATCCTTGCTTTCTAGAAATGTGTATTAAAATTTAGTAACCAGGTTTTCAAGGAGAGAGACTAACATTTATTGAGTACAGGGCAGGATGCTTGGGTTTTTAATGTATGCTGTCAACAAACCAGATACCCAAAGTCAACCAACTCCTTAGGGACCTTAAAAAACTTTTTTTTTTTTTTTTTAAGGTTAATTGATTGAGGGACCCATTTTATTCCTCAGCACCTTCTCTCAGCTTCCAAACTGAATTCCAACTTTTTTCTGTACATCACTTGGATGTCTCATTACCTCAAACCTTTCTAAAATGGAATTTGTTTTCTAGTACCCCCCAAAAAAACTCTTCATCCTTTCTGGCTGCTTTACACCCTCTAGAAATGCAGCCTGCTTATTTTTCCGCCTGTAGCCAGCATCTCTCTCTCTCTTCTCTCTGATTCCACTTGTCCCTCCCTGGTTTCTGACCCTCATTGCCTTGGCTTAAACTGGTGCTCTAAGGAGCCCTGGTGGTGCAGTGGTCAAGCACTTGGCTGCTAACTGAAAGGTCAGTGATTCGAACCCACCAGCAGCTCCGTGGGGAAAGACCTGGTGATCTGCTCCAGTGAAGATTACAGCCTTAGAAACACTATAGGGCAGTTCTACTTTGTCCTTATCGGGTGGCTATGAGGGAGATTTAACCTGATGGCACACAGCAACGAACTGGTGCTGTTACCTCCTAATGGCTCCTTTTGGTTCAGCTGTATCACTTTTTGTTGAGAACTTTTTTAAAATACCTAAAATTAGAACAAAGTAAACACTGATGCATTCCCATCATCTAAAATTAACAATTGTTGGCATTTTTGTCATATCTGTTTCCATTGTTTTTTAAAGAATTAAAACACTGGAGAGAAAATCAAGTTCCTTTGAACACGAACTGCAATCCCATTCCCTCCTTCCATCCTTTCCTTCTAGAGCCTGTGTTCAGTTTGAGGAACACTTTTTCGTATTTTATAGATATTTGCATGTACCCATAAACAATATGTACTCTTGTTTTATGGGTTTAAATATACATAAATGGTTCCATACTATACTTACCATTCTATGATTTGCTTGCTTTCACTGAACATTGCATTTGAGATCTATGTTTTTTGTAGTGAGATAGCCCTGGTAGCACAGTGGTTAAGCATTTGGCTGCTAACTGAAAGATCTGTGGTTCGAACCACCAGCCCAGTGCCCTGTGAGAGAAGGATGCAGCAGTCTGCTTCGGTAAAGATTACAGCCTTGGAAACCCCATGAGGCAGTTCTGCTCTGTCCTATGGGGTCGCTAGGAGTCAGAATCAACTTGATGGCAATGGGTATATCTACAGTATATATTTCCAATTCATTCTTTTTCATTGTTGTCTGGTGTTCGTGGTATGAATAATACCACATTTTATTGATCAGTCCTTTAGTAGACATTTAGATTTTTTAAATTTTTCATTAATATAAACGATGCTTGCATTATTGCTACGTATGTTGAATACATACATGTTTCTTCTTAAGCTGTATTCCTAAAGGCAGAACCACCACATTTTGAATGTATACAATTTCACTTTTAAGAGAGACTACCAAATTGACTTTCAGCTGTTTGAAAACTTTCACCAAATTCTCTCTAACACTCATCAGACTTCTTAGTTTTTGCCAGGTTTAGGGGTAAAAAATGGTTTTCTATCTTCATTTCAATCCGTTGTATTCATAGTTGCCAGGTTAACCTTCCCCAAGGACAGCTCTGTTTGAGGAATTCCACTGGTCAAACCCGCTCACAAGTTCTCCGCTATCTACGTCAGTCCAAGCTGTGGGGAGGCCTCTGCCGACATTTCTAGCCTCCTCGCTCTCCCAGTCCAACTAGACCAGAATGAACTAGTAATTGTTTTCTCTAACTCAGCTCTTAAACTTTTCTTCCTGTGCAACTTGATCATACTTTTCTGAGTTCCTTTATTGATTCAATAAATATTTATCGAGCTCTTCACTTCCTGCCAGGTGCTGGTAATCTAAGGGTGAACAAGAAGGACAATATCTAGCCACTCATGGAGCTTACAGTTTTTAGCAGAGCGTGAGGCTAGGCAGAAAAGACACCAGTAAAAAAATGAACGAACACGATTCCTTCCCATAGTGTTAGGTACTATAAAGTAGAATGATGATGTGTGTTTGTACGGGGCAGTACATACACATCCATGGTGTGGCAAGGGGCGAGGGAGGCATGCCCAGGTGGAAACCTCAGAGGGGCAGGTGCTCAGGGAAGTCTTTGCAGAGGAGGTTGTATTTCCCCTGAGACTAGCAGAGTGAATATGCAGCCCAGAAGTGTTCCTGATCTGAGCAAGTACGGGTGCCTCCACCTGGGGATGGTCTCTCGGTGTACTGGGGGGTCGGGCGAGGCAAGAGTGGTGGGTGCTGAGACAGACACAGGCAGGCAGAGCTGGGCCTTGCAGGGCCTTGTGGATGCCTTCTCCCAATGCCACAACAAGCAACCGTCCTTTGCCCTTATTTAAAGCCCTGATCAAATCTTCTCTTGATTTAACCACCCCTGATCCTTTCTGGGAAACGCTGGTGGCTTAGTGGTTGAGAGCTACAGCTGCTAACCAAAAGGTCAGCAGTTCGAATCCATCGGGCACTCCTTGGAAACCCTATAGGGCAGTTCAACTCTGTCCTATAGGGTCGCTATGAGTCAGACTCGATGGCAACTGGGTCGGGATCCTTTCTGACCAAACATAGCACAGTGGTTATGCCTCCTGTAGCACTTAATGTAGCGCTTGGGGATATTTGTGTCTGTTCTTCCCAAGAGCTAATTCGCTTTCATTTTGCTGTTTTACTTCTACCTCCCAAGGGACAATACTCTATTGTCTAAAATGATGAAAGGACTGGGGAGGAAAAGGTACGATGCCGGAGAGGCCCGTTCTTTCTATTTGAGTCACTTCAGAATGAACTGAGTTTCGGTGACATGAACTTTCCTTTAGTGTATCTGAGCTAATTTTCACAGTAGCAAATAAAATAACTTTAGTTTTTCCTTATAAATTGTTAAGACCAGCCAATTGATTGGAGTTCTCAAATTGAGTTTTTCTCTCTAGCCAGGCCTCTTCTCAGAAAAGCAATGAGTTTGTAGCCGATTACCTAAACTGTGCTGTTTTTGATGCTGTGCCTGCTCTAAGCTTTACGTTTTTACGAAGAAGTGATGGTGTGTCACCTGCAATGGGGACCTTTCTGTAGCATCAGCCTGCTGCCAAAGCTAACACTGTGTGGTAGAGATGGTGCTGCGTATTTTCACGTGGGCTATATCCCTTTATCTTCAGAATAATTGTTCAGTTGTACCTTAGACCCATCTTACAGAGGAGAAAAACTGAGGCTCATAAAGGTCATGACTTGTCTCCAGAATTAGTGAATAGCAAAGCTGGAATTTAGATCTGAGCCTTCTGACCAGTTAAATAATAACATAGCAAACACTCACCGTCTTGGTTATCTAGTGCCGCTATAACAGAAATACAAGTGGGCGGCTTTAACAAACAGAAGTTTGTTTTTTCAGTTTAGAAATTCAGGTCACTGGCTCTAGAGGAAGGCTCTCTCTGTCACCTGTGAGGGGAGGTCCTTTTTTTCTTCTCAGCTTCTGTTCTTCGGTTCCTTGCCAGTCTTCATGTGGCCTGGCATCTGCCCCATCTGTGCTTCCTTGCTTCCGTGCATAACCTGCTAGTTTTGTATCTCAAAGGTGATTGGCTTAAGACACACCCTACGCTGAAATGGCCTCATTAATATAACAAATAAAACTTTATTCCCAAATGGGATTCCATCCACAAGTATGTTGTTATTTTTTGTGTGCCATCCTTTTGGGTCCCTGTAGGACAGAGTAGAAATGCTCCATAGGGTTTCCAAGGCTGTACTCTTTACGGGAGCAGATTTCCAGGTCTTTTCTTCCGTGGAGAAGCTGGTAGGTTCGAACTGCCGACTTTAGGTTAGTTAGCTGAGTGATTAACGACTGCACCACTGGGACTCCTGTCCACCTGTGTAGTGGTTAGGGTTACAACATATTTTGGGGGACGGGGATACAATTCAATCCATAGCCCTTAACAACCACTTAGTATTTTCAGATAGAGGCTCTGTGCCTTTGGCCACCACCCTGTGGCAGCTTCGTGATGTGCTGTTGATGGCGTCTTCCTTCTTTAACTCTCATTTTCTTGTAGCATTTACCACGGAAAGTCAGGGGCGCTTTGTGCAGTGAGTGGTCAGAGCATGGACTCTGGATCTCGCCCGCTTGGGTCAAGGCCTTTGTGCTGCCAGCAGAACACAGCTGTGTAGGCAGTTACTCAACATCTTTGCAGTTCTGTCTCCTTATTTTAAACATGGGAGCAATAATAGTACCTACTTCACTGGGACATTGTGAGGGTCAAATGGGGTAATGCATGTAAAGGGCCTAGAATGGAGCCTTGTGTTTAGTAAGCGCTCAGGGAACCCTGGTGGAGCAACAGTTAAGAGATCGGCTGCTAACTGAAAGGTTGGTGCTTCAGACCCTCCATAAAGATTACAGCCTAGAAATCCCTATGGGGCAGTTCAACTCTATCACATGGGGTCTCTATGAGTGGGAATTGACTCAGCGGCACCCAGTAACAACAATAGTTAATGTTTGCTGTAATCTTAGGTCTCAGTTGAAATGTCCCCTCCTCACAGAGGCCTTCCTGGACCCCTGGTGCTAGCGTGGGCCTCACCCAGGCCCTCAACATCACTGCACCCCACCTTCTTCTCTGCTGGTGATTTTCCACTCTCCAGGTGGAGGGTTTATCGACAGGTGTGACTCCCCCGTGACAATGTGAGCTCTCCGTAGGGTGGTCTGTGTGTTCAGTCCTCAGGGTCCAGGGCAGTCAGTGCCAGGCACGTTGCTGACTCTCAGGCCATATTTGCTGAATAGCTCTCTGTTTCTGACATCCCTCAACTAGAACTTTCATTTTAAACAAACTATTTATGACTCATATGCCCTATGAGTTCATGTTCCCTAAGACTTGATCCTGAATGACTCATGGATTTGTACTTCCAGCTCTGAGCCATCTTGCAATCTGTATTTTCAACTAACTATCAATAAAACAAAATACTGTAGTCATTCCAAGCTCAACATATTCAAAACCAAGAGCATTGCCTTTTCTTCCAGGTCAGGCCCTCTTTCTGTCTCTCCAGCCTGGTTGTGATATGTCCCTTCACCCACTCAGAATTAACCTTGGAGATAATCCTTGACTCTCCCTTTGCTTACCCTTAGCCCACAGCCAGTCAGCCATCAAAGTGTTAATCATCATCATCATCATCATCACTGTGATACCACTGACTGATGGAGGACCATGTGCAGGTCCTGTGCTAAGAGCATGATCTCATTTCATCTGCACAATAACCCAGGAGGCAGCTTTCCTCCCTTATAAAAGGAGAAAGGTGAGGTTTAAAAGAAGTTAAGAACTTGCCCAAGGGCCACAGCTAGAGGCCCGGAGCCACCATTCAACCCACCCAACTCCAAAGCTCGTGTCCTGACCCTCGGAAATTTCTCAGATGAGGCTGCTATTTTAGCCTCAGGATCACGACTTTAGTTAGGGCCAGATCTGACTGGATTCTTGAGACACCCTTCCAGTCCATGTTCCTTTGTGCAGCTCCTTCTCCACCCTGTGGCAAATATCTTTCTAAAATGCAAATCTAATCCTATTTTGATGGTGCATAAAAACCACTGCGGATTTCCCTGTTGCATGATTAAAAGTCTAAACTCCTTTAGTCCATCCAACTCATGGTGACCCCACCCACAACAGAACGAAACACTGCCTGGTCTTGACTTTCTGAAGTAGATCGCCTGGCCTTTCTTCCTATTCTATCTTACTCTGGAAGCTCTGCTGAAACCTGTTCAGCAGGCTGACAACATGTAAGCCTCCCCTGACAGACGGGTGGTGGCTGTGCATGAAGTATATTGGTTGGGAATGGAACCTGGGTCTCCTGCATAAAAACCCTGCTTCTGTCAAGTCGATTTAGATTCATAGTGACCCTATAGGACAGAGTAGAACTGCCCCATATGGTCTCTTGCATTGAAGGGGAGAATTCCACCACTGAACCACCATACCTCATATCTAAACTCCTTACATAGCATCGATTCCCCTTCTTGGTCTTTTCCTAGCCTCCCTCTGTCACCCCACTCCAGCTGCACCTCAGGCCTGCTAGATATGCCAGGTTCAGCACATGTTGCTGTAGGCCTAGAACACCCTTCCTCCTCCTTACTTAGTGAAATCTTTTTCATCCTTCAACATTCAGCTCATAAGCCACATCCTCTGTGAAGGCTTTCAAAGAGGGCCTCAGTCAGCCACTCCCACCTCTACCTCAGAGCATTCTGTGCCCATAATTTCAGTGAACACATTTCTAAATCAGAAGTGGAGATGTGACTGTTCAGAGACCCAAGTGTGTGTTCCTGGAGACAGTGGGACAGATAATTGAACAAAGCCCAGGAGAACCTCACGGAGATGACTCTTATTTGCTCTGTGAGGGGCTGAGGGATGACCCTTCCCAGATAGGGAGCTGTTGGTGCTCTTTGTATCTGCACAGTTGCTGTCACAATGCCCAACTCAATCAATGTGTGCTGAATGTATGATTATACCAGGCCTGAGGATCTTTAAGATTCCAGTGGATCCAAATCTCATGTGTAAATTCCTCCAAATAGTTCTAAACTCCCAACTAACCAACAACCACCCATCATGAGTGTTGTTGTATTAGAACCAACCAACAAGTTGCCATTGAGTTCACTCTGACTCATGGCAACCTCTTGTGTATCAGAGTAGAACATATGAAAATGCATCCTCCTAAATCCTAAAGTGCTTTTTGACTTTTCACCCATACAGTTTGCAGTTGGGCTGGGGGAGAGGTGATTAACCTTTTGCTATACCACACCTTTGTGCTTTATCAACGTTGCCTGATCCCAAACCTAGCTGTGCATCAGATCACTTAGGGGGGTATTTTACTTGGCCCTGGGCTCCACCTCACACCTACAGAATCTGGGGGCAGGAGCCTCCTCTTGTGGTTTTGATAATTTTTCATGTTTGGGAACCACTAGTGTGTATACCGGCAACCCAGGTGGCGTAGTGGTTAAGAGCTATGGCTGCTAACCAAAAGGTCAGCAGTTCAAATCCACCAGGCGCTCCTTGGGAACTATGGGGCATTTCTACTCTGTCCTCCAGGGTCACTATGAGTCAGAATCAACTTGACGGCATCGGGTTTGATTTTTTTGGTTTTTGGTATACACACCACTAGAAAAGTACCATGCTCAAAATTCTCCATTTGCTAGCCTCGTAGTCTTTGTAGGCAAATGGTTAAGTGTTCAACTACTAGAGGAAAGGTTGGCGGTTCAAATCCACAGAGGTACCTTGGAAGACAGCCTAACGATCTACTTCTGAAAGGTCACAGCCTTGAAAACCCTATGAAGCTGTTGCACTCTACACATGGGGTCAACTCCATGGCAACTAACAACACATCAACATACTTTGTAATTAAACAACAAAAAAAATTAGTTTATTTGCCTTTTCGTAAGCTTTCAATCCCTGGAGAAGGACATCATCCTTGGTAAAGTAGAGGATCAGCGAAAAAAGAGGTGGACCCTCAAGAAGATGGATTGACACAATGGCTCCAACAGTGGGCTCAAACATACCTCCAATTGGGAGGATGGCATAGGACCAGGCAACATTTCACTCAGTTATATGCAGGATCGCTGCGAGTTGGAGCTGACCGTGAGGCACCTAACAACAGATAGCTTTCACAATGCCTGTTTTACCTTTATTCAGCCAAAGGGGGTGGGGGGTGGGGGCCTGGCTCCAATTAAACAATAGGAGCTTTACCAGCTTCCTCACCTTTTTTAGCTTGGGTGAGGTATTTCCTCTTTGTCCTACCGGGGATATTTAAATGCTAATGTAGTTGAGTGCAACAATCTCTTTAGCAATCAGAATTGTTTTTAGGACAATCTTGTTTCTTTTTATTCCATCTTACATTTTTCCTTTTTTTAGCTTAAAACCCAAACCAAACCCACGGCCTTTGAATCAATTCTGACTCAGAGGGACGCTAAAAAAAAAGAGTAGAACTACCCCATAGGGTTTCCAAGGCTGTAATCTTTACTGAATTCGACTGCCACATCTTTCTCCTGCAGAGCTGCTTGTGGGTTCGAACCGCCGACCTTTTGGTTAGCAGCCGAGGAAATTCTTCGACTTTAGTCATATCCTAATATCTCCTCAGCAATACTTGCAAGAGAGGAGGAACACAGCTGCCCTGTAAACCTGAGGTCTGCAATTTGAACATGCTGAGTCACCCAGTCTTTGCAGGGTCAAGTATTTTGCACCTAGGAAAAGTACTGCAGAAACTCAAACTGTGAGCAGCTCCCCGGTATGCTGTTATCTGAATACCAACAGGAAGAGTGTAAAGGGGATGATACATAGATTCATAGCAACTTAAATACATAGTAATCTATATAGAGATTTCTAATGGTTTGTTACATGCCCTTTCTGGTTGATAATTTTATTGGTGAAAATTCTGTTCCTTGAGAGTAAAAATATAAATAGAAAAGCATTGACTTTACCATGTTTAGAAAAAGGGGAAAAGGAGTCTTTGTCATTATTCTGAAGTTTCACATAGCTAAGATTTCTGATTTCGTTTTTAAAAAAGAATAACCAAAAATACAGTAATGAACCAGATATTGGGAGTTGATGCCTAACTTTAGTTCAACTTTTAAAAAATCTATTTTCTCACTTGATCATGTAGTTGAATAGACAACAAGGAGATGCTACTATAATTGTATTAATTGGGGAAGTGGCAGGAAGCCATAGACGTTCCTTAGAATTTGAAAGAAAGTTTATAGAACTCTTGTTTGGAATGTGGAATATAGATAAATATAAAAATCAAAATAATTTATATTTAGAACTGCTATTTTATTTTTGTCTTATAAAAACGATTCCCCTTTAAAGTAAGTACGTGGGACTAAAGAAAATAGAAACACTCCCCCAACAAGGAAGTAAGAAAAGTTTACCAGTATTAACACACACCCTAAGGTCATTTCACAAGGTGGAAATTTACTATAGAACCAAATAACAGGATCTTCCTCCAGAGTGTTTTGGGTCATGAATGGGGAGCCGCTTAATCCCTCCGTGGAGGGGACACTGGAGACCTGCCTCTCTCGACCTGTGAAATCCCAGTAGCCACAGCCTCCTTGTTCAGTGACTGTGCTAAGCGCTTTGGTTGCATCTCTCATTCCGTCGTGACCTTCACCTATAAAGGAGGAATTTTGTTTTCAATCCTGTAAAGCTGAGTAGACTAAGGCTTAGAGGAGAACTCATTTCCCTGCAGCACTGTTAGTATGTGGCAGAGGGAGAATTTGAACCCAGGCAGCACGACTCTAAAGCCCTTGTATTTAACCACGGAGGACACTACCTCCTAGCTCATAAAAAACGACTACTCATCGGCAAGTAATGCTAAATACTGAAAGAATGTCATCAGTTGGTTTGAGCTCCTGCTTTTTCTCGGTGAACAACTAAGAGGGAATAGGACTGGGGTGGGGTGGAAGGAAGACAGAGAAGAAAGGATAGAAAGACTGCAAGTAACCACCCAGGACCCCAGTGGGACTGAGAAAAAGATCTAACTTAATACATTTTTGTGTTCGTAACTATTCTGCAATGAACACTTACAGATTAAAATGTGAAATGTATTACAAATACGTTGCATTTTTTTTTTTTTCCAGTTTAGAATGATGGACATGGTCAATGATTTGGAAATTTAAACACCCTAAGCTAACTCGCTTTCATCATTCACCTCCTGACAGGATCTGGAATTGGGCTAACGTTGGTACATGTAGAATAAGGGTGTGTGTTGGGGCAGAACAAGGAAATGGTGCTTTCAGTGTGTAGCAGAGTGGTCTGAAAAAAGAGCACAGTGCAGGGATTGGGCAGACACGGTTATAAATCTCAGCTGTTTCAAGCCTTGTGACCTGGGACAATTGATTTAATCCCTATGCAATTAGGATGGTTCCTTTTCTTCACAGGCCCTAGCATAGGCCATAGCAGACACTCAGCAAAGTGAGTATTGTATTCTCGTTTCTTCCAGACCCAGGTGTAACTAGTTCTGAGACTGAGCATTCTGGGGAGGAGTTTAGAGGAGTGGGGACACTCTGGGTCAGGTGCCTGGGTCTGAGCTCCAGCTCAGGTCAGGGCAGTTCTTCTTGAGAAGGTGAGATTTAAGCAAGGATTTGAAGTTGCCGAGTGAATTAGCCATGTGGGAATCTTGGAGGAAAAGATTTCCAGGCAGAGGAAACAGCTAAGGCAAAACAGGAAATTGCCTCCTGGCAAGATCTCGGAACAGCAGGGAAGACCGTGCGACTAGAACAGAGTGAGCAAGGAGGGAAGTGTAGAAGGTGAGGTCAGAGAGGTAAGGTGGTAGCATTGTTTTAAAGACTTTGAATTTTACTGTAAGAGAAATACGGAGCCACCACACGGTTTTGAGCAGAGGGAGACGTGCTGTATCTGAGCTTTTTAAAAGATCACTTGATGGCTGTATTGGGAATAGATTTGGAGGTACAGGTTTGAAGGAGAGAGACCAGTTACAAGCCATTGAAGTAAACCAGACAAGAAATGATGATGGCTCAGACCAGGGCTTATGACGGGGTAAGAAGTGGTCATATTCTGGATATATTTTGAAGGTAGCACCAACAAGATTTATTGCTGAGTGGGCTATGGAATGTGAGAGAAAAAGGAAGTCAAAGACGGCTCAGGGTTTTTGGCATGAGCAACTAGAAGGATGGAGTTGCCAACATCTGGGATGGGGGAGGATGTGCAAGTGGAATAGATTATTGTAGGAAGACCAAGGGTCCAGTTTTGGCCATGTTGAATTTGAAATATCCATTAGAAATCCTATTGGAGATCAGAAAGTGGAAAGAGAGTCTGGTCTGGTGACGTGCATTGGAAATTATCAGCATATAGATGTCACTTAAAGCCTTGAGGCTCGCAGAGAATATAAAGGGAGTGAGTGTCGATACAGAAAAGAAGGTGTCTAAATGACGACCACTCGTCTGTCAGTTTGTTGTACTGTGGTGGCTTGCGTGATGCTGTGATGCTGGAAGTTATACCACTTGTATTTTAAATACCAGCAGGGTTACCCATGGGAGACAGGCTTCATCAGAGCTTATAGACTAAGACAGAGTAGGAAGAAGGACCTGGCTATCTACTTCTAAAAAAAATTGGCCAGTGAAAACTTTATGAATAGCAGTGGAACGTTGTCTGATATAGTACTGGAAGATAAGCCCCTCAAGTAGGAAGGCACTCGAAATACAACTGGGAAAGAGCTGCCTCCTCCAACTAGACAAAAAAAAACACCATTGCTGTCGAGTCGATTCCAACTCATAGCGGACCTATAGGACGGAGTAGAATTGCCCCATAGAGTTTCAAAGAAGCAGCTGGTGTATTCGAACATCTTCAAAGTAGAGTCAACCTTAATGACATGGATGGGGGATAGCTTTCGGGACCTTCATTTGCCAATGTGGCATGACTCAAAATGAGAAGAAACTGCTGCAAATATCAATTAATAATCAGAACGTGGAATGTACAAAGTATGAATCTAGGGAATTGGAAGTTGTCAAAAATGAAATACAACTCATAAAGATTGATATCCTAGGCATTAGTGAGCTGAAATGGACTGGTATTGGCCACTGCCATTTTGGATTGGACAAGCATGTGGTCTATGACAGGAATGACAAATTGAAGAGGAATGACGCTACATTCATTGTCAAAAAGAACATTTCAAGATCTGTCCTGAAGTTCAATGCTGTCAGTGATATAATAACATTCATATGCCTACAAGGAAGACCAGTTAATGTGACTATTATTCAGATTTACACACCTACCACTAATGCCAAAGATGAAGAAATTGCAGATTTTTACCAACTTCTGTAGTCTGAAACTGATCAAGATGCATTGATAATTACTGGTGATTGGAATGTGAAAGTTGGAAACGAAAAAGAAAGATCAGCAGTTGGAAAATATGGCCTTGGTGATAGAAACGCCACCAGAGATCGCACGATGGAATTTTACAAGACCAACAACTTCTTCATTGCAAATATCTTTTTTCTCAACAACATAAACGGCAACTGTATACAGGGACCTCACCGTATGGAATACACAGGAATCGAATTGACTACATCTGTGGAAAGAGATGATGGAAGAGCTCCTTATCATCAGTCAGAGTAAGGCCAGAGGCCAACTGTGGAACAGACCATCAATTGCTCATATGCAAGTTCAAGTTGAAGCTGAAGAAAATTAAAGGAGAATCAAAGTACCACCTTGAGTATATTTCCACCTGGATTTAGAGACCATCTCAAGAATAGATTTGACGCATTGAACACTAATGACCAAAGACCAGATGAGCTGTGGAACGGCATCAAGGACATCATACATAAGTGTCATGGATTGATTTATGTCCCCCCAAAAATGTGTGTATCAGTTTGGCTGGGCCAGGATTCCCAGTACTGCGTAATTTTCCTATATGTTGTAAATCCTGCCTGTATGATGTTAATGAGGAAGGATGGGCAGCAGTTGCGTTAGTGAGGCAGGACTCTATCTACAAAACCGGATTGTATCTTGAGGCAATCTCTCGAGATATAAAAGAGAGAAGCAGGCAGAGAGACAGGGCAACCTCATACCACCAAGAAAGCAGTGCCGGGAGCAGAGCGCGTCCTCTGGATCCGGGGTTCCTGCATGGAGAAGCTCCTAGTCCGGGGGAATATTGATGAGAAGACTGACAGAGAGAGAAAGCCTTCCCCTGGAGCTGTAGCCCTGAATTTGGACTTTTAGCCTACTTTATTGTGAAGAAATAAATTTCTCTTTGTTAAAGCCATCCACGTGTGGTATTTCTGTTATAGCAGCCCTAGATAACTAAGACAATAAGAAAGCCAAAGGTCATTAAAAAGACGGGAAAGAAAGAAAAGACCAAAATGGATGTCAGAAGAGACTCTGAAACTTCTTGTTGAATGTAGAGTACATAAAGTGAATGGAAGAAATGATCACATAAAAGCTAAACAGAAGATTTCAAAAGGCAGCCTGAGAAGACAGAGTAAAGTATTATAATGAAATGTGCAAAGACCTGGAGTTAGAAAACTAAAAGGGAAGAACACACTTGGCATTTCTTAAGCTGAAAGAACCGAAGAAAAAATTCAAGCCTTGAGTCGCGATATTGAAGGATTCTATGGGAAAATATTGGATGACGCAGGAAGCATCTAGAGAAGATGGAAGGAATACACTGAGTCACTGTACCAAAGAGAATTGGTCGATATTCAACCATTTCAGGAGGTAGCATATGATCAAGAACCGATGGTACTGACGGAAGAAGTCTAAGCTACACCAGGCAATGGTGAAAAACAAGGCTCCAGGAATTGATGGCGTACTGATTGAGATGTTTCAACAAACGAATGCAATGCTGGAAGTGCCAACTCATCTGTGCTAAGAAATTTGGAAGACAGCTACCTGGCCAGCTGACTGGAAGAGATCCATATTTGTGCCCATTCCAAAGGAAAGTGATCCAAGAGAATGTTGAAATTTTTGAACAATATCATTAATGTCACACTCAAGTAAAATTTTGCTGAAGATAATTAAAAAAATGGTTGCAGCAGTACATCTATGGGGAACTGCCAGAAATTCAAGCTAGATTCAGAAGAGGATGTGGAATGACGGATATCATTGCTGATGTCAGATGGATCCTGACTGAAAGCAGAGAATACCAGAAAGATGTTTACCTGTGTTTTATTGACTATGCAAAGGCATTCAACTGTGTGGATCATAACAAATTATGGGTAAAATTATGAAGATAGGAATTCCAGAACACTTAATTGTGCTTATGCCAAACCTATACATAGACCAAGAGGCAGTTGTTCGAACAGAACAAGGACATACTGAGTTGTTTAAAATCAGAAAATGTCTGTGTGAGGATTGTATCCTTTTACCATACTTATTCAATCTGTATGCTAAGCAAATAATCCGAGAACGTGCCATCAGGATTGGAGGAAGACTCATTAACATCCTGCGATATGCAGGTGATACGATCTTCCTTGCTGAAAGTGAAGGGGACTTGAAGCACTTACTGATGAAGATCAAAAACTACAGCCTTCAGTATGGATTACACCTCAACATAAAACAAAAATCTTCACAACTGGACCAGTAAGCAATATTATGATAAACAGAGAAAAGATTGAAGATGTCAAGGATTTAATTTCATTCCAAGGACATCATGCTTGGTAAAGTAGAAGGCCAGCGAAAAAGAGGAAGACCTTCAAGAAGATGGATTGACACAGTGGCTACAACAGTGGGTTCAAATATAGCAATGATCTTGAGGATGGCGCAGGACTGGGCAATGTTTCTTTCTGTTTGACATAGGGTCGCTATGAGCTGGAACTGACTGGACAGCACCTAACAACAACAGCAACAACAACGACATTGAGAGTGCTGGAAGAAGAAGAGGAATCAGCAGAGGAGACTTGAGATTGGGTAACCAGTAAGGCTGTTTTGAAGGTAGCATTAACCAGACAGATGGTAGGGAAAGAATTTGAGGTTAATGAAGTGGTGAGTGCAGGGACCCTGAGTAGGGGATAGTAAATGGTGAGTGGTGTGGCATGGGGAGCTTACACAGAAGAATAGAGGAGAAACTAACGGTGAAGCTGAACAATGGACTTCCCAGACTTGTATGGGATTTTGAACACTCAACTGAGGACTTTGGGAGTTTATTTCATGATAATGATGAAATGGCTAAGATTTATTGAGGACTTACTCTGACATACCATGTGTCAGGCACTGTACTAAGCACATTACATACATGAACTCATTGAATCTTTAAACTTGCCCTTCAAGCAAGACAGTATGATTATCCTTGAACAGATTTAGATACTGAGGTATAGAGAGGTTAAGATTTCATTCAAGGTTACACAGCCAGTGACTGCTTTTAACTCAGGCAGTCCTCATTCCAATGTCCATCCTTTTAACCACTAACCTGTCCTGTCTCCTGGAGGTCTGGCACTTCTTAATCAGGTGTCAGAAGGCCTTTGAGACTGAGGGCAGGTGTTGTTTCCCTGGAGAGGATCTGGCTTCACTCTGTTTCTTAGAGGAAGTGCTTTACATGCTGGTTTGGAGCAACGTTGAAAGATTTCAAGTTGGGCAGTGACTTGATGGAGTTTGCTTTTGTAGAATGTTGATCTGTTGGCAGTGTGGGGAATAGAGTGGATGAGGAGGGTTCCTGGGATATTGAGGGTTAGGGGGAGATACACGTGGGAGAGTTTAGTTCAGTGTTGGAGAGGTCAGGATGGTTCAGTGGTAGAATTCTTACCTTCCATGCAGGAGACCTGAGTTTGATTCCTGACCAGTGCACACAAGTGCAGCCACCAGCCATCTGTCAGTGGAGGCTTGCGTGTTGCTATTGTCATCGAATGACAACGTGTACTCTGTTAAAAAAGAAAGTAAAGAGATTTCATATAAGTTCAAATTAAAGCTGAAGAAAGTTAGAACAAGTCTACAAGAGCCAAAGTATGACCTTGAGTATATCCCACCTGAAGTTAGAGACCATCTCAAGAATAGACTTGACACTTTAAACACTAACGGCCAAAGACCAGACAAGTTGTGGAATGACATCAAGGACATAATACATGAAGAAAGTAAGAGGCCATTAAAAAGACGGGAAAGAAAGAAAAGACCAAAATGGATGTCCGACAGACTCTGAAACTTGCTCTTGAATGTCGAGTAGCTAAAGTGGGCAGAAGAAATGATGAAATAAAAGAACTGAACAGAAAATTTCAAAGGGCGGCTCAGGAAGACAAAGTAAAGTATTATAATGACATGTGCAAAGACCTGGAGTTAGAAAACCTAAAAGGAAGAACATGCTCAGCATTTCTCAAGCTGAAAGAACTGAAGAAAAAATTCAAGCCTTGAGTTGCAATAGTGAAGGATTCTATGGACAAAATACTGAACGATACTGGAAGCATCAAGAGAAGATGGAAGGAGTACAAAGAGTCACTGTACCAAAAATAATTGGTTGACGTTCATCCATTTCAGGAGGTAGCATATGATTAAGAATCAATGGTACTGAAGGAAGAAATCCAAGCTGCACTATAGGCATTGGCCAAAAAAAAAAAAAAAAAAAAAAACCCAAAAACCAAGGCTCCAGGAATTGACGGAATACCAATTGAGATGTTTCAACAAATGCATGCAATGCTGGAAGTACTCCCTCATCTATGCCAAGAAATTTGGGAAGACAGCTACTTGGCCAACTGACTAGAAGAGATCCATATTTATGCCTATCCCAGAGAAAGGTGATCCAACTGAATGTGGAAATTATTAAGCAATATCATTAACATCACACTCAAGCAATTTTGCTGAAGATCATTCAAAAGCAGTTGCAGCAGTACGTTGACAGGGAACTGCCAGAAATTCAAGCCGGATTCAGAAGAGGATGTGGAACCAGGGATTAATCATTGCTGATGTCAGATGGATCTTGGCTGAAAGCAGAGAATACCAGAAAGATGTTTACTGTGTTTTATTGACTATGCAAAAGCATTTAAATGTGTGGATCCTAAAAATTATGGATATCATTGTGCATAATGGGAATCACAGAACAATTAATTGTGCTCATGAAGAATATGTACATACATCAACAGACAGTTGTTCGAACAGAACAAGGGGATACTGTGTGGTTCAAAATCAGGAAAGGTGTGTGTCAGGGTTGTATCCTTTCACCACAATCTGTATGCTGAGAGAAGCTGGACTATATGGAGAAGAACTCAGCATCAGGATCGGAGGAAGGCTCATTAACAACCTGCAATATGCAGATGACACAACCTTGCTTGCTGAAAGTGAAGAGGACTTGAAGCACTTACTGATGAAGATCAAAGACCACAGCCTTCAGTATGGATTACACCTCAACATAAAGAAAACAAAAATCCTCACAACTGGACCAATAAGCAACATCATGATAAACGGAGAAAAGATTGAAGTTATCACGGTTTTCATTTTACTTGGATCCACAATCAATCCCCATGGAAGCAGCAGCTGAGAAATCAAACAATACATTGCACTGGGCAAATCTGCTGCAACATATCTCTTTAAAGTTCTAAAAAGCAAAGATGTCGCTTTAAGGACTAAGGTGCACCTGACTGAAGCCATGGTGTTTTCAATCGCCTCATATGCACATGAAAGCTGGACAATGAATAAAGAAGACCGAAGAATTGATGACTTGGAATTATAGCGTTGGCAAAGAATATTGAATATACCATGAACTGCCCAAAGAAGGCACAGATCTGTCTTGGAAGAAATATAGCCAGAATGCTCCTTAGAAGCAAGGATGGGGAGACTCCATCTCACATACTTTGGACATGTTAGCAGGAAGGATCAGTCCCTGCGGACGGACAGCATGCTTGGTAAAGTAGAGGGTCAGCAAAAAAGAGGGTGACCCTCAACGACATAGATTGACACAGTGGCGCAACAGTGGGCTCAAGCATAACAATGATCATGAGGATGGCGCAGGACCAGGCAGTGTTTTGTTCTGTTGTACACAGGGTCACTATGAGTCGGAACTGACTCAATGGCACCTAACAACAGCAGCAACAACAAAGAGGTTTATTGAGAGTTGCATCTCACAAAGTGAAAACCAGCACCCCGAAAAGCTGCAGTCACATGGACATAGTTATAAGGTTGAATTAGGAATTTAGTTTACAATATTCTGACTGGTCTGCAAGTAGTCAGTAAAGTGGAAGGCGGCATATCTCAACGTGGGGCTTTATTTAGGCAGAGTTATGTGGGTCAAGGGGATTGGTTACACTCCCATGATTGTGGAAGTATGTGCTCACAAGAGGGTCACAAGATGATTGATAGGGGGCCAGGTTCTGCTGGTTCCACCCAGCCAGAGGGCTAAGGTCATATGCATATGAATGGAAAGAAGTCAGTCTGCTGGTTGTCTGCTGGTTCCGCCTGGCCAGAGGCGCAGGGCCATATGCATATGAAGAAGTCAAAGTTACACTCTCAGGACTGCAGAAGGAGAGCTCATAAAATGGAGTCAGGGCTACACCTGAGCCAGCCAGCGTAGGCATACCAGGCACCTCAGTTTCGGTACCCTTGCACACTATGATGCTCAGCAGGTTGCAGCAGAGCTTCCAGACTAGGATGGACTAGGATGAAAGGCCCAGTGAGCTTCCAAAAATTAGCCAGTGAAAATCCTATAGATCACAACAATCTGATACCCTTGTGCGTGGGGTCACCATGAGTCCAGGGCTGACTTCATGGCAGGTAACAACAACAGTTTGTTGTGGGACCTGAGGGCCAAGCAGTGCATTGCAGGCTGCAGGTCTGGAACTCAGTAAAAGCTGAACTGGAGTATTTGAGATTGAGGCAGTTGAAGTAAATTAAATCAGCAGTACTGGATAATTTTCAGATCTTCATCATCCATATATACACCTTTTTCCGAAATGAGTTCTCCTGAGAACAAGTCCATCTCTCACTTTAGAGGAAAAAGGCACACCTCTTGCTGTTCCACCATCTTACTATGATGCATTTTGGGGAGTATAAGATACCTCCTAGGATCCAAACATAGAGACAATTCTAAAGACTGATGCAGGTGTGGGAAAGTTAATTGACTCCAAGCACTTCTTTTTACAAGTCAAGTGGTTTTGGTTGTTTGATTCCAACACATTTGAAGGACAACATACATATGATTTTTGATGATGGATTACTGCAAAACACAGGACATTCCAGATTTCTAAATAGCCAGAAGACCATCAGAAAAAGGGAACCAATTACTAATAGTGATTTCTCTATGAATATCACCTCCTTCTGATGAGAGCCTAAACAGATGAGACACTCCCAGAGCCTTAGCACATGGAAACTAGCTTTTATCACTTACAACAAGAAGCAGGCAGCACCCCAGAACAAAGGTGGATCCAGTTTTAAGCACCCACACTGACCTGAAAAGGCTGCCTGGGTGTAATGATGATCCGCTTTGCACTTTGCACTGTAGGTGAGGGACCTAAAAAGGGAGCTACCTTCTGCTGATCCCACTGGCCAGGTTAGATGGGTTGAAAACTTCTACACATGCTTCCGCCTAGCACCATAGCCAATGGACTGCCAAGGTCGCTCCCCCAGCCATTTTTATACCCCAAAGCCTACATGACATGCTACGTGGAGCGAAGTGCTACATGGAGCACAACGTAAATGTTTTCTGCCTGATTACCTTGTTGTGGTGGGGTGGGGAGAGGTGTGTTAGGCACCTTGGCACCAACCCAGAAAGGTAACTCTTTAACCCTGCTAACCAACATTAGTTCTCAGAGGGTGAGGGGTGGTGTTTGTTTGAGGCCTCATCATGTACTCCTCCCTTCCTGAGGCCTCTTGTCAGGATGAGGAGTTGAAGACTTCCCAACTCATTTACACATGTGTAAGTATTGCCTGGTCGTTGTAGAAAAGCAAAGAGCACTTTGGTTGCTGATGCTGTTTTCAAAGCCAGAGACAAAAGGCCAAACCAAGTTTGTTGTCCCACAGTTAGAGAGTAATTTGTGTTCATAACTTGCTAGGATTTCAAAGATTTGAGTGACATTGCTGTAACCAGAATATTTCCATCCTTCACTTATTTGAAGAGTTTCTCAGTGCTTGAATCTAAAACGAAAAGAAGTGATGCAATTAGACCTGTTTCATTATAAAAATAAGACGTCCAGAGACCCATGAATTAATAATCAGAAAAGAAGCCCAGTTCATCTCATTAAGTGATGTATTTCTAAAAAGATTTTACTTTTTTTGTGTTTTACAATTATTAAGATTTGTAATATACTTATGATGCTTTGATTAATTCAAATTTACTACTACTCAACCAAGACAAACTTTTTTTTTTTACTCTTACGACATTATGGTCACAGAATTTTTTTTTTTTTAATTTAAGTGTTTTATTTATGTATATTTTTTGTGAATGACATATGAAAGGGTTATCAATAAATTATTTTGAAGCATAAAAATGAAAATTTGGTTTAAAATCTGTGTGATAATACAGAAACTTGTACAAGAATTTCATAGCAGAGTTAGTCATAATAGTCAAAAAGTGGAAACAACCTAAATGTCCATCAGACTGATGAATGGATAAGCGAAATATGGTATGTCCATACAATGGAATATTATTGGACAATAAACGGGAATGAAGTACCAATCTGTGCTACCACATGGATGAACCTTGACAACATTATACTAAGTGAAAGAAGCCAGTCACAAAAGACCACGTATTGTATGATATTATATGAAATGTCCAGAATCGAGGCAGGAAGTAGATTAGTGGTTGCTTAGGGCTGTGGTGGGGAGGAGGGAGGATGGAGTATGACTGCTAATGGGTACAGGTTTCTTTTTGGGGTGATAAAATGTTCTAAAATTAATTGTGGTGATGGTTGCACAACTCTGAATATAGCGAATGACTGCTGAATTGTACACGTTAGTAGTCGAATTGTATGATGTGAAATACTGTTAAAGCTGTTAAAAAAATCTGTGGGGTCAATGGAATAGAAATAGGAGTTAAAGCAGAAAAAAGAACGATGACAAAATTTTGAGTATTAATGAAAAGCTTGTATGTGTACCAATACTGTAAAATAGGTTCTTTGCAACCATTTAAACTTGGGATAAAAAAAAAATTGGATGTCAAATTAGAAATTGCATAGGGATACTTAGGGTTACTTAGTTTTTATTTTAGGGGATTCGTGAACAAAAAAACTTGAAGCCCAATGGATTCTATATCCTAAATAGAATGGGTAGATTAAGGGAGACAAAACCCAAAAAATACAAAACCATTGTTGTCTAGTCGATTCAGACTCAGTGACTGTACAGGACAGAGTAGAATTGCCCCATAAGGTTTCCAAGGCTGTAATCTTTATGGAGGCAGACTGCCACATCTTTATCCCGTGGAGCGGCTGGTGGGTTCAAACTGCTTATCTTTCAGTCAGCAGCCAAGCCCTTAAACCACTACAGCATTATGGCTTCTTTAAGCGAAACTAGAGAACTAATAAAGGAGAACTAGGAAAACCAATCAGCCTTTCGGGAAAATGCAGGAGCAACTACGAGGTAGAAGGAGAACCAGGGAGTGGCTGTTCCCCGGTGGAGGGAGTATCAGGCATCACCGGGATCATGCAAGCCTAGGACTCAAAACCATCCCACTTGATCCTGGCTGCAATTGTGAGGTCTTTGACCTTCATCCATTTTAATCAATTATTTACATTCCAGCGCAGAGGCTGGTGACTGGAAACAGAGTTTAGAGAGGCCAGAGGAGAGAATCAGAAGAGAGGAAGTGAAGACATCGACTGCAGACTACTCTCTTAAGAAGTTAGACAGAGCAGTAGTTTGGTAACTTTGGAGAGAAGTGGTGTAAAGGGAGTTGTTACCACGCGAAAGATGAATTCCACTTGAACATGTTTGTAGACCAAAGGTAAAAAGTTGGTGAGTGAGAGACTGAAGTTGGAGGAAAGATGCCCTTTATGCAATGTACAAAATGGACTGTGGATCAGCTGGCCTTGGCTGTGGCCAGGAAACCCTGGTGGCGTAGTGGTTAAGAGCTACGGCTGCTACCCAAAAGGTCGGCAGTTTGAATCCACCAGGCACTCCTTGGAAACCCTGTGGGGCACTTCTACTCTGTCCTATAGGGTCGCTATGAGTCGGAATCGACTTGACGGCAACGGGTTTGGTTTTGGTTTTGGCTGTGGCTAAGAGGAAACAAGAGGATGCCTTCTTCCTTGCTTAGCAATTGTGGCCTTCTCTTTCTGCAAGCTAGAGATTCGCTCAGTAGCTCTGCAGGGAACTCTACAAATTCTCATTCAAGTAGTGATGTTCAGACATTCACAGTCTCCCAAACTGCTTATTTCTGCATCACTTGTTTTCAACGTTGCAGATATTGAGAGTTACAACAGGATGGGCGTGTGGGTGGGTCAATACACTTGCTCAACATGCTTTTGAATTTGACTGACTGATTTAGGTAACAGCGGCTCCTAAATTTCTCGGGTAGGAGTAAAAAGATGTTTAAAGTCCATTTTGTTTTTACTCACCTTAATTTGTTGGAATTACACTGGAAGGTAAGAAACCCATGGGTCAGCAGGTGGAGGTGGGATAGCTGCCTCTGTCTTTCATGGGGGCCTGTGGATGGGAGACTAGTCTGGGCTTGCACACACTGCCTGGGCCGGAGAGTGGCTGTTGAATATGCTGAGTAAGACGAAAGAGGGTCCTGTGAAAATTCACAGCAAACAGGATTCTGCACCGCCCCCCACCCAGGTGCTTCGCTGTTACTCCAAGGTACTTTAATCTATTTCATTAGGTTTGCACCGTTATGAAATGCTCTCAGCAGTAAGCCCAACAACCGAAAGAGAAGAAAGGAAGTATTTAGTAATATCCAGAGAAGGCCGTGGTTGGGACCAAGAGTCTTGCATTATTCACTGCTGCAATGTGAAGAAAAAGGAATTTCTTAAACTTCTCATATATATAGATATACAAGGTCCATTTTGAAAGTCACATTGTGAAGATAAATAATACTATTGGGAAGATGAGGTCACAGTAAGGCCGCTGACTTCCTCCTCTGAATCCTCCCAATCCATGGTTGTACGCTGTTGAGTTGATTCTGACTCACAGTGACCCCATGTGACAGAATAGAACTGCTCTATAGGGTTTCCTAGGCTGTCGTCTTTATGGAGGAGCTCTGGAAGCACAGTGGTTAAGCACTTGGCTGGTAACCAAAAGGTCGGTGGTTCAACCCACCAGCTGCTCCACAGGAGAAAGATGTGGCAGTTTGCTTCCGTAAAGATTACAGCCTTGGAAACCCTATAGGGCAGTTCTACTCTGTCGTATAGGGTCACTATGAGTTGGAATCGACGCGACGGCCGTGGGTTTTGGAATCTTTACAGGAGCAGATCGCCAGGTCTTTCTCCTACAAAGCCACTGTGTGGGTGTGAACCGCTGACTTTTCGGTTAGCAGCCGTCGCTTAACCTTTACACTTCCAGGGCTTTTTTCCAGTCTTTATACACTCTCTTTTATGGTAATGCTTTGAAGAATTGAAGACTATATTATAAGGTAGCCAACGGATGGTGTGGTTGCAAGGAGATGTAGCAGGTTATCTGGCAGTCCGTTAACAATTTTCTAGGCTATACTTTGGTGTAAGCATATTAGCAGGAGAAATTATCTTATTTTTTGAATTTATACTTAATATTTTTATTGTTATTATTGTTTTAAAGCTGGATATCAAGTTGCCTCCTGTGTGCTAGGAGTCCTAGTGGCCTAGTCGTTAAAGCGCTCGACCGCTAACCAAAAGGTCAGTGGTTCGAAACCACCATCAGCTCCGTGGGAGAAGGATGTGGCAGTCTGCTTCCATAAAGATGTACAGCCTTGGAAACCCTATGGGGTCCCTATGAGTTGGAAGCAACTTGACAGCAGTGGGTTTTTTAATTTTTGTTTTTCCTGTGTGCTAAGGCTATTGAGAACACAAAGATGAAAAGGACAGTTTCTGAACAGCGGGTCGTATCTAGGGATTCGAGGATTCCCTGTCCTTGGGTGGACTTTAGGGACCCTATGAACTGGGATGGGAAAAGATTACATCTAATTTGCCCTCACCTCTAACCGCAATGCGGCGTTTCCTTCAATTGTGAGTGGTAACAACAAGCCACAATAGTGTCAGCTGCGCCTGTGACTGCCACCGGGACAAATCACATCTATTGTCCTATCATATTATAGTTGTTGAAGCTCCTTTAAAATATTGTTTACGTATCACTTCTTTGAAATGATGGTAGTTAGTTGACCCGCCACTAGATCTTGTTACTTAATACATTTATAAAAAGGCATACGTGTTATTACATCAAATATGTGTTTTAAAATTTGATAACTGTATTTCATAACTAGTTTCCTGCGTATGCCTACTTTGTGCATTTAAAGACCGCATTCTGAGAAGGCTTCACGAGGCCACCAAAGGAGTCTTCTCAGAATAAAAGAATAAAAGAAGCTGAGAATGCCTTTAGGTTTACAGTTTCATGGGGGAGATGAGAAACCCAGACAGATTAAATCAGCACAAAGTAGTGCGTGGCTGCTAGAGCTATACCCAGAAACCGTGGGGCCTGGAGCAGCTGGAGCTCAGGTTCGGGGACAGCTTCTAGAGAAGATTCCTGAGCTGCACCTGGAATGAAGAGGAGGAGAAAAAGCAAGAGATCTTTTTTGGAGGACAGAACAGAATGAATTGTGGGCTGTGAAACCACCAGGCCTCTGGAAATAGGGAGCAGCTCAGGACTACTGACATACGTGCTTGCTGACTCTGCTAAGTCCTGGAGTTCAAGAATGAATCAGAGATGGCAGCCTAGGTGGTTGATAAACTCACGTTTTAATTTTTTAAATTTATTTATTTTAAAATATTTTATTGTATTTTAGGTGAAAGTTGACCCAGCGCGTTAGGTTCCCATTTAACAATTTTTATACAAATTGTTCCGTGCCATTGGTTACAATTTTCCCAATGTGTCAGCATTCCCATTATTTCCATTCTGTTTGCTCTGTTTCCATTGATCTAGCTTCCCTGCCCATCCTTGCCTTCTCATCTCTGCTTTTGGGTAAATGTTGACTGTTTGGTCTTATGTAGTTAATTGTTTAAGGGAGCACATTACTCACCGGTGATACTGTTTATTTTATAAACCAATCTGTTATTTGGCTGAAAGGTGACCTCCAGGACTGGCTTCAGTGCCAAGTTCAAAGGTTATTTTCGGGTGATAGTGTCGAGGGTAAGCTTACTTTTTTAGAACCGTGTTTACGGGAGGAAGGAGTAGAATGAGGTATAGTTTGAAAAATGGACATTCAGGTGGCATAATAAAAAAACCAAAAACCCGTTGCCACGCAGTCGATTCAGACTTACGGTGACAGCACGTATTACAGAGTAGAACTGCTCCATAGGGTTTGCTTGGCTGTAATCTTTATGGAGGAGCCCTGGTGGTACAGTGGTTAAGTGGTCAGCTGCTAACTGAAAGGTCAGCAGTTCAAACCCACCAGCGGCTCAGCAGGAGAAAGATGTGGCAGTCTGCTTTGGTAAAGATTACAGCCTTGGAAACCCTGTAGGGCGGTTCTACTCTGTCCTGTAGGGTCTTCCTGAATCGGCATCAACTCAACGGCAATGAGGTTTGGTAATTTTTTTTTTTTTCCCATTCAACAATCTGTACACGGAATGTTCCAAGACATTGGTCATAGTCCCCTCAATGTGTCAGCACTCTCCCCATTTCCGCCCTGGGTTCCCCATTGCTGTTCACCTGGTTTTCCTACCCCTTCCTGCCTTCTCGTCTTTGCTTTGGGGCAGATTTTGCCTTTTTGGTCTCATATAATTAACTGCTCTAAGGAACTCGTTCCTCTTGGATGTTATTGTTTATTTTGTACGCCTGTCTATTGTTTAGCTGAAAGGTGGTCGCCGGAAGTGGCTTCAGTTCCATGTTAGAAGGGTGTCTTAGGACATAGTTTTAGGAGTTTCTCCAGTCTCTATTAGACTAGTAAGTCTGGTCTTGGTAATCTTTATGGAAGCAGATTGCCAGGTCTTTCTTCCATGGTGTTGCTGGATGGGTTTGAACCACAAACCTTTAGGTTAGGAGATAAGTACAAACCGCACCACCCAGGGACCTAATGGTATAATAGAATGTTTATCGGGGTTTAATTGACATACAGTAAACTGCACATATCTGATAAGTTTTGGTATATGCATACACTGTGAAAACATCACAGTCAAGATAATGAACATATCACCTCCCATGTTCCATAAAGCCTCTTCTGCCCTCCTTCCCCTTCCGTCCCTAGCAACCACTGCTCTGCTTTCTGTCATAGATTAGTTTGCATTTTCTAGAATTTTATAACTATGGAATCATACCCCATATGCTCTTTTTGGTCTGGCTTCTTCCACTGTGCATAATTATTCTGAGGTTCCTCCATATTCTTGGGTATCAGTTAATTCCTTTTTGGTGCCAAGTAGTATTTATGGTAGAATTGTCTATTTTTGACAAAAGGACAAAAAAAAAAAAAAAAAAAAACCGAGAGAGAGAAAGCCTTGTTTTCATAATACTAAATTTAAAAAGGGAGTGAGATTTTTAATGCTTATCAAATGGGGGAACATGGGTTAAAGATTGTTGAGAAATGCTGCCCTGCAGTGTGGTCAGAGTGCATTCCAGCTCGATGCTAAATTTGAGCACATTTGGAAATGTTTTAGACAAGAAAGAAGGCAGTTCCTCAGGACATCAAAACAACCACTACAGCAGAGTGGGCCTTTGCAACCACAGGCACTCTGATGACAAGATTTGTAAAGACTCTGTCTAGTGAAGTGTTCAAAAAGCATTTTATGTGTCATCTGCTTTCCTTACACCCTCCTCACTTCAGATAAGGGGCAAGACTATTCTCCCTGTCGCATAAATGGGAAATGAGGTATGGCCAGTTTGAGGGAATTATTACCCAAGATCGCTGTGAGTCAGGGGCAGAGCCACGACTGCAGACGTCCTCACCAGATCCCTAATCCTAGCCTTGCTAGCAGGCCGGGCTCGTGTTTTAAAGAAAATACAATAATTTCACTTTCACTTTGGTCCGTGTTTGGCCTGTGATAGAATCTTTAAATTGGAGGAGTGAAGGCTTTTCTTTTCCTTCTTTTAAAACTTTTCCCTCTCTAGTTGTTGAATAAACATGGATATATTGACTCCATTCAGTGGACTGCAACCATTGCATGCCTGTTGTAGGCAAGGCTCTTTTCCAGGCACCGAGGAGATACCAAGATGGGTAAATCCTGGAGGTTACTACGGAGCAGATGAGACCAAAGAACTAATGAGGATTAAACAGTGCTTCTTTAGGGTCATGGAGGTTTGAGAAACTGGTGACAGTCTTGGGCCCTGTCTCCGAGCAGTATGCCCATTTGTGGACACACACACACACAATTCTGCAATGATTTTAGGTTGTGTAGCAATCCATCTACAGCTCATCTGTCAGATTGACTTTACCAGTAAACCAGTTGCCGCTGGGATGATTCTGACTCAATGTGACCTCATGTATGTCAGAATAGAACTGTGCTCCATAGGGTTTTCTTTCTTTTTCTTTTTAATTTTTAACAGCTTTATTAAGATACAATTTGCCTACAATGCAGTTGTCTCATTTAAAATGTACAGCTCAATGTTGCTTAGCATGCTTATGGAGTTGTGCAATGATCAACATATTATAATTTTAGAACATTTTCAACACTCCAGAAAGAAAGCTCGTACTCATTAGCAGTCAGTCCCCATCTCCCATCCCTCAGCCCCTAGTCCTAGACAACCACCAGTCTGCTTTCCCTCTTGATAGATTTACAAATTCTGGACATTTCATATAAATGGGATCATACAGTACGTGGTTTTTTGTGACTGGCTTCTGCTCCTTTCAATTAGCGTAATATTTTCAAGGTATGGGTATACCACATTTTGTTTATCTATTCACCAGTTGATGGCCAGTTGGGTTGTTTCCACTTCTGAAGTGCATAGTACTGTATCTGGCTGTTGGTTTACTTTTAGGTTCTTCTCAATAGAATATAAGCTTCATGAAAACAGGAAATTTGTCTTTTTTGGTGTTGTTAAGAATATACACATAGAGTTTTCAGTGGCTGATTTTTAGGAAGTAGCTTGCCAGGCCTTTCTTCCAAGGCACCTCTGGTTGGACTCAAATCTCCAACCTTTGGGTTAGCAGCTGAGCACATTATCTGTCTACACCAATCAGGGGCTCCAGATTGATTTCAGGGTAAACTAAAATTGTAATGCCTTGAAGGAAGTACAAAGCCATGGCCACTGACTAGAAAGAAATACTAGAGATTAGATCTGGATGGGTCAGAGAATCCTGAGGGGTGTGTGTGATGGATAGTGTTTTGACTGGCAGGCTGGTCAAGTTAGGGGCAGGGTATTCACTTCTGAAAGACAGTATTCCGGGTAGAGGTAAAAAGTCTGAGAAAGGCTGGGAGAGTGGGAAGTAGGAAAACTCAAGGAATTCTGAGAAGCCCAGTTTGGCTGGAGGGTAGATTGTATGAAATCTTCAGCAACAATCACAGAAAGGTAGGTGGGGACCATATTGTGAGTGAGCACTGAAAGCAAAGTGAGTAGATTTTTTAATTTGCTCAATAAAATATTTTTTTTTCTTTCTTCCGGGTAGTTTTGGAGTGTGTATGTGTGAACAATACATATTTATTGTAATGAATTTAGGAAGTTACAAAAAATCGAAATTGCCAGATAATCTGATCTTTATAAGTATTTGATGTATTTTGTTCTAGTTTGTGAACACTCTTTCCACCCTTCCCCAACCCTGACTCAGCACTCCAATTGTTAAGTATTTATCACAATTTATATAACTCTTCCCTATATTCTTTATGTTTGAGGCTCAATGAACGTTTTATACAAATGTCTCTCTTTATTAATTAACTATTTCCTTAGCATGGGTACATAGAAGAGGAAGTATTGGGTCAATGTACATGAACTTCTTTAGAAGACTGATTGGGCATAGAGTAAGCAGCTTTCTCAAGGGTTATCTGCCTCCTATCTTATTTTCCTCTGTTTTTTTCTTTCAGCACGCTTTTGTCTACTCTTTCTTAGCCTGTTTTGTAAATACTGGGGCTCCCCAGGACCCCATCATTCTTTTTTTTTATATTTTATTGTACTTCAGGTGAAGGCTTACAGAACAAATAGTTTCTCATGAAACAGTAGTACACATGTTGTTTTATGACATTGGTTAACAACCCCACAACATATTAACCCTCTAAATTCTCAACTTTTTTTTTTTGGTGAAAATACACATAGCCAAAGATACACCATTTCAAAAATTTCTACATACACAGTTCAGAGACATTGACTACGCTCTTCCAATTGTACTGTTATTCTCACTTAAGATGAAGGCTTACAGAACAAAATAGTTTCTCATTTAACAGTTACTACACATGTTGCCCTATGACAATGGTTAACAATCTCACAACACATCAACAATATCCTTACTCAATCTTGTGTTCCCTATCACCAGCTTCCTTGTCCCCTTCTGCCTTCTGGCTCTTGTCACTGGACTCCTGTACCTCGTTAGTCTCATCTGGTTTTACGGGGCTGTCCACTCCCAGGCTGAACAGTAACTTCACCACTGAGCTAAAAGGGTGTCTGGGGGCCATACTCTTGAGGTTTCTCCAGTCTCCTTTGGACCAGTAAATCTGGTCTTTTTTTTTGTGAGTTAGAATTATGCTCTACTTCCTTCTCTAGCTCTGTCCAGAACCCTCTGTTGTGATCCTGGTCAGAGCAGTCAGTGGTGGTAGCCGGGCACCATCTAGCTGTACTGGACTCAGTCTGGTGGAGGCCTTGATAGCTGTGGACAATTAGTCCTTTGGACTAATCTTTTCCTTGTATCCTGTTCTCTTCATTCTCCCTTGCTCCCGAAGGGATGAGACCAGTGGAGTATCTTAGATGGCCGCTCACAGGCTTTTAAGACCCCAGACACTACTCACCAAGGTAGAATGTAGAGCATTGTCTTTATAAGCTGTGTCATGCCAATTGAGCTAGATGTTCCCCGAGACCATAGGACCCCATCCTTTTTGCACCTTTTCCCTGAAAATCTTCTCTTCCTGATTGAGCTCATTCATAATAAGGTAACATATATTGAATACCTATCCTCTGTCACATATAATTCTCACTGCAACACTATCATATAATTATTATATATCATATATAATTATGCAATTTAATTATTAGTATCATTATTTTACAGACATGGAAACTCAGGAAAGTTACTTTCCCAAGGCATAGGTACTAAGGCATTCAGGGAATGTCTCTGTGTTCATCTTCCCAAATCTGTGTCTTCATCCTCCATCTCTATGTCAAGCTCCATGGCAACACATCCCATTACCCAGCATACATTTCCATTAGAGATTTCCAAGGACACCTCAAACTCTCTATGTTCAAAACTCAACTGCCAAATATTATTCCCAAACCTGCTCCTCCATTACACTGGTAATTCCATGAGTCACCCTTGACAGTCATCTTTTCTTTCTTCCTAGTCACCCCACCAGAGTGCCTGGGTGGCGAAAATGGTTGAGTGCTCCACTACTAACTACAAACTTGCTGGTTTGAGCCCACCTAGTGGAGCCACAGAAGAAAGGCCTGTAATCTGCTTCCATGAAGATTACAGCCAAGAAAACCCTTTAGAGCTCAGTTCTACTCTGTAATACATGGAATTGCCATGAGTTGGAATTGACTCAAAGGTAATGAGTTCGATTTATTTTTTGGAATCCGCCCACCCACCCGGTTTATGCCTGACAGCAGTGGTGGCCACTGTATCCACGTGGCAATCCCTCTATTTCAAGACATTGTTTGCCTGGTTTCTAGTGTTCCCACAACCTACATGTTGGTCTCCCTGCCTCTGGTTGACTTCCCTCTAGCCATTCCCCTCATTACTGGCAAATTGAGCATCGTAAAGCTGGTCTTATCATCTCCTCTCCTGAAAATTTTAGTGGTTTCTCTTTACCTTCAAAATAAGTTTCTTAAATGCTAAATTGTTTAGCATTTCTTAGCTAATTTCTTAAATGCTAAAGGTTCTTTCATGTTGAAGTTTCTTAGCATGCAGTGTGGTTACCGTCACCCAGGCCTTCTTCCTTCCCATTCGTGTGCTGCTATATCCCAATTTAAGGAGCCCTGGTAGTGCAACAGTTAAGTGCTCAACAGCTCCACGAGAGAAAGCCCTGGTGGTCTGCTCCCGTAAAGATTAAAGCCATGCCGTGGAGTTGATTTTGACGCATAGCCACCCTATATGACAGCATAGAACTGCCCCATAGGGTTTCCAAGGTTGTAATCTTTATGGAAGCAGACTGCCACATCTTTCTCTGGAGGAGCAACTGGTAGATTCAACCCACAGACCTTTCAGTTAGCAGCCAAGCACTTAAATACTGCACCACCAGGGCTCTTTATGGCACAACAAAACCAAAAAAACCAAACCCATTGCTGTTGAGTTGATTCCGACTCATAGTGACCCTACAGAACGGAGTTGAACTGCCCCATAGAGTTTCCAAGGAGTGGCTGGTAGATTCGAACTGATGACCTTTTGGTTAGCAGCCCAGCTCTTAACCACTGTGCCACTAGGGCCTTATGATACACAACACCAACATATTCCAATTGGAATTCCTGGGTGAGGCAAACACTCTCCTGAAGCATTGAAAGTTTGAGTTCACCCAGAGGCATCTCAGAAGAAAGGCATGGTGATGTACTTCTGAAAAATCAGCCACTGAAAACCCTGCAGAGAGTGGTTCCACTCTGACTCATGGGGTCGCTATGGATCAGAGTCGACTTGATGGCAACTAGTTTTTTATAGTCCAACCACAAGGAGCTCCTTGTGGTTAGAATGGGCTCTGAGCAAAGCTTCTGGCATCTTTGCCTGGCTCCTTCCTTTCTCCTTTTCCCTGTAAAACTCTGGTCCTCCCACTTCGCTCGGCTAACTCCTGGTATTTTCCAAGATCTCACAAAGGTGTCAGAGCCAGGATGGTCCCATCTCCGTCCTCACCTCCAGCGTGTCTAACTGCTTCATCAGAATTCTCAGATTTTATTTTAATCGTTTGATTACTCTTGGGTTTTTCCATTCCCCTGACTAAGAATTTTGACGGCAGAGTCTGAGTTAGTCAACTTTGTATTCCATAGACTAAGAACTTACCCAGAGGCTCCCCAAGAGAAAGACCTGTCAATCTGCTTCCATAAAGGTTGCCGTTGTTGTCAGATGCTGTCGAGTCGGTTCCAGCTCATTGCGACCCTGTGTACAACAGAACGCAATACTACCTAGTCCTGCGCCATCCTCACAATTGTTGCTATGTTTGAGCCCATTTGCTGCAGCCCGCTGTGTCAGTCTATCTCATTGAGGGTATTCCTCTTTTTTGCTGACCCTCTACTTCACCAAGCATGGTGTCCTTCTCCCGGGACTGGTGGGTCCCTCTTGATAACATGACCAAAGTATGTGAGATGAAGTCTTGCCATCCTCACTTCTAAGGAGCAGTCTGGCTGTACTTCTTCCAAGACAGATTTGTTTGTTCTTCTGGCAGTCCGTGGTATGTTCAATATTCTTTGCCAACATCATAAGGAGCCCTGGTGGTGCAATGATTAAGCTAACCAAAAGGTCGGCAGTTTGAACCCACCAGCTGCTCTGCAGGAGAAAGATGTGGCGGTCTGCTCCCATAAAGATTACAGCCTAGGTAACCCTGTGGGGCAGTTGTACTCTGTCACATGGGGTCACTATGAGTCAAAAATTGACTGCCGCACCTAACAACATCAAGACGCCCTGGGCATACAATAGATGCTCAGTAAATGTTTGCTGAATAAACTGTCGTACTTCCCCAGGACTCAGAGCACTTGGAGCCTTGGTGGCGCAGTGGTTAAGAGATCAGCTGCCAGCCAAAAGATTGGCAGTTCAAATCCACCAGCAGCTCCTTGGAAACCCTATGGGGCAGTTCTACTCTGTCCTATAGGGTCGCTGTGAGTCGGAATCGACTCGACGGCAAAGAGTTTGTTTGGTCAGTGCACTTGGTAGGTTCAGTAGCTGCTTCTCTGCCATTCAGAGCCAATGACATTGAGACTTTTGCAGCTTTAACTTTAAAAGGGTGTGCTGCACGAGTCCATGAATAAGAATTAGTTTTAATTTAGTGTTTTGAATTGAACACTATTGCCTGTTTTACCTTGGTTTTTGGTAGTAACAATTCTTCTCCATCCCCTCTACCCCCTCAATTCAGTAACTTAAAACAATCATACATTTAGCTCACATGAGTCCGTGGTTAGGTGATTCTGTTTTTTAGCAGCTCAGCTGATCTCTTCTGGGCTTGTCTATTTATCTGGAGTCAGGGCGTGGGTTAGATGGGGGCCAGATGACCCAGGATGGCTCATTTACTTGTCTGGTGGTTGGCTGGAGGCCCCGGATGCTCTTCAGTGTTTTCTCTCTGTCTCGGGCATCTAGTGCTGCTATAACAGAAATACCACAAGTGGATGACTTTAACAAGGAGAAATTTATTCTCTTGCAGTCTAGTAGGTTACAAGCCCAAATTCAGGGCATCGGCTCCAGGGGACGGCTTTGTCTGTTGGCTCTGGAGGAAGGTCCTTATCATCAGTCTTCCTTTGTTCTGAGCATCTCAGCACAGGAACCTCAGGTCCAATGGATGCGCTCTGCTCCCTGCACTGCTTTCTTGGTGGTATGAGGTTCCCCAACTCTCTGCTTGCTTCCCTTTCCTTTTATCTCTTGTAAGATAAAAGGTGGTGCAGGCCACACCCTAGGGAAACTCCCTTTACATTGGATCAGGCATGTGACCTTAGTAAGGGTGTTATGATCCCACCCTAATCCTCTTTAACATAAAATTACTATCACAAAATGGAGGACAACCACACAATCCTGGGAATCGTGGCCTAACCAAATTGATACACACATTTTCGGGGGACATAATTCAATCCATGACACTCTCCTAGCAGGCTAGCTCAGGCTCATTCATAGGGTGGTCTTAGGGATCCAAATGCAGCATGAGAGTAAGCCCCCATGCCCAGTGCATTCAAGCGACTGCTTGCGTCTTTGTTTGCTTCACAAGTCACATGGCCAGCCCAGATTCCATGGGTGGGGAAATATACTCCGCCTTTTGATGGGAAGAAAGGCAACAGCACATCGCAAGGATGTGGATGTAGGGAGGAGAATTTCTGACCATTTTTACAAACTACCTTATTTGGTCATCGAATGCATGAATTCCACAGTGCCTGATAGATGTTTGGCACTCAACAAAAGCTCTGAATTTTTGGATAAATAAATTGTTGGCCACAATTCTGCGCCATGGATTCACGCACGCAAACACACATGCGTGTGTATGTATGATTCTCATTTTGCAGATAGGCTTGAAGCATTCGTAGGAAAAACTGAACCTTTCTTTCTAGTCTATCTTATGTTTGGATCCTTGATGGTAGTGGTAGGTAGAGCTCAGATATTACAGAGCTATAAGTAAAATGTTAACATCAATACCTCAAATGCATTTTTGGAAAATGAGAGTTATTGAAGAATATTGAATTCAGTATAGAATTGAATTAATGAAAGACAGTGGCTGAAAGCTTGATATGATTGGATTAGTGTCTGGTATGGATAAAAAGCTACAGAGAGGTTTGGTTTGCATTTTAAAAATATCCTGTGCATAAAGCTACTCCACATGTTTATGCCTCATTGTCACTTCTAAGCAGTATTCCAAGACCCTACCTGCTAGAATTAATATCTCTAATGATGCTTGCTTCTAACTGGTCAGGTCACAGTTCAAGCTGCCTAAGATGAGTATATTTATAGATAAGTAGTTGGATGTGGGTCACAAACCAATGGCAGAAATAAGGCAAATGGCTCTTATCATTCTTGCATGCATGCGTCCATTCTGCCCACTAACACAGACGAAGCACCACTTAGGCATCAGGCCCTGTGATTCAGAGAATGAGACCAAAATCTCTGCCTCCAGGAGTTCACAGCCCATGGAGGTGTGTGTGTAGGGGAGATACATAAAGTAAGTACAGTTCTTAATAAACGTTAATAAAGTTTTAAGAAGATTATGCAATGGAGCATAGGCTTTTGACATCGGTTCTTAATTAGGAATGGACATAGCAAGCAACTCTAGAACTTTTCCGAAGGACACTTGCCCAGCTAGTACCCCTGGAGATTCTCATTCATTAGGTCCTGTGTGGGGCACAGGCATTTGTATTTTGAAAAAGCAGAAGTGATTCGGAGGGGTACCCCTAATCAAGAACCATTACCTTATAAACTTTTTAGTGTACAATTTAGGTGTGATAGATAGATAGCTGCCTTCAAGTCGACTTTGAATCACGGTGAGCCTATGTATAACTCACAATTGCCAGCATGTTCCAGTCCATCATTTTGGCTATTGTGCTAATCCATCTCACCCTCACTGACCCTCTGCTTCACCAAACATGATGTCCTCCTCCAGTGACTGATCCCTCCTGGTGACATGTCCAAAGTAAGTGAGACAGACAATGTTCTGTTATGATCCACAAGGCTTTGATTTGCTAATTTTTGGAAGTAGATTGTCAGACTTTTCTTCCTAGTCTGTCTTAGTCTGGAAGCTCCACTGAAACCTGTCCACCATGGGTGACCCTGCTGGTATTTGAAATACTGGTGGCATAGCTTCCAGCGTCATAGTAACAGGCAAACCACCACAGCACAACAAACTCACAGACAGGTGGTAGGTAGGTACTATCATGTGTCCTAATTAAGTTTTATGAGCAAGAGTTGCTACATTTTTTACTTCTTAGAATAGGTTAGTGTCATCACTGATTAGATTTTATTATTACAAAAGTAACATATACTCTAGAAAATATATGAAATAGAGAAGAACAGAAAGAAAAAAATGAAAATGACTGATAATCCTCCCACCCAAAGATGACCATTGTTAACATTTTCATGAAAATCTTTCATTTTTTTTCTTTAAAATGCACTGCAAGTGATCACACTCTTCTTTAACTGCCTTTTTCATTTAATAATATCCTGACCATATTTTCCTATTACTGTCTGAGTTCTCTAGAGCTGACATAATAAAATACCACAAAGTCAGTGTCTTGAAACAGCAGAAATTGTCTCTCAGCTCTGGAGTCTCACAGTCTGAATTCAGGGTATCGGCAGGGCTGTGTTCTCTCAGAAGGCTCTAAGGGAAGATTCTTCCTTGTTTTTTCCAGCTTCTGGTAACCCAGGTGTTTCTTGGTCTCTGTCTGTGTCTCTGTGTTTCTTCTCCTCTAAGAACACCGCTGTGCTTGGATTGGGACTCACTGCTCTGAATGACGAGCCCTGGTGGACAGTGGTTAAGCGTTTGGCTGCTAACCAACAGGTAGGCGGTTTGAACCCACCAGCTGCTCCACAGGAGAAAGATGTGGCAGTCTGCGTCCATAAAGATTACAGCTTTGGAAACTCTATGGAGCAGTTTTATTCTGTCCTAGAGGCTTGCTATGAGTCAAAATCGACTCCATGGCAATGAGTTTGGTTACTTTTTGGTTTTGCTCTGATACGATCTCGTGTTAACTGATAACATCTTCAAAGACCCAAACATGTTATAGATTGAATTGTATCCCCCCCAAAATATGTATGTCCCTCTACCTGTGGATGGGATCCTGTTTAGAAATAGGGTTTTTCTTTGTTATGTTATGTTAATGAGTTCATACCAGTGTAGGGGGAGTCCTAAACCTAACCATGTCTGAGTCATAAAAAAGCAGAATAGACAGAGATACACAGGAGGAAGATGCCATAGGAAGACAGACACGCATGGCAGATGCATCTAGAAGCCTGGGAGCTCCAAGGATTGCTGACTCCTAGAAGGTGAAAGGAGTCACTAGGTGGTGCAAACGGTTAATGCACTCGGCTGCTAACCGAAAGTTGGAGGTTAGAGTCTGCCCAGAGGCACCTTGGAAGAAAGGAGTACCTTGATTCCTTAGGCATCTCCTTAGTATTTATACTCCACATTGCTGGTATAGTAAATACTCTTTTAACAGTTGTACCATTTTCAGACTCAGTCGTTTTCCAGATAAGGCTCTCCTGGCCACTGTTAATATTTAATCTCTTTGTGGTTTCCCTTAGAGGACTCTAAATTTCTAGCTTATGCTGTATGCTAAATGTGTTTTATGTCCTTAATATACTATAGTTTCTCTTTTACTCCACTTCCTACCCATAGGTAAAGCGTGTCTTGATCATAAATAAAATAACAGTGTTAATAAAAAAAAAATTCAATTCTGTAGCCATGTGATTTTTTTTTTCCTCCTGAGAACTTCAGGTAACAACATGTGTCTTAAGCTATTTGTATACTTCATATGGTTGCTTGTTTGGTAATTAAATACTTTGTCCTGTGAATGCCTGTGGAAAGCTGATCTTACCTGATTTTTCTCTTGATATAACCCTGGGCCTACAGTGTGGTGTTCCAACTTTTAATTTTAGGTTAAAGATTCTTTATCGCTGAATAGCTTCTGTCTTAGGCTGGGTTCTCTAGAGAAGCAAGACCAGTAAAGCATATAAATATATGTAGAAAGAGATATATATCAAGGAAATAGCTCACACAGTTATACAGGCTTGAACATTCCCAGTCCGTGGGTCAGGCTGGAGGCTTCTCCTGATTCACGTAGCACAGAGGCCGGCAAACCCAAGATCAGCAGATCAGATAGTAGGGCTCTTGCTCACAGGCTGCGAAGACCGATGAATCACAAGATTGGCAGGCAAGATGACAGGTAAGCTGCTAGCTCAAATTCCAAGAACTGGAGGTCAGACGAACAGGAGCCAGCTGCAGGATCCAGATCGAGCACAACCCACGAGCCTTGCCAGAAAGTCCACTTGTATTCAATGTAGGCCACACCCCCCAAGGAAACTCCCTTTCAACTGATTGACTACTCACAGCAGGTCGCATCATAGAGGTGATCACATTATATCAAATCTAATCATAAAAGTGATCACATCATCACACGACTGCCAAACTACATCATAACTGCCAAACCACTGAGAATCATGGCCCAGGCAAGTTGACATACAACCTTAACCAACACAGCTTTCCAAACACATCTCCTGTTATGTTTTGTTAAATACAAGGCAAATGTAGAAAATTGTGAAATAAGAATATTACTGACATTGAAATCTGAGAGGTTTTTTTAATTTCTGTTTACAATTTTCAAATAAAAACCCCTTGTCACAAGGCCATTTCCAAGGATGTGGCTAGAGCTTTGATTAGGCATGACGATCCCCAAATTTGGTTGCCGTGTTTTGTAAGATTGAATCTACAGCATTAAACCTATCCCAGCAGCCTTCCAATCTTAGTTTACAAAGCCTGTGCTATTTTGTTATTGTTAGCTGCCGTCAAGTTGCCCATGACTCACGGCAACTCTATGCACAATGGGATTAGACTATTGAGATCCATAGGGTTTTAATTGGCTGATTATCAGAAGTGGATTGCCAGGCCTTTTTTCCTAGTCTGTCTTAGCCTGGAAGCTCTGCTGAAACCTAGTCCGCATCATAGCACCACACAAGCCTCCACTGACAAAAGAGTGGTGGCTGTGCTTGAGGTGCATGGGCCAAGAATCAAACTCGAGTTCACTGCATGGAAGATGAGAATTCTATCCCTGAACCACCACTGTCCTCTGGGTGGTACAAACAGTTAATGCACTCAGCCACTAACCAGAAGTTAGAGGTTGCGGAGCAGTTGATTGCTTTTGTGTGGCCTTTCTAACCATGGTCTTGTAACTCAAATCCAAGTGATTGGGTGGGACTGTGCAAATAAGATAATTGGCCCACCAAGGGGATTGGTCAATTTTGCCATCCCTCCGGGCTTCAAATGAGCCGCCCCAGAGGCAGGAAAGAGAGGATCCCACCACCACCAAGGAAGAACAGCCAGGAGTGGAGCGCACCTCCTTTGGACCTGGAATCCCTGCGCTGAGAAGCTCCTGGAGCCAAGAGACAGAAAGAGAAGCGGTGGCAGAGAAATGATAGCAGGAGATGGCATGGTGGGCTCCCCGGCCCACTGAGCGAGAAAGCTGAGTGCCTTTGGGCAGGAGGCTTGCTGGCGGAGTGGAGTGCCTCTGGACACGTATTGGCAGCGCTAAAAGAGCTTTGTAACACTTGCCTGAGCAGGGTAGAGGATGAGGGCCAGAGGGAGGTACGCCTGCAAGCACAGCTGAAAAGGGGTTGTCTTGATGGAAGAGCTATCTCCTGAGTGTTCCTGAGCCTGAATTGTAACCTGTTGCTTCCCTAGTAAACCCCATAATCATAAGTATGGTCTGTGAGTTCTGCGTGGCCATTGCAGTGAATTATTGAACCCAGCAGAGAAGTAGAGAGTGCCGTGGGAGGGACAGCTGGTGTCAGAATTGGTAAAGATGGCGGAGAAAGGAGGCATGTCTGACCTCTGCCTCAGAGGAATCAGCCTTGGGCTGTTGATTTTGATTCTCTTTCCCCCTTGTGAAGTTAGAGGAGGTCAGACGCCACTCCCACCTCGTTTTTACAGAGGTTCAAGTCCACCCAGAAGCACCTTGGAAGCAAGGCCTGTCAAACTACTGAAAAATCAGCCATTGAAAAACTTGTGGAGCATAGCTCTACTCTGGGGCTGCCATGAGTTGGGGTTGACTAGATGGCAATTGGTTTTGTGCTGTTAGCACTTCAAATTAATTAGAATAATAATTAACATGTAGATAGTGCCAACTGGGGAGGCAGAGATTGGGCCTACTTTAGTCAAGGACTAGATGCTGCTGCAGGTAAAGCTGACGACCAGGATTATTTGGGAAAAAGTGGAATAGATTCAAGATATCCATGGAATATCTACTATGTGCCAGGCACTGCTGCTTGGTGCATTCACCTGGTTCTTACATAATGTTCACAACCATCCTGATAATTATCCTGATTTTCCATCTGCAGAACTGAGGCCTTGAGAAGTTAAGCATGGAGCCACTCCACACACCACAGGGCTAGGCTTGGAGACAGAGAACTTGAACTTGTGGTCTGGTTTCTCCAATTGTCAGTGGTGAGACTTCAGACATGTCACTTAATTGCCCTAAATATCAGTTTTCCCGTCTCTGAAATGGAGATGATACTCCGTAGGGTGTTATGTGACTTAAACATGGGTGATCACATATGTGAAAGCACTGAGCCCCTTGCCTCTCTGAAATAGCCTCTCCTGCATTTCTATTCCATTGCTCTGTTAATTTCCCCTACCCCAAGTACTCAATCTGAAATGATCTTCTCTATTGTCTGATTCTCCCACTTAGAACACGTGCTTCCTAAGGACGAGGACTTTGCCTATTTTGTTCCCTGCTGTATCCTCAGCGGCAGGTGGCACAGTCCCTGGCACACAGTAGATGGTCAATAAATAGTTTGTCTCCCTGCTTCCTTACCTACTTGTCTCTGATCATATCCTAAAGCAGGGGTCGGCAAACTACAGCCCAAGGGCCAAATCTGGCTGCCACTTGTCTTTCATTGGCTTGTGAGCTAAGAATGATTTTTACATATTTAAAGGATTAAAAAAAATCAAAAGAATATTTTTTGTGACATGGAAAAATTATGAAAGTATTCAAATTTCAGTGTCCTTATATTGTCCTTTATTGGAAAACAGCCATGCCCGTTCATTTATTTGTTGTTTATGGCTCCTTTTGCTCTACACCAAAGAGTTGAGTAGTTGCAACAGACTGTATAGATAGCCTGCAAAGCCTAAAATATTTATTATCTGGCCCTTCACGGAAAAGGTTTACCCAACTCCTGTCCTTAAACCTAAAAAACAAAACCCATTGCTGTCGAGTGGATTCTGACTCACAGCGACCCTATAGGACCCCCATAGGGTTTCCAAGGAGTGCCTGGTGGATTCGAACTGCCAGCCTTTTGGTTAGCAGCCAAACTCTTAACCATTATGCCACCAGGGTTTCCCCTGTCCTTAAGGATGAACAGAAATTACTTAAATACTGATAGTTTCTCTGCCTTCTCACCCTCAGTGACTCCTGTGTATGTTTAATTCCCCTTCATTCAAACATTCATTTATTCAACAAATACTTATTGAGCATCTGCTTCTTCCATCAAATAAGTTAAGGGGCTCAGATCCAATTGCCCCCACAATTGATGGGAAGTATGTCCAGCATTGGGGCAATGTGGCCCCCGTGGTGACTGAACTTGTGTTAGTCCATCAACTCCATACCCTCTGTTAGCGATAGAGTCAGCCTTTTTGTTCAGGTGGCTGCATCCCACCAGGCTTGAACCCAGGGCTCTGGCATTATCAGTTATCGAATCATTCTAGGCAGGCTCTCAATGGACTCCTGTTCCTTAGATCAATATTTTCTGATCTTTTCAGTTTGGGACTCGCCTGTCATTTTGCTAGTATCAGAAGCACTAATCTCTGTGGTTTGTACTCATCTACTAACCGAAAGGTTCGCGGTTCAAACCCACCCAGCGATACTGCAGAAGAAAAGGCCTGGCAATCAGCTTCCATTAAGATTACAGCCACGAAAACCCCGTGGAGCAGTTCTACTCTGCAACACATGGGGTCGCCGTGAGTTGGAATCTACCCGACAGCAACTGCAGACAACACTGGCCTCTCTACCTCATATTGTAAATACACGTAAAGCATCCACAGACGCCCTTCCTCTTTCACCAGGGTTTCCATTTCCTCTGTTCTAACTATTACAACTGCATTAGCTAAGGAGGGGTCAGAAGCATGAGAAATAATAGCATCAACATTTATTAACTTCAAAGCATAAGCATTCTAAGTGCCATACGTGCATTGTTCTTTTTAATCTTTTTTTTTAATTATTAAATCTTTTCTTTAAAAGGAGGTAATTTTATTTTCCTATTTTACAGGTGAAAAAATTGAGACTCAGAGTGGTGAAGCGGGTAACATAGCTACAAAATAGTGGAGCCTGGGATTTGAATCCAAGGAGTGAAACGCCAGAGCTCAAGCTTTTCACAACTATGGTGACAGGCAGGGATATGGGTATGTTCCTTGCCAGGAATGTGCGGGTGGAAAAATGTGGGTGCCTTCCTTTCTTCGTAATGACATTTTTGGTAACCCCCTCGGGACATACCAAAAATGAAATCGCGGTAGTCATTGTCAGGCCATATGTCCTGTGTCTCAGACTGAACATTTTCTATCAAAAGGTCTTGTCAGTCCTAACAGGTCCGAAACCGGATAACGGACAGGAAAGACTGACAGACAAATGGGCTTTCTGCTGGCGTGGGGGTATCATTACTCTGCCACATAAAAACATCTTGATAACCCAGGATGTTTCTTGACTCAAACCATTCTTGTCCAGGGTACCAGGTGCCATCAACTTAGCAGAACTGACCAGAACAGCAACGTCCAAGGTGTCTGTGGAATGTTAATTATGTTACTAGAAAAAAGGAATGGTCAAGCAAGTATGGGGAATGTGGAGTCAAATAAAGGCTCTGAGACTTTGGGAGTCTTGACTGTGTGGACTTTTGACCCCCAAAAGGGGGAGATTGTACATAGCAATTACCTGCCAAGGACTGTCTCATGCGATGGGTGTTTCAGGGGACGCAGTTTGGGTAACGCTGCTTTAGGTGTTGCTTCTTCCCTTCCCTTCTCATTTTAGCTTAAGAAGCCCTAAAGGAGCCAAGTCTGCATCTTGTGTCAATCCACGGCTGCTTGTAGATTAGAGAGGAAAAAGGATAGCATCATGTTTCCAGAGACACTGGACGAGCACTGTTAGGAGCGGATGTTGAGATTAATAATACAAAATCAGACTGGAGTTTTTTAGAAAGCCTTTTGGTTATTCAACAGTGATGCCTTAGTAAAATCAAAGTAGATGGGGATCGTATAAACCTTTCTCAAGTAGTCATGTTTCATATATTTTAGCCTGTCGAATCCTTTATGTAAAGGGTATTGCTGAAAGCATCGAGGAGGACCTCAGAATATAAAGCATGCTTATGTTCAAATGAGAAACGCAGCACACACGGATGTGACTAAGATGTGGGAATTGTGGCCCTTGGGCTGTGGTAAACTAAGCATGGGAATGTGTGGAATTTACTTGTCCTTTTCAGGAAACAGGGTGTCATTTTTAGGATAGTTTCCTGTCATAAAAAAGAAAAAAATTCTCTAATTTTGTTTCGAAATAGTAAGCTTAGATGTTGTTTTGACTTCGAAATCTATAGGAAACCCAAAATTGTATGTTTTTTTCTTTTTTTTTGTATGTGTGTGAAAGAATTTTTTATGCTTTCCACAGACAAGACATTAGATGTTTCTATTCCTGGGAAGGAGTCCCTGGGTGGTGTAAATGGTTAATGTGCTTGGCTGCTAACCAAAAGGTTAAAGGTTAAAAACCATTCACAGGTGCATTGGAAGAAAGGCCTGGCAATCTGCTTCCAAAATATCAGCCACTGAAAACTCTATGGAGCTCAGTTCTACTCTGACACATATGGGGTAACCATGAGTCAGAATCGACTCACCAACAACTGGTGGTTGGAGTCCTGGGAATGCACAATGTAATGATGTATGTATTTATTTATCCACATGCACAGTGAAGGTGACCCAATATTTAAAAGTAGGGAAACTCTGTTGATTTTGGTCATGGTACACAAAACCATCCTTCCTTTCTCAGTCATTCCCTCAAGTGTTAGTCCTGAGAGATGGTCACCCCAACAGGCTTAATGTTATAATCTGTGGCCCTCGAATGGTTTTACCTGAAACTTCTTTGGCTTGTACCTCATTACAAGTTTGTCCTTAGACAAGAAAGTACACCTTTTCTGGATAGATCCAACAATGACTTGTTTTTATAAGTAAAATGTAGTTTGTCTTTAGTTCCTTTGCGTAAGGTATCAGGACAATACACACTTTGCAAAGGTCTTTTCACTGTGATTAAAAAAGTTAGAGATTGAAGTTTTAAAACCTAATCAGCACTACTACGAGAGACTAAAAGAGACTTACATAAATGGAAGGACATTCTGTGCTCATGGATTGGAAGACTTAATATAGTGAAAATGTCAATTCTGCCTAAAGCGATCTACAGATACAATGCAATCCTGATACAAATCCCAACAACATTCTTTACAGAAATGGAAAAACTAATGACCAACTTCATATGGAAAGGAAAGAAACCCTGAGTAGCCAAAACAATATTAAAGGACAAAGCAGGAGACCTCACACTCCTGATATCAAAACATACTATACAGCCACTGTAATCAAAACAGTCTGGTATTGGTTTGATGATAGGCACATAGACCAGTGGAATAGAACTGAGAACTTGGAAATAAATCCAGCCATCTATGGACAACTGATTTTCAACAAGGGATCAAAGTGCATTCAACGGGGGCAGAAATAGTCTCTTTAATAAATGGTGCTGGCATAACCGGATATCCACTTGCAGAAAAATGAAACAAGACCCATTCCTCACACTAACTCAAAATGGATCAGAGACCTAAATGTTAAACCTAAAACTATAAAATTCCTGGAAGAAAAGGTAGGGAGAAAACTATGGGACCTAATCTTTTGTAAAAATAGGATAACAAACATAACAAATGTACAAATAGAAGACGACAAAATAGATAAATGGGATCTCATAAAAATTAAAAACTTATGTTTATCAAAAGATTTTATCAAAAGAGTAAAAAGTGAACCTACATACTGGGAAAAGAAGTCTTCGAAACAACATGTCTGATAAGGGTCTAATCTCTCAATTTGTAGAAAACAACAACTCAACAACAAAAAGACCAAGAACCCAATTATAAAATGAGCAAACGATATGAAGAGAACCTTCACCAAAGAGGACATCCAGGCAGCCAACAAACACCTGAAAACATGCTCAGCATCATTAGCCGTTAGACAGATGCAAATCAAAACTACACTGAGGTATCATCTCACCCGGACTAAAATGGCACTGATTAAAAAACAAATAACAACAAATGTTGGCAACGATGTGGGGAGATTGGAACCCTTATCCATTGCTGGTAGGACTGTAAAATGGTCCAACCACTGTGGAAAATGGTATGGTGCTTCCACAAAAAACTAGAAATCAAACTACCCTATGATCCAGCAATCCCACTCCTATGTATATACCCTAGAGATCTAAAAGTAGTGACATGAACAGACATGCTCACCTATGTTCATTACAGCTTTATTCACAATAGCAAAAAAATGGAAACAAATGAAGTGCCCATCAGAATGGTACATACATATAGTGGAATACTATGCAACCATAAAAAACAATGATGAGCTGGCAAAACATATTGTAACATGGGTGGACCTGGAGGGCATAATTCTAAGTGAAATAAGGAAAGCACGTAAGGACAAATATTGTATATAATACCACATATACAATATTTTTTAAGAAAATAAGAATTGTATAAGGAGGCAACAATAGACATATATAAAGACACCAATGTTCATTGGTGGTTACTAGAGGGGGGGGGAGGGGAAGCACACTCTAGGTCGTAGAGACTCGTTCTTTTTTGTAATGGGAAAAGTGGCACTGAATGTGGGTGTATTGAACACAGCATGACCAAAGTAAATGATGTCACTGAGAAGCACTCATGAGAAGGATGCCTGTACTAAAGAATTTGACATACATAAGATGGCAACAACTCCAGCAAAAAACAAAAAAATGAGTCTAGGATCACATATGGATGGACACAGGCATGTACATATGTGGGTGGGTACAGGGGTATACATATGTGAGAACAGATCGAAGTATCTGTATGTACATGTAAATACAGATATGTGTGCGCAGGCATACATATTAATTGAAGACACAACTACAGATACTCCTCAGACATAACCAAACACATTCTGAGATGGATTTTCTGGGTGTGCAGGCTTAGGACCATAGTGTCATGGGACAACTCAGTCAGTTGGCATAGTATAGTTCACAAATTCACGTTCTACATGTTAGTGAGGTGAGTAAGCACCTGGGGTCTTAAAAGCTTTCAAGCCGCCATTGGTTTCTACTCATCAGGAGCAAAAGAGTAAGAAGGTAACCAAAATCTTAGAGAAGAAACAAGTCCACAAGGCTGATGGCCTACAGGAGCCATGACCTCAACTACCCGGACACCGGAAAACTAGATGGTGCCCGGCTACATCACTGACCGGTCTGACCAGGGTCACAGTAGATGATCCCAGTTAGAATGGGAGAAAAATGTAGAATAAAACTCAAATTCTTAAAAAAGCCCAGACTAGCTGGACCACCTGAGACCAGAGGATTCCTTGAGACTCTTACCCTGAGACACTCTTTAAACCTTGAACAAAACTATCCTCCGAGCTCACCTTTTGGCAGAAAAGCAGAGTAACACACAAAATAAAGGCTAGTACCCGTTAGATCGGTGCGTTATTACAAAATCTTCTGTATGAGTCCGAAAGGTGAACATTTAATCTAAAGCAAAGCTGAGAAGATGAGGGGGCAGGGAAACCAGAGTACTGGAAATGGAACAACCAGAACACAAAGAGGATGTTGATATAATGTGAAAAATGTAACTAACGTCACTGATCAGTTTGTGTGGAAATTGTCAAATGGGAACTTAACCTGCTGTGTAAACTTTCACCAAAACCACAATAAAATATTATTAAAAACAAAACAAAGCCAAAAAAAAAAAAAAAAAAAACCAAAAAAAAAAAAAAAAAACGAATCAGCCAGCTAGTTCTTAAAAACAAAACGGCCTACTTGGAAAGAAGCGCTGCTGTTTGTGGGAAGGAGAGAAAGCTGTGGCTGGGAAAGGCGGGGCAGAGAAGCCTCCTTTCAGAAAGGCTGACGCTCTCAGTCAGCTGTCGGCCATAAGCCCATGTCCTCTGGATTCAAACCTGGGCGTCTTACAAAACCCGGTTGCCTTCTCTTGCCTTTTTTTCTCTTTTTGAAAATTGTGGTACAATACACATAACATAGGCGCTCTGGGGCTGCTAACTGAAAGCTTGGCAGTTGAAACACACCCAGTGGCTCTAGGGCAGAAAGCTTTGGCAATCTGCTCCTGTAAAGATTAACCCAAAAAACCAGAACTAAACCCGTTAACTGTGAAGTCTAGTTGATTCTGACTCATAGTGACCCTATAGAACAGGGCAGAACTGCCCCATAGGGTTTCCAAGGAGCAGCTGGTGGATTTGAACTGCCAACTTTGGTTAGCAGCCAAAATGCTTAATCACTTCACCACCAGGGCTCCCTGTAAAGATTACAGCCAAGAAAACCCTATGGGGCAGTTCTACTCTGTCACATGGGGTTGCTATGAGAAGGAATCGACTTGACAGCACCTAAGAACACACATAACATAAAGTTCCTCATTCTAATCATTCAAAAGTGTACAATTCAGTGTCATGTAGTACAGGTACAATGTCTTGCAACCATTACTGCTATCTAGTTCCTGAGCATTTTCATCATTCCTCAAAGGAAACCGGTACCCATTAAGCAGCCCCTCATCTCCCTTTCCCCCAGCCCCTGGCAACCACTAGTCTGCTTTTTGTCTCTGTGGATTTGCTTATTCTAGACATTTCATGTAAATGGAATCATACACTATGCGGCCTTTTGTGTCTGGCTTCTTTCACTTAGCATAATCTTTTCAAGGTTCATCCATGTTATAGCAAGTACCAGTACATCATTCCTTGTTCTGGCTGAGTAATATTCTATTGTGAGTATATACCACATTTTGTTTATCCATTCATCAGTTGATGAACAGTTGGGTTGTTTCCACCTTCTGGCGATTATGAATAGTATTGCTATGAACATTTGTGTACAAGTTTTTGTTTGAGCATCTGTTTTCTTTTGGCTGTAAAAATGACGTGGTGGAGGTGTCTGACCTCCTGGTCTAACTTCACAAGAGGGAGAGAGAATGATTATCAGCATCAGCAGCCCCAGGCTGATTCCTGTGAGGTGTAGGTCAGACATACCTTCTCTCTCCAACATTTTTACCAATTCTGACACCAGCCGGAAAGCACCATCTACTTCTCTGCTGGATTTAATAATTCGTTGTCATGACCACACAGAACTCACAGACAATACTCATGATTATGGGGTTTATTAGGGAAGTAGCAGGTGACCATTTAGGATCAGAAATGATTCAAAATACAGATCTTCGATCAGGACTGCTTCTCGGCTGTGCTTATAGGCTAGCCTCTCCCTGGCTATCAGTACCTCAGCCCCTGGGGCCAGCCCAGCCTCTGCCCTGCTCAGGCAAGTGATATGAAGCTCTTCTAGCTCTGCTGTTAAGTGCCCAGAAGCACCCCACTCAGCCAGAAAGACTTATCACAAAGGCGCTCAGCTCTCTAGCTTTGCGGGTTGGCAAGCCTAGCTCTGTGGACGAGTGCCTGGAAGCACCCCACTCTGCCAGCAAGCCTCCTGCCTGAAGGTGTTCAGCTTTCTCCTTGGGCCAGAAAGCCCACCACACCATCTCTTGCTGGTCTCCTGATTCTGCTGCTGTGGTTTCTCTGCCACTGCTTCTTGCCATCTCTCGCTGTCTCCGGTGTTACAGCTCTCTCTGTGTCTCCTAGGTCTAGGAGGTTCTCGGCGCAGGGACCCTAGGTCCAAAGGATGCATTCCACTCCTAGCTCTTCTTTCTTGGTGGTAGTGCGACCCCCCCTTTCCACCTCTGGGGTGGCTCATTTTAAGCCTATTGGGATGGCAAAACTGACCAATTCCCTCGTTAGGGTTCCATACACCTTATTGAATGGCCCCACTCCCACAAGGGTGCCATGCACCTTATTTGCATTATTAGCAAGCTATCCAGTCCCCTTGGTGGACCACAAGCACCTTATTTGCACAGTCCCACCCAGTCATTTGGTGGGAGTTACAAGATCATGGTGAGAAAGTCTATATAAAAGCAATCCATCGCACTGAAGGGCCTATACCTAGGAGTTGAATTTCTGGGTCATATCGTAATTCTATGTTTACCTTATTGAGGAACTGCCCTTTTAAAAATAAAAAGTACCTTTTTAAAAATAAAAATTGACCACAAAATTGTATTCCAATATTAATTCTGGAACGTGTGTTAAAGAATGGTTATATTCTTATTAAGTGTTTTCTTTGAGGTCAAAATTCATTCAAAATCCTTTGCTAAATGAGCAAAGCAAGCACAACCACTTGTCATGTGCATTTACTTCCTGCCACAGTTAGCTTTTTCCTAAAACACTTGGCCTTTTACAAAATTCAGTATCTCTTAAAAGGATAGTTATAAATAGATGATACCGTCACTGTCCACTTTGGTTTTTTCCTTTTCTGCGTCAAACGGAAGCTCTTTAATCTGTTTTGTGATTTGGTTAAATGTAGAGTAATCCAAGGGCAAATCCGAGTTAGCTACTCATCTTTCCTTTTATGTTTACTTTTGCTTAAAATTGTGGTCCCCCAGGGCAGAGTAAAAGAGAAATAAAATGATTACAGATAATGCCGATAATTTCTTAGCATCACATTTGCTGGCAACTATCCTTGTCCCAGCCCAAAGTGAACAAAATGAAGAGTGGGATGTTTGACCATAACCCTCAACACAACGAGCTCTTCAGGAGGGGCCACTTAGCCCCCCCTTTTTTTTTTGGCTTTAACAAAGAGAAATTTATTTCCTCACAGTAAAGTAGGCTAAAAGTCCAAATTCAGGGTGGCAGCTCCTTGGGAAGGCTTTCTCTCTCTGTTGGCCTTTTCTTCCCCCAGATTAGTGCCTGTTTTTATATATGCGGCTCTCTGCCCCTCAATTCCTCTCAGTGTTCCCCAGGTTTTGGGAAATAGTTCAATAACTTTTCTCCATGAGAGGTCTGCTCTCACCAAGAGCTAAGATCTAAAATACTTAGCAATCAATATGGCGTAGGCATCAACCAGTCTGCACAGAGTACATTGTTTGCATGGTCCCAGCCCCACAAGGGTGATGCAGCAGGTTCTGGAAGCTCCTCTAGGGCAGGCATAGTGCTATAGGAGCTGAGGCATAGGGAGCCTTAGGGTCCTGGCGGTGGGGCCAGGTGGGCTGTCTGTTGGGTGGTGGCCTTGGGCAGGATGTTAGGGTAGCAAAAATTTACCAACTCATATAGATAATAGTCAATATAGCCATACTGCTATACTAAACAAACCAAGCCAAACCCATTGCCATGAAATCAGTTCGATGCATGGTGACCCTATAGGATAGATTAGAACTGTCCCATAGGATTTCCAAGGAGCAGCTGGATTCAAACTGCCGACCTTCTGCTTAGCAGCCAAACACTTAACCACTGTGCCACCAGGACCCCACACTGTTATACTAGGAGATTTCTATTAGTAGAAACTATGATGACATTTGGAGAAGAAATTGAAGTGTCAACAATTTCATTCTCATTGGATCAACAATCAACATCCACGGAAGCAGTAGTCAAGAAACCAAATGACATATTGCACTTGGCAAATCTGCTGCAAAAGACCTCTTTAAAGCTTTAAAAAGCAAAGAAGTCACATTGATGACTAAGGTGTGCCTAACCCAAGCCATGGCTTATTAAATTGCCTCATATGCATGCGAAACCTGGACAATGAAAAAGGAAGACCAAAGAAGAATTGATGTATTCAAGTTGTGGTTTTGATGAAGAAAATGGAATATACCATGGACTGCCAGAGAATAAACAAATCGGTCTTAGAAGAAATGCAACCAGAATGCACCTTAGAAGTGAGGACAGCAAGAATTTGACTTGCTTACTTTGGACACATCATCATGAAAGACAAATCGCTAGAAAAGGACATCATGTTTGGTAAAGTAAAGGGTCAACAAAAACAAGGGAAGCCCTCAATGAGATAGATTGACACAATAACTGCAACTCTGGACTCAAACACACCAAAGATCATGAGGGTGGCACTGGACCAGGCAACATTTTGTTCTGGTATCTATAAGGTCACCTACCAACAATACCAACTACCAACAATAACAACGATGATGATGTTATTCCCCCTTCCCCACTATCCTTCACCAAAAGTCTTCAGGATCCAGATTATGTCACCTTAACTTACTGTCTTTCCACAGAAAATAGTTACCACTTTTTCTACTAGGGAAGGCATTATTCTTCCCATTTTCCCAAACTTCTGTCAATGAAGAGATGACCATCCTACCTGTACCCGCCTAGGAAGGCTATTTTCCATGACTCGAGAGCGATTCCTTGTACTTCCGGGAATTCCCACCACTGTCCATTTTACATGATATCACCATAGTCTTTTTTTCTAACCTTCATTTGCACTGTTATTGTCCTGTTTAATAATCAGCAATGTTTTTTCAATGGAGCCCTGGTGGCACAGTGGTTAAGAGGTATGACTGTAACCAAAAGGTTGGCAGTTAGAATCCATCAGCCTTGGAAACCCTATGGGACAGTTCTACTCTGTCCTATAGGGTTGCTATGAGTCGGAATCTACTCGACACAGGTTTGGTTTGGGTTTGTTTTTTTCAATGCCTAAAAGTACCCCCACCACCCCGCCCCACATGCACACACAACTTTAGACGCCATTCTAGGTCCTTGGTCTCGTTCCCACCTTCATTTTCAATTCTAACTTCTCTTCATACCTTTCTCCCCATACACAGGAACATGTCTTCTCCTTGAAATACACCCTGTCGTTCACCATCTCCATCTCACGATCCCCCTCCATTTCTTCCCTTGCTAACATTCTGTCATGCTTGTTGTTTTATTTCTTTAGTGTTACATGCTTCCCCTTTTGGAAGCTGAGGAGGAGGCAGGTGACCTAAGCTGAGCAGCTGGCCTTTGTCCAGGGTTGATGTGTGCACCTGGAGACAGACTCTGTGACCACTAGCTCCAAGGCTGAGCCTGGGGCCACCATGGTCATTTGTTCTGTGACCATCTGAACAAACCTGTGTGAGAGCAGGCTCAACACAGTAGCAGAGCCAAGAGATTGCAGGGATGTGTCCTGGTAAGCATCATCTGAACCCAAGCATCCACTGCTTGGACTTCCCTGCTGCTGAGTACAGTAAACTCCTTATTTGCTTAAATTAATTTGAGTTGGATTTCTGTCCTGTGAGAAGGAGGTGGCATATCTTTCAAAGCCCAGATCATACACCAACTCCTTCATGCTCTTCCTCTGCTCATGCAATCTCCCGCCTCCTTTCTCCCCTGGCTGTTTACTTTCACTGTTTTGACGCGGCCGTGGGGTGGGCTGTTTGTGTAAGGCTTCATCCCTCCTGCTGGGAAGTAAGGGCCCTCAGGATGACAGATACCAGGTTACAAGGGGTTAATTAGGGAGAAGGTGAGCAATGAAGCACTGAATTTAGGTTGCTTTTTCCTGAAATGAGGCAGGGAGAGAGGTAAGGCTGGTTGAAGAAGGGGTAGGGTACCAGATTCACCTGCCTGTCCGTGGAGGCTTGTTTGTTGCTATGATGCTGAACAGGTTTCAATAGACCTTGGGGACTAAGATGGACTAGAAAGAAAGGTCTGGTGATCCACTTCCAAAAATCAGCCAATGAAAACCCTGTGGATTACAATGGTCCCACCTGAAACCAATCATGGGGAGGGGGGAGGACCAGGCAGCATTTCGTTCCCTCGTGCAGGGGATCGCCATGAGTCTGGGTGGACTCCATCGCAGCTAACAGCAACAACAACCAGCTTCAAGAAGAAAAAATTCATCACAGAGCAGATATGAGCATTCATGCTTATAACCAAGTGGGAAGCCAGGAACGTGGGAGGGTGACGTTACCACAGAATGAGGGTAAATGGTGGGGTGCGGTCTCAGGATTAGCAGGTATCATGGATTGAATTATGTCCCCCAAAAATATGTGTATCAATTTGGCTGGGCCATGATTCCCAGTATGGTGTGGTTGTCCTCCATTCAGTGATTGATATAATTTTCCTATGTGTTGTAACTCCTAATCTCTGTCTGTGATTAATGAGGCAAGATGAGGTTATGTTAAAGAGGATTAGGGTGGGATGTAACATCCTTGCTCAGGTCACATCACTGATCCCATGTAAAGGGGGTTTCCCTGGGGTGTGGCCTGCACCACCTTTAATCTCACCAGAGATAAAAGGAAAGGGAAGCGAGCAGAGAGGGGGGACTTCATACCACCAAGAAAACAGTGCGAGGAGTAGGGCACGTCCTTTGGACCCGGGGTTCCTGCGCAGAGAAGCTCCTCGTCCAAGGGAAGATCGATGACAAGGACCTTCCTCCAGAGCTGACAGAGAAAGCCTTCCCCTGGAGCTGAGACCCTGAATTTGGACTTCTAGCTTACTAAACTGTGAGAGAATAAACTTCTGTTTGTTAAAGCCATCCGCTTGTGGTATTTCTGGTACAGCAGCAGTAGATGACTAAAACAGCAGGATTAACTGAGATGAAGAGCACAGACAGGCTGTGGCATAGAAAAGAGAGAAGGGTATTTATTGTGAGACAAGAGAAGAGGAAAACAATATATTAAGACGTGAAGACGTTTTAATGTGGAGAGGGGTTAGAGGAACACAAGCAGCAGATCATCAGTTTATTGGATAGGTTGTTTAAGTGTTTTAATTTAAGACTATTTTCCTTAAAACAACCTTGAGGATTAAACAGCCATGTCTTTATTGTTCCTCTAAGGGGAGGTCGCCTCTAGCCAACTTCCTAAGGGTTCTTCTTGTCCCTATTCTCTTTCCATATCTATCTATTGTCTGCCCAGTGTCCATCTTTCTAAAGTGCAAATCTTATCTTGTCATCTCCTTTCTTGAAAACTGCAGAAGCTCCACAGAAATTCTAGAATGAACTCTCTATATTCTGTCAACGCCCAGCACCTGGGGATAGATGTGACATGTAAGCCCTGCCTACCTGTCCGCACCATCTTGGACCACTTCTTACCTGCTCACCACACCTTCCCTCATCCCTACCTCATATTTTATACCTCCACAATCCTTAAGTTACTTGGTATTTTCTGCCAAACCCTGTGCTCTTTCATCCCTCTACATCTTACTGCATATTGTTTCAGCTTAATTCAGTAGCATTCATTGAGCAGGGAAGAGGTGCTTGTCCTGTAAGTAGGAGTTGCAATAATCTTATGCCCACGGGCTTACTTTGCAGACTCAACTCCAACTCAAGGCCTTCTCTGGGAAGCCTTTTCGTAACCTTCCAGACAGGTCTGAGAAACACTGAATCTATAGTAGGATCAGCTACCTGTCTTATCTAGTAGTCAGTTACAAAATCATATTTTGCATACTCTTTATTGCTGATTGCCTGTAACTGTAGACAAGTTGTTGTTGGGTGCCATTGAGTCAACTGCGACTCACAGTGATCCTATACGTGAGAGTAGAACTGCCCCATAAGGTTTCCTAGGTTGTAATTTTTACAGGAGCAGATTGCCAGGTCTTTTCTCCTGTGGAGCTGCTGGTGGGGTCAAACTGCCAACCTTTTGGGTAGCAGCCAAGTGCTTAACCACTGTGCCACTAGGGCTTACTTAACTCTATACCGACATATTACTCAAAATTACTCCCTTGAAAATCCCTTGCATTATCCATAACATACAAGGTTTTACATAAATAGCAGTATATGGTCATATACATATGTAAAAAAACCCTACATACTACTATATTGTTTTGCGTAAAACCTTGTATGTTACGGACAATGCAAGGGGTTTTCAAGGGAGTAATTTTGAATATACTTCAGTTTCACCTTCCCACTGACTTTAGACCTTACTCCCTCCTAAGATTAAGTTAAGGTATAAGACGAAAATTACATAAATTATCCTTGAGAATTGTTTAAGACGGCATCAAGTTAGATTGACCTTCAAGCCCAAGAATGATGTTTTTGCTTCAGTGTCGGAACATACGACTTTTTTTTTTTTCAGTTGAGCATGAGATGAAGCAGTTGATCGGCATTTGGGGCCAAGAGTGTTTGGAAACACTAGACTCTTGCCACTTCTCATCATCCCAGAGGCACGTGGGAAATGAGATGACTAGAGAAGCTGTAGACTCCCGTTCAGTATAGGGCAGGGCCTCATTTTATGGAATGGCCTGAGTTACTTATATTGTTCGAATTCTCTAGTTTAAAAAAAAAAAAAAAACTGAATGAGTATGTTTGAATTCACTTATGTCAAACCCTGGTATGATGTGACCCGACTGGTCTGAGTTGGGGAAAGCTTCTTGGCTGGGAATGTGTTTGGGGAATAAGCACGCTGTTGTTAGGTGCCATGAAGTCGGTTCTGACTCATAGCGACCCTACGTACAACAGAACGAAACACTGCCCACTCCTGCACCATCCTCACAATCGTTGTTATGCTTGAGCACATTGTTGCAGCCACTGTGTCAATCCATCTCTTTGAGGTCTTCCTTTTTTTTTTGCTGACCCTCTACTTTACCAAGCATGATGTCCTTCTCCAGGGACTGATCCCTCCTGATAACATGTCCAAAGTATGTGAGACAAAGTCTTGCCATCCTTGCTTTCAAGGAGCATTCTAGTTGTACTTTTTCCAAGATAGATTTGTTCCTTCTTCTGGCAGTTCATGATATATTCAATATTCTCCGCCAACACCATAATTCGGAGACGTCAATTCTTCTTCAGTCTTCCTTATTCATTGCCCAGCTTTTGCACGCACACGAGGCAATTGAAAACACAATGGCTTGGGTCAGGCGCACCTTAGTCCTCAAAGTGATATTCATGCCTACAAGTATTTATAACCATATGTGGGTGTATTCCCCCAGGGAACCTGTGTCAGGAGTAGGAGCAGACTGCCTAGGGCAGAGCCTCGGTGAGCGCTGCAGTTTATGGGGCAGGAGGAGGAGTTACTCAAAAAGGAATCTAAAAAGGTATGAGCCTGGGAAGTGACCTGGAGGCCAGGGAAAAAGCTTCAAGGATGAGAGAGTGGTGAAGTGTCTGACACCATACAAGAGGCAGTCCCCTATCTTAATTACTAAGTTGGATAAGGCTAGAGTGTGTCCTTGGGGTTTAAAAACTTCCCCAAAGTGGCCCTTGCTAGTACGTAGTCGAAGCATAGTGAGGGTAGAGATCGCACTACAGTGGGGGTTAAAGGGAACAGGGCACTCATCTTTTCAATCAGATCGGCTATAAAGAGTTGGAGGAGAGAACGCAAGGTTACCAGAGTGAGAGGCCAGGGCTAAGAGAATGCTTTTACATTAAGTAGAATGGAAATTCTGCAGCCTGTTTTATGTTGATGAGCAGAGCTAGTTAAAAAAGAGAGATTAGAAATACAGGTGCATGGGGCTGGGAAATGATTAATGGAACAAGGTCCTTGAGGACTTGGGAGGGGACAGGAGGGGATCTGAAAGCTAGATCCAATATTTCAGGCTGGACAAGAGGAGGGGAAGAAAGAAGAAAAGCAAACTTTTTGCAAGCCGCGAATGTCTTATTGGTGCCCTTACGCAGGGACGCTGTGCTGTAGTTGGGCGTAAGAGTTGATGGGATCCCTGCCTGGTGGTCCTCTTTTCAAAGAGAAGGAGGGGGCAAGGCCAGCTGTTGAAATATGTGAGGAAGTAGTGGAGGTCTGCGGAAGGAGCTGCAGGTTAGGGAGCAACCTGAGGGAGGCAGGAGAGGAGGGAGAAGCAATGTTGTGCTTACAGGGAAGGCCTTCTGAGGTCAGACACCCTGAAGTCAGAAGCCATATCCATGAGATCGGATGGTCTTCTCCAGCAGCGTGCAGCTGCCCACAAGGAGGATCCAAGGAGGCTGAGCTGATCAGGGTAAATAATCCAGGTGGCAAGAGAGCGGGAGCTCCTGTCAATGTTCAAGTGTTAACTTTCTGTTTTTCCACCTGCTGGTGCAATGCTTGCGATCCTATAAGACACTAAGGTGGAGGGAGTTGATCTCCCCTAGCCTTTCCCCTTGGGGTCTCACATTGGTGCAGTTAGTGATCCCATGCTGATCATGGCCAGCCCCGGAACAAACCACTGTGGGACCCATGTTCCTGACCAGTGGGCTTCTGTGCTGCCCAGTTCCACCTCGCCCCCACTGTGCCCAGTCCTTGTCCTGGGATCCTTTGCCCCCTACAGTCCCCCAGATGGGCCTTTACAGCAACCTCAGCCCTTCTGAGATCTGGGACTGCCTTTTATGTTATGGTGTATGTATGCTGGTAACAAGGAACCCTGATAGAGCAGTGGTGAAAAGCACTTGGCTGCTAACCGAAAGATCACTGGCGGTTCTAACCCACCAGCTGCTCTGTGGGAGAAGATGTGGTAGTCTGTTTCCGTAAAGATTTATAGTCTAGGAAATCCCATGAGGCAGTTCTACTCTGTCCTATACCATTGCTATGAGTGGAACTCAACTTGATGGCAATGAGGTTATGTTGGTAACATTTATTATTTTTGTTTTTTTTCCAGATTATAGAAGTAACACATGCTCATTGTAGAAAACCTGGAAAATTAGAAGAAACTGAAAAATCACCTATAACCCTGTCTCCCTAAGGAGCTCTGGTGGCTCAAAGGTTAAGCACTCAGCTGCTAACTAAAAGGCTGGCAATTCCAAGCCACCCAGTGGCTTCTCGGGAGAAACACCTGACAATCTGCTGCCTTAAAGATTACAGCCTAGGAGACCCTATGCTACAGAGCAGTCCTCTCTGATGTCCTAGACCAGGACTCTGGGTACATAATGAAATACAGTAGCTTAACCTAGAAGCACACATTTTATTTTGGAACTAACCCAGTCTAATTCCATCTTTTAAAAAATTATTAATTTATTTATTTTTGTTGTTGTGAAGAATATACATAGCAAAACATACACCAATTCAACTGTTTCTACATGTACAATCCAGTGACGTTGATTACCTTCTTCTTCCAGTTGGGCAACCATTCTCACTCTCCTTTTCTGAGTTGTTCCTCCTCCATTAGCATACACTCACTGTCCCCTAAGGTTCCTATCTAATCTTTCAAATTACTGTTGTCAATTTGATCTCATATAACATAGTTCTTAAAAGAGCATAATGCTCAAGGAAGACATTTTTTACTGGCTTAGCTAAACTATCATTTGGTTTTAAGAAGACTTTAGAGGATATTTTTGGTTTAAGGTTTAAAGATTATTTCAGGACAATAGTTTCAGGGCATCATCTAGCCTCCATGGCTCCGGAAAGTCTGGAGTCCTTGAGCGTTTTAAATTCTGTTCTGCATTTTCCCCCTTTTGATCAGAATTCTTCTATAGAGTGTTCAGTAGTGGTAGCCAGGCACCATTCAGTTCTTTTGGTCTCATGGCAAAGGAGGCCATTGTTCCTGGAGGCAATTAGCCACACATTCCATTTCCTCCTTCTATTCCTGACTCTCCTTGTTCCTCTTTTGTTCCAGGTGAATAGTGACCAATTGTTGTGCCTTGGATAGCTGCTTGCAAGCTTTTTTTTTTTTTTTAATTGTACTTTAGATGAAGGTTTACAGAACAAACTAGCTTCTTATTAAACAATTAGTACACATATTCTTTTGTGACATTGGTTGCCAACCCCACGACATGTCAACACTGTCCCCTTTTCAACTTTGGGTTCCCTATTACCAGCTTTCCTGTTCCCTCCTGCCTTCTAGTCCTTGTCCCTGGGCTGATGTGCCAATTTGGTCCTGTTTTGTTTTATGGGCCTGTCAAATCTTTGGCTGAAGGGCAGACCTCAAGAGTGACTTTATTACTGAGCTAAAAGGGTGTCCAGGGGCATACTCTTGGGGTTTCTCCTGTCTCTGTCGGACCACTAAGTCTGGTCTCTTTTTTTGTGAGTTAGAATTTTGTTCTACATTTTTCTCCAGCTCTGTCCAGGATCCTCTATTGTGGTCCCTGTCAGAACAGTTGGTGGTGGTAGCCGGGCACCATCTAGTTATGCTGGACTCGGTCTGGTGGAGGCTGTAGTACTTGTGGTTTGTTAGTCATCTGGACTAATCTTTCCCTTGTGTCTTTCGTTTTCTTCATTCTCCCTTCCTCCAGATAGGGTGAGACCAGTGGAGTATCTTAGATGGCCACTCACAAACTTTTAAGACTCCAGATGCTACTCACCAAAGTAGAATGTAGAACATTTTCTTTATAAACTATGTTATGCCAGTGGAGCGAGATGTTTCCTGAGACCATGGTCCCTACAGCCCTCAGCCCAGTAATTCGGTCCCTCAGGAAGTTTGGATGTATGTATGGAACTTCCATGGCCTTGCCCTGGACAAGTTGTGCTGGCTTCCCCAGTATTGTGCACTGTCTTACCCTTCACTGTGCTTGCAAGCTTTTAAGACTCCAGGCACTGCACTATGAACTAGGAGGTGGAAAAGAAGCACTAAACACATTATTAGGCCAATTAACTGGGATGTCCCACGAAACCATCAACCTAAACTTCCCCATGTTTTTTAACATGCATTTTTGTCCTCATTATAAAAAGAAATAATTGCTCATTATGAAATAATTGGAAAATACAGAAAAATATAAGGAATAAAATTGGAAAAATTAGCAGCAATCCCACTACCCAGAGTTAACCACTGTTATAAGTTTGGTGTATTTCCTTCCTGTTTTTAATATATGCGCATGTGTTTGCATATGCATGGACACACAGGTTGACATAACTGGAAGACGACCATATATATAGCTTTGTTTCCTGCTTTTCCAGTTCTATCTTCTAATCCTTTTGGAGAAATTGTCTTTGGATTGCTATACGTAATAATTAAAAAAACAAAACAAAAAACAAACTAATTGCCATCGAGTCGATTCTGACTCATGGCAACTCCGTGTATATCAGAGTAGACCTGTGCTCCACAGGGTTTTTAATGGCTGATTTTTCAGAAGTAGATTGCCAGGCTTTTCTTCTGAGATGCCTCTGGGTGGACTTGAACTGCCAAACTTTTGGTTAGTAGCCAAGCACCACCCAGGTACTTGTTGCTTCTTAAAGTATATATGTAAGGAATCCTGGTGGCACAGTGGTTAAACGCTCAACTGCCAACCAAAAGGTCAGTGGTTTGAACCCACCAGCCTCTCTGTGGGAGAAAGATGTGGCAGTCAGCTTCCATAAAGATTACAGCCTTGAACACCCTATGGGGCAGTTCTACTCTGTCCTATAGGGTCACTATGAGTCGGAATCAATTTCATGGCAATGAATTTTGTTTTTGGGTTTGGTATAGCATACATGTAGAATTTTGTTGAGTGCTTTGCTTTTGTTGGAAAAACAATATACAGTAAAACCTGTAAAAGCTGGAAAGTGTGTAAGGCAGAAACCTGTTAGAGAAGGAAAACTCAAGTATTTTCCACTAATATAGAGCAATAGAAAAGTGGCAAGACTGCACGCTGTCAAAGACAGAAAACTCGCAAGACCCAGAAAAACCAGGCAGCCCTGTTGAGTTCTGACTCTCACAGGTTTCACTGTATGTTTTTAATACTATTTTAAATGAATTACTGCTGGGAAAATCAAATTCCACTTTTTTAACACCAAATGTGAAGATCAGATAAAATTAATGCAAGTTATTCAGTTCAGTTCCAATTCATCTGCACCTCTGGCCCCAACTACCTGGAGCTAGGTCAGACGTCACAAGGTAAAGAGCACAGTCCTTCAGACTGCCAAGTGTGCTCAAGACCTCACATGCCAGCCACAAGCTTAGGAGTCCCCATGACAGCCTCACTTCTGACCTGCTGGCCAAAAATTCAGGGTTTCCTCTGCTCCCCTCTGGATACCAGCTGTAAGCTCTGGAGTTCCCATGACCCCCCTTGTTTCTTACTTGCTGGCTCCTACTACCCCGTTGGGTTTGATAATTTGCTAGATGACTCATAAGCCAAAAAATACAAACTCATTGCCTTTGAGCCAATTCCAACTCATAGTGACCCCACAGGACAGAGTAGAACTGCCCCATAGGGTTTCCAAGGAGCAGCTGGGGGATTTGAACTGCTGACCTTTTGGTTAGCAGCTGAGCTCTTAACTACGGTGCCACCAGGGCTCCACAATGACTCATAGAACTCAAGAAAGCACTATACTTACAATTACAGTTTTATTATGGCAAAAAGGATACAAATGAAGAGATGCATAGGGTGAGATCTGGAAGAGTTCTCAGTGTGGGTCTTCTATTTCTCAAAAAGGGATGCAATACTCTCTCACGTACATCGATGTCTATTACCAACCAGGAAGCACATGGAGCTTTCGTATCCAGAGCCTTTACTGGAGTCTTATTAGATATCTAGGTATGATTGACTGAGTCATGTCCCCTTCCCCTGAGGTTAGCTGATATCAGGAGGTGGGTCTTTCTGTCCTGGCCAGCCCTCACCTGAGTCAGCATACTGGCATAACCTGTCAGGTCTGATCTGGAGCCTTATAGAGAAAAAACATGTCAATCACCAGGGAAATTCCAAGATTTTAAAGGTTATCTCTCAGGAACCAAGGACAAAGACTAAATTTTTTGGGTACGATTAACCCTACAATTACCTAACTAGTAATCTATTGCTGGAAGGCAGTTTACAACACAAGCATAAAAGTGTTATTGGTATTTGATTACCTTGTGGGCATATACTCAAAAATATCCATTTAAATATCAGTGATTTTTATCAAAGTAACTGTTTAAAATGAAGTTGGTAATATGTCATGATACTGATACTCACGTATAGGATTTATTTATGAGATCTCCAGAAGTTAAGTTGTGGTTTGCTTTCTAATATCATTAGCCATTAGGGAAAGGCAAATTAAAACTACAATGTGGTACCACTACACACATCAGAATGGTTAAAATAAAAACAAAAAAAACCTGACCATGCCATGTGTTGGTGAGGCTGTGAAGCAACTAGAATGCTCGCACACTGCTTATGGGAGTGTAAATTGAAACATTCAGTTTGGAAAACTCTTTGGTAGTACACCCTCTTCTCACTTACAGATATGGTTAGGTTCCAAACACCAGGTTATTGTGTGAAATCAGTGTTACGGACTGAATCGTGTCCCCTGCCAAAAAATGTGTGTCAGCTTGGCTAGTACTGTGTGTTTGTCCACCATTTCGTCATCTGATGTGATTTTCCTATGTGTTGTAAATCCTACCTCTACGATGTTAACGAGGAGGGATTAGCAGCAGTGATGTTAATGAGGCAGGGCTCAATCTACAAGATTAGGTTGTGTCTTAAGTCAATCTCTTTTGAGATATAAAAGAGAGAAGCAAGCAGAGAGACATGGGGACCTCATACCACCAAGAAAGCAGTGCCGGGAGCAGAGCACATCCTTTGGACCTGGGGTCTCTGCACCTGAGAAGCTTCTAGACCAGGGAAAGATTGACAACAAGGACCATCTCCCAGAGCCGACAGAGAGAGAAAGCCCTCCCCTGGAGCTGGTGCCCTGAATTTGGACTTCTAGCCTACTAGACTGTGAGAGAATAAATTTCTCTTTGTTAAAGCCATCCATTTGTGGTATTTCTGTTTTAGCAGCACAAGATAACTAAGAAAATTGGTGTTATGTGAAAATGGAGGATGATTACATCAGATCACAAAATGGAGGATGACTTCATCTTACATAAGTCAAATTACATAATCACATAATTGTCAAATTGCATCATTGCTGTTGTTGTTAGGTGCCATTGAGTCAGTTTCGACTCATAGCAACCCTACTTGCCATAGAGCGAAACGCTGCCCAGGCCTGCACCATCTTCACAATTGTTGCTATGTTTGAGCCATTACTGCAGCCACTGTGTCAATCCATCTCATTGAGGGTCTTTCTCTTTTTCTCTGACCCTCTACTTTACCAAGCATGACCTTTCTCCTGGGACTGATACCTTGTGCTAACATGTTCAAAGTACATGAGAGGAAGTATCGCCATCCTCGCTTCCAAGGAGCACTCTGGCTGCACTTCTTCCAAGACAGACTTGTTCGATCTTCTGGCAGTTCATGGTATATCCAATATTCTTCCCCAGCACCATAATTCAAAGGCATCAATTCTTTGCTCTTCCTTATTCATTGCCCAGCTTTTGCATCCATATGAGGCGATTGAAAATATCATGGATTGTATCAGGCGCACCTTAGTCCTCAAAGTAACATCTTTTGCAGCAGGTTTTCCTAATGCAGTGCGTTATTTGATTTCTTGACTGCTGCTTCCATGAGTCTTGATTGTGAATCAAGTAAAATGAAATCCATGACAACGTGAATCTTTTCTCCATTTATCATGATGTTGCTTATTGGTCCAGTTGTGAGGATTTTTGTTTTTTTTATGCTGAGGTGTAATCCACACTGAAGGCTGTGGTCTTTGATCTTCATCAGTAAGTGCTTCAAGTCCTCTTTACTTTCAGCAAGCAAGGGTGTGTCACCTGCATATCTCAGGTTGTTAATGAGTCTTCTTCTAATCCTGATGCCCCATTTTTCTTCATACAGTCCAGTTTCTCAGATTATTTGCTCAGCATACAGATTGAATAAGTATGGTGAAAGGATACAACCCTGATGCACACCTTTCCTGCCTTTAAACCATGCAGTATCCCCTTGTTCTGTCTGAATGACTGCCTCTTGTTCTATGTACAGGTTCCTCATGAGCACAAGTAACTGTTCTGGAATTCCCACTCTTCGCAATGTTATGCATAATTTGTTATCATCCACACAGTCAAATGCCTTTGCATAGTCAATGAAAGACAGGTAAATATCTTTCTGGTATTCTCTCCTTTCAGGCAGGATCCATCTGATATCAGCAATGATACCTCTCGTTCCACATCCTCTTCTAAATCCGGCTTGAATTTCTGGCAGTTCTCTGTTGATGTACTGCTGCAACCACTTTTGAAAGATCTTCAGCAAAATTTTACTTTCATGTGGTATTAATGATATTGTTTGATAATTTCCACACTTTGTTCGATCACCTTTCTTTGGAATAGACATAAATAAGGATCTCTTTTAGTCAGTTGGCCAGGTGGCTGTCTTCCAAATTTCTTGGCATAGATGAGAGAGCACCTCCAGCACTGCATCTGTTTGTTGAAACATCTCAGTTGGTATTCCAACAATTCCTGGAGTTTTGTTTTTCACCGGTGTCTTCAGTGCAGTGGATTTCTTTCTTCAGTCCCATTGGTTCTTGATCCTATGCTACCTACTGAAATGACTGAATGTCGACCAAGTCTTTTTGGTACAGTGACTCTGTGTATTCCTTCCATCTTCTTTTGGTGTTTCCTGCGTCATTCAGTATTTTGCCCTATTTTGCCCTATATTGCATCTTGAGGCTTGAAGTTTTTCTTCAGTTCTTTCAGCTTGAGAAATATTGTGTGTGTTTTTCCCTTTTGGTTTTCTAAATCCAGGTCTTTGAACATTTCATTACAATACTTTACTTTGTCTTTTCAAGCTGCCCTTTGAAATCTTCTGTTCAGCTCCTTTACTTTAGCATTTCTACCATTTGCTTTAGCTACTCAGTGTTCATTGTTTTTGTCATCCAGCGTCTATTCCCCATTTTTGTGACAACAGCACCCAGTTTTGGCTTTGGTGAATCTATTAGTCATCTATTGGTGCATAACAATGTTATCACAAAGTAGCTGCTTAAAACAGCACATATATTTTATCTCACAGTTACTGTGTGTCTAGAGTCTGGGCAGAGCTTATCTGGGTCCTCTGCAAGGCTGAAAAGTGTCGGCCAAGACTGTGTTCTCATCTGAGGTGTGACCAGAGGAGGATCGCCTTCAAACTTACATGGTTGGCTAAATTCAGTTCCTGACAGATTGTTGGACTCAAGACCTTATTTTCTTGCTGGCTATTGTCTGGAGGCCACTCTCAGTTCCAGTGGCCACCCTCAGTTCTTTGCCACATAGGCCCCCAACACGGCTGCTTGCTTTGTCGAGCCAGCAAGGAGAGAAAAGACTCCAGCAAAGCACGTGCTACAATCTTGTGTAATAAAATTATGCCTGTCACCTTTGCTGTGTTTTATTGGTTAGAAGAAAGTCATAGGTTATGTTTGCTGTCTAGGGGAGGGGATTAGGCAAGGATGTGAATACCAGGAGGTGGGATCATGGGGCCACCTTAAGAGTCTATCTGCCACAATGTGAAAGAGTCAGCTACTCTGGCCATTTTTCCACTGAAGCAGACTCCACCATCTGACCTTGGCTAAATCAATCATCACATTCCATTCCTGGCCACAGTGATTGGATCAAGAGTGGGCACACCACCCAGGTCAAGCCAGTTGGGGCCAATTGAACTCAAATGCGTGGTACATGGAATGCTGACCCATCCGTGAAGTAGACTCACCCTTCATAGGACAGGGAGGGAAGGATCCTGGGAAATGAGCCAATTCAGAAACAGTGGAGCTGGAAGGTAGATCCTGGAGCTATCATTTGTGCTTTGAATCAAGACTATTAGATGTAGGCCCTACTCTGAATTGTTGAGTGATTATATACCCCAATTTGGAAACCATGCTCCACATACGTATATATACATATATATATATATTTATATATATATATAAAGAGTGGCTTGAGAAGACAAATAAAGTATTATATTGAAATGTGCAAAGACCTGGAGTTAAGAAAACCAAAAGGGAAGAACACGCTTGGTATTCCTCAGCTGAAAGAACTCAAAAAAACTTCAAGCCGCAAGTTGTGATTTTGACGATTCTATGGTCAAAATGTTGAATGATGCAAGAAGCATCAAAAGAAGGTGTTAGGAATATACAGAGTCACTGTACCAAAAAGAATTGGTCGACTTTCAACCATTTCAGGAGGTAGCATATGATCAAGAACTGATGCTGTTGAAGGAACAAGTCCAAGCTGCGCTGAAGGCATTAACGAAAAACAAGCCTCCAGGACTTGATGGAATACCAGTCAAGATGTTTCAGCAAATAGATGCAGTGCTGGAGGTGCATCTGTGCCAAGAAATTTGGAAGCTTCCTGGCCAACTGACTGGAAGAGATCCATATTTGTGCCCATTCCAAAGAAAGGTGATCCAGCAGATTGTGGAAATTATCAAACAGTATCATTAATATCCCATGCAAATATCACATGCAAATAAAATTATGCTGAAGATAATTCAAAAACGAGTTGCAGCAGTACATCGACAGGGAACTGCCAGAAATTCAAGCCTGATTCAGAAGAGGACATGGAATGAGGGATATCATTGCTGATGTCAGATGGTTCTTGGCTGAAAGCAGAGAATACCTGAAAAATATTTACCTGTGTTTTATTGACTACCTAAAGGCATTTGACTGTGTGGATCATTAACAAATTATGCATAACTTTGCGAAGAATGGGAATTCCAGAACAGTTGATTGTGCTCATGAGGAATCTGTACATAGACCAAGGAGGCAGTCATTTGAACAGAACAAGGGGACACTGTGTGGTTTAAAATCAGGAAAAGTATGTATCAGGATTGTATCCTTTCACCATACCTATTCAGCCTCTGTGCTGAGCAAATAATCCAAAAAACTGGACTATATGAAAAAGAATGAGGCATCAAGATTGGTGGAAGGCTCATTAACAACCTGCGATATGCAGATGACACAACCTTATTTGCTGAAAGCGAAGAGGACTTGAAGCACGGAACAACAAAAACAATAGTGTTCACATCTGCCTGGTTGAGTTCATATATGTATAAATAAACATTGGTGTTAGGTGCTTGTGGAGTCATTTCTGACTTACAGCAATCTTATGTCTAACAGAATGAAATGTTGCCTGGTCTGTGCCATCCTCACAATCACTGCTATTTTGAGGCCATTGTTGTAGCCACTGTGTCAGTCTGTCTTGTTGAGGGTCTTATTCTTTTTTGCTGACCTTCTACCTTACCAATCGTGATGTCCTTCTGCAGGGATTGGTGCCTCCTGATAACATGTCCAAGGTAAGTAAGACAAAATCTCGCCATCCTAACTTCTAAGGACCATTCTGGCTGTACTTCTCCCAAGACATATATATGGAGCCATATATATATATATATATATA